>NC_073692.1:104292704-104644037 GCF_029784155.1 Uranotaenia lowii
TAAATGACAAAAATGACAAAAATGACAAAAATGACAAAAATGACAAAAATGACAAAATGACAAAAATGACAAAAAAATGACAAAAATGACAAAAATGACAAAAATGACAAAAATGACAAAAATGACAAAATGACAAAAATGACAAAAATGACAAAAATGACAAAAAATGACAAAAATGACAAAAATGACAAAAATGACAAAAATGACAAAAATGACAAAAATGACAAAAATGACAAAAATGACAAAAATGACAAAATGACAAAAATGACAAAAATGACAAAAATGACAAAAATGACAAAAATGACAAAAATGACAAAAATGACAAAAATGACAAAAATGACAAAAATGACAAAAATGACAAAAATGACAAAAAAATGACAAAAATGACAAAAATGACAAAAATGACAAAAATGACAAAAATGACAAAAATGACAAAAATGACAAAAATGACAAAAATGACAAAAATGACAAAAATGACAAAAATGACAAAAATGACAAAAATGACAAAAATGACAAAAATGACAAAAATGACAAAAAATGACAAAAATGACACAAAAATGACAAAAATGACAAAAATGACAAAAATGACAAAAATGACAATAATGACAAAAATGACAAAAATGACAAAAATGACAAAAATGACAAAAATGACAAAAATGAACAATAATGACAAAAATGACAAAAATGACAAAAATGACAAAAATGACAAAAATGACAAAAATGACAAAAATGACAAAATGACAAAAATGACAAAAATGACAAAAATGACAAAAATGACAAAAATGACAAAAATGACAAAAATGACAAAATGACAAAAATGACAAAAATGACAAAAATGAGACAAAAATGACAAAAATGACAAAATGACAAAATGACAAAAATGAAAAAAATGACAAAAATACAAAATGACAAAAATGACAAAAATTACAAAAATGACAATACTGACAATAATGACAAAAATGACAAAAATGACAAAAATGACAAAATGACAAAAATACAAAATGACAAAAATGACAAAAATGACAAAAATGACAAATGAAAAATGACAAAATGACAAAATGACAAAAATGACAAAAATGACAAAAATGACAAAAATGACAAAATGACAAAAATGACAAAAATGACAAAAATGACAAAAATGACAAAAAGACAAAAATGACAAAAATGACAAAAATGACAAAAATGACAAAAATGACAAAATGACAAAAAATGACAAAATTGACAAAAATGACAAAAATGACAAAAATAACAAAAATGACAAAAACGACAAAAATGACAAAAATCAAAAATATAAATAAAAATGATCCTAAAAAAACCATGGTTTAAAAAATAATTATAATTATTTTAGATACCACCTGAGTCTTAACATTAGCATTAGGGCAATTTTCGAATATTTTTGTCAAGTAAAATTGGTAGATGATTTAGAACACTAATCAATTTTGGTTAGCACCAGACTGGTAGGCACAAATGGAAAACGGTAATTTACATCCATTTGAACGTGTATAGTAGATTATTTTAATACCCATTTCGGTTGCACTGTTAACTGTAATACAGGAACAAGGGTCAGTAAAAACTTATCACCCATTTCATACAAAGTGCATACCCCCACCGTGTATTTAATTATTTATAACCTTGTTTTAAAATTCTTTGTTAAAATTTCACAAATACTTATCGTTTTAGGTGCCATAATTACAGATATTTCCAAATTTATTTATAATTTTTTATAATTTTTTGTAATGTTTCATTGACTCACTGTACCTTTAATGTCCAAAGTTCCCCTTTCACTTTATCCTTCAATTTGCCCATCCTTGACCCCATCCGGTTTACGGGCAGTCACAGAAATCATAGTACAGACCCCGTTCGTTTTTGGCAACGGTTTTTAGAAACAACATTACCTTTTGGTTTCTGTTATAACAGGGTCAATTTAATTTAGAAAAACACCATTAATACATTTTTATGTTCTGAAATAATGATAAATTGCAACAATAAAAACAAAAATTTTTTAAAAATTTTATAAAGCACTCAAAAATGACAAAAAGATGAAAAATTCAAAATGTTAAAAAACAAATTCAAACAAAAGAATGAAAATGACAAAAAACAACTAAAAAATGATGAAGAATGACAAAAACAGCAAATATGACAAATGAAAACAAACATTTTAAACAAAACAAGAAAAGTTCAAAACGCATCAAAAACATGATGAAATAAAATAAAAAATTACTGCAAATGGTCGGAAATTGACTAAAGATAACGTTTTTGATAATAATAATAGTTATTTTGGAAAAATAACTGAAAAAAAGTTGAGAAAAAAAACCGTTCAATTTTGGCAACATTCGATTTTGGCAACATAAAATGTACGGGCGTGTTGCCAAAATCGAACGGGGTCTGTAATAACATAGCCATGCATGAAAAAACACATTTCCCTCTGCAGCTTTATAGCAAAACGGAAACCGTTCCATCCGAAGCTTAACTTTTTGGGCCAGATTTGTTGCCAGTTAGCTTCCTGGCCAAGGAGATGCATCCGAAAATACATTATAAATGAAAAATGCGGTTTCATTCAACACAGAGAAGAACCAAAACGAGCACTGGCATAATGTAAGCCCAAGCTGTTGTTCTTCAAAACATTTTTCTCTTCATGTGATTTCTACGTTTTCGAATAAGGGTAGGTATACGATACACATATCCCAGCTAAGCTCCTGTTCCCTTCGAGTACGAAACGAAGCGAGATGTTGCTTTTGCTAGTTGCTTGCCCTAGTTCTGTTGGGCGGCGATCTTTCCTTGTCGCAAAGTATATACGAAACTTGCCTCGTTTAAGCAAATTCCCAGACCCATTTTGAAGAAATTCAAGTAGCAAAAGCTGTAGGAATAACAACAACAGCCTCAACAGGGTAAGAAGAAAGATCATACAGAAAGCTTTCGTTTTCATTATAAGACTTTCCCCGGGTGTGATTCTACTGAACTCAAGAACGTGTCAGAGCTGCTGTTATTGAATCGTCCTTGGCTTTTGGTGCAGTGGTTCATAAGAATTTTTACATTTTTACATTTTTACATTTTTACATTTTTACATTTTTACATTTTTACATTTTTACATTTTTACATTTTTACATTTTTACATTTTTACATTTTTACATTTTTACATTTTTACATTTTTACATTTTTACATTTTTACATTTTTACATTTTTACATTTTTACATTTTTACATTTTTACATTTTTACATTTTTACATTTTTACATTTTTACATTTTTACATTTTTACATTTTTACATTTTTACATTTTTACATTTTTACATTTTTACATTTTTACATTTTACATTTTTACATTTTTAAATTTTTACATTTTTAAATTTTTACATTTTTACATTTTTACATTTTTACATTTTTACATTTTTACATTTTTACATTTTTACATTTTTACATTTTTACATTTTTTTATTTTTACATTTTTACATTTTTACATTTTTACATTTTTACATTTTTACATTTTTACATTTTTACATTTTTACATTTTTACATTTTTACATTTTTACATTTTTACATTTTTACATTTTTACATTTTTACATTTTTACATTTTTACATTTTTACATTTTTACATTTTTACATTTTTAAATTTTTAAATTTTTACATTTTTACATTTTTACATTTTTACATTTTTACATTTTTACATTTTTACATTTTTACATTTTTACATTTTTACATTTTTACATTTTTACATTTTTACATTTTTACATTTTTACATTTTTACATTTTTACATTTTTACATTTTTACATTTTTACATTTTTACATTTTTACATTTTTACATTTTTACATTTTTACATTTTTACATTTTTACATTTTTACATTTTTACATTTTTACATTTTAACATTTTAACATTTTAACATTTTTACATTTTTACATTTTTACATTTTTACATTTTTACATTTTTACATTTTTACATTTTTACATTTTTACATTTTTACATTTTTACATTTTTACATTTTAACATTTTAACATTTTTACATTTTTACATTTTTACATTTTTACATTTTTACATTTTTACATTTTTACATTTTTACATTTTTACATTTTTACATTTTTACATTTTTACATTTTTACATTTTTACATTTTTACATTTTTACATTTTTACATTTTTACATTTTTACATTTTTACATTTTTACATTTTTACATTTTTACATTTTTACATTTTTACATTTTTACATTTTTACATTTTTACATTTTTACATTTTTACATTTTTACATTTTTACATTTTTACATTTTTACATTTTTACATTTTTACATTTTTACATTTTTACATTTTTACATTTTTACATTTTTACATTTTTACATTTTTACATTTTTACATTTTTACATTTTTACATTTTTACATTTTTACATTTTTACATTTTTACATTTTTACATTTTTACATTTTTACATTTTTACATTTTTACATTTTTACATTTTTACATTTTTACATTTTTACATTTTTACATTTTTACATTTTTACATTTTTACATTTTTACATTTTTACATTTTTACATTTTTACATTTTTACATTTTTACATTTTTACATTTTTACATTTTTACATTTTTACATTTTTACATTTTTACATTTTTACATGTTTACATTTTTACATTTTTACATTTTTACATTTTTACATTTTTACATTTTTACATTTTTACATTTTTACATTTTTACATTTTTACATTTTTACATTTTTACATTTTTACATTTTTACATTTTTACATTTTTACATTTTTACATTTTTACATTTTTACATTTTTACATTTTTACATTTTTACATTTTTACATTTCAAGCGTGAGTTTTCAAAAGGACGTATGTAACATCAGACAAAATCTGAGAAAAAGGAGGGACAAAATTATGTTAATATAAATAAATGCTATTTAAAGCTGTTTGATCTAGAATCAAGTTTTATCATGGCAGCTGTAGGAAAAACAATAATGTTTTAATTATAGGTTTGAGCATACTGGATTTTTTGCTGTTTCCTAGTGAATTTGTTAAAAAAAATATTTTACACCGTATTGTTGAGTTTTTTTTCACATACGCCATAATGATTCGTCGTTGTGACAGTTTAATATTTACATACACCCTTTATGATTCGTCGCTTGGACAAATTGTTTTCATTATGCGTCAAATCAGATACGTCGGTTTTTTCACATCATTGCAGATGCGTCAGTTTTAAAATAATAATTATTTTAAAACTGACGCATCTGCAATGATGTGAAAAAACCGACGTATCTGATTTGACGCATACGACGGTTTGCTGCGATCCTATCTGCTGTGTGTGCGATATTATTTGTTTTGACAGATGCGTCGTTTTACCAAAAAGAGGTGTAAAGAAGAATTTCGAAAACACTGAGAAAAGATGACATAGGTCGTTTGTATATTTTTTTAGCTAACGGCATATTATTTTTTTTTTTTGTACAAACAGTTAATTCATATAGAAGAAAATAAAATTTACTATACCGTGCAAACAGTAACTCAATTTGTTTACTTTTGCGACATACGTCCTTTCGAAAACTCACGCTTGATTTTTACATTTTTACATTTTTACATTTTTACATTTTTACATTTTTACATTTTTACATTTTTACATTTTTACATTTTTACATTTTTACATTTTTACATTTTTACATTTTTACATTTTTACATTTTTACATTTTTACGTTTTTACATTTTTACATTTTTACATTTTTACATTTTTACATTTTTACATTTTTACATTTTTACATTTTTACATTTTTACGTTTTTACATTTTTACATTTTTACATTTTTACATTTTTACATTTTTACATTTTTACATTTTTACATTTTTACATTTTTACATTTTTACATTTTTACATTTTTACATTTTTACATTTTTACATTTTTACATTTTTACATTTTTACATTTTTACATTTTTACATTTTTACATTTTTACATTTTTACATTTTTACATTTTTACATTTTAACATTTTTAAATTTTTACATTTTTACATTTTTACATTTTCATATTTCTACATTTTTACATTTTTACATTTTTACATTTTCATATTTCTACATTTTTACATTTTTACATTTTTACATTTTTACATTTTTACATTTTTACATTTTTACATTTTTACATTTTTACATTTTTACATTTTTACATTTTTACATTTTTACATTTTTACATTTTTACATTTTTACATTTTTACATTTTTACATTTTTACATTTTTACATTTTTACATTTTTACATTTTTACATTTTTACATTTTTACATTTTTACATTTTTACATTTTTACATTTTTACATTTTTACATTTTTACATTTTTACATTTTTACATTTTTACATTTTTACATTTTTACATTTTTACATTTTTACATTTTTACATTTTTACATTTTTACATTTTTACATTTTTACATTTTTACATTTTTACATTTTTACATTTTTACATTTTTACATTTTTACATTTTTACATTTTTACATTTTTACATTTTTACATTTTTACATTTTTACATTTTTACATTTTTACATTTTTACATTTTTACATTTTTACATTTTTACATTTTTACATTTTTACATTTTTACATTTTTACATTTTTACATTTTTACATTTTTACATTTTTACATTTTTACATTTTTACATTTTTACATTTTTACATTTTTACATTTTTACATTTTTACATTTTTACATTTTTACATTTTTACATTTTTACATTTTTACATTTTTACATTTTTACATTTTTACATTTTTACATTTTTACATTTTTACATTTTTACATTTTTACATTTTTACATTTTTACATTTTTACATTTTTACATTTTTACATTTTTACATTTTTACATTTTTACATTTTTACATTTTTACATTTTTACATTTTTACATTTTTACATTTTTACATTTTTACATTTTTACATTTTTACATTTTTACATTTTTACATTTTTACATTTTTACATTTTTACATTTTTACATTTTTACATTTTTACATTTTTACATTTTTACATTTTTACATTTTTACATTTTTACATTTTTACATTTTTACATTTTTACATTTTTACATTTTTACATTTTTACATTTTTACATTTTTACATTTTTACATTTTTACATTTTTACATTTTTACATTTTTACATTTTTACATTTTTACATTTTTACATTTTTACATTTTTACATTTTTACATTTTTACATTTTTACATTTTTACATTTTTACATTTTTACATTTTTACATTTTTACATTTTTACATTTTTACATTTTTACATTTTTACATTTTTACATTTTTACATTTTTACATTTTTACATTTTTACATTTTTACATTTTTACATTTTTACATTTTTACATTTTTACATTTTGCTTATTTGCTCTTTTGCTCTTTTGCTCTTTTGCTCTTTTGCTTTTTTGCTCTTTTGCTCTTTTGCTCTTTTGCTCTTTTGCTCTTTTGCTCTTTTGCTCTTTTGCTCTTTTGCTCTTTTGCTCTTTTGCTCTTTTGCTCTTTTGCTCTTTTGCTCTTTTGCTCTTTTGCTCTTTTGCTCTTTTGCTCTTTTGCTCTTTTGCTCTTTTGCTTTTTTGCTCTTTTGCTCTTTTGCTCTTTTGCTCTTTTGCTCTTTTGCTCTTTTGCTCTTTTGCTCTTTTGCTCTTTTGCTCTTTTGCTCTTTTGCTCTTTTGCTCTTTTGCTCTTTTGCTCTTTTGCTCTTTTGCTCTTTTGCTCTTTTGCTCTTTTGCTCTTTTGCTCTTTTGCTCTTTTGCTCTTTTGCTCTTTTGCTCTTTTGCTCTTTTGCTCTTTTGCTCTTTTGCTCTTTTGCTCTTTTGCTCTTTTGCTCTTTTGCTCTTTTGCTCTTTTGCTCTTTTGCTCTTTTGCTCTTTTGCTCTTTTGCTCTTTTGCTCTTTTGCTCTTTTGCTCTTTTCCTCATTTGCTCTTTTGCTCTTTGCCTTTATGCCCTTTTATCTTGTGTTTGTTTGAATTTATTCACAGTTTAGCAGCCATAGGGTTTTGAGGATCTCTGACAATCAGTAGAAAATTATTAAAACACCTTTTCCGTTCCTTCTCTCTCACTCTATGACTTTCTTAGTCTGCAGGAGACAATCCGGCAACTTTATCGTGTTGCCATAATCCCCGTATATTATTTTCTCACTTTACTGATGAGCCTCAGGTATGTTGTAACTTGTATTCTACATGCTGCTGCTTCTCGAGATGATTGTTGCATCTCACTTTAATTAAGTAGAGATACGACGACGACTGCCAGTGAATGTGTACCTTGTAAGAACCTGTCGTCTGGGTCGCCGTAAATTCAATCCCATTCAGACGTTACTGCCATAGGTACCGACTAGCTACCGTTTTGTGTTTCACTTGCATGGTGCTGCGGAATTACCAAGGCGGGGGAGAACAGTTAGTCGTTTTAAAGCATTTCTCCCACTCGAAAGGACGTCGGCATCATCCTCGTCGTCATTGAGAAGGTTTAAGAATGCTCATGCTGCACAAGCTTGATTGAGTTACAAAAATGTAGCTATCTACCAACCAAACGCTCGACAAGCGTGCCAGGGCACCTCAGGTGAACTTGGGCAAAATTGAATGAACAGGTGGAGCGCAATAGTTTTACGAGCGTGTTTAGTGGCGTGCTAAGAATTGCCATTCGGTTGAAAATGCTTCTTCGGAAGGATAATGGGAATCTGTCCGGGTTTCTAAATGAGCTTAAGGTCCTTGTTTCTGGATTGCTAGACAAGGAGAAATGATTAAACCGAGAGACTCACATCGAATAGTTTGGGTTAGTTGGTCTTTAAAAGTTATTTCCAAATAAATTTTAGTAAAAAAATTGGTTGGCTTTATTATAAACTTTTTGAATCTTTACCTCAAAACATTTTAATTTAAGTTGATATTACCCCATGACGAAGAGCAAAAAAAAACGTATCCATAAACACTAAGCGAACTCTCAAAGCGGGTTATTTGAATGCCTCAGGGGAAATATTCACTTCTGCATATGCCGCCTAATTCTTTACTTTCGAAATAAAACAAAAAAATTCATAAAATTGAATAATGAATATATACACTTTTCACTCACAAAATATTCACTGTTACCCCCAAGAATTTCACTTTCACCCCATTTGGGGTAATTTACCCCGGTTCGCCGACCGCTGTTATAAACGTTCAGAAGAACGATTCTCTGGAAGAGAATGGATAAAATTCAAAAAAAAAACTTTTTTTTTTAATTATAAAAATTTTTCAAAAGCTCCTCGAACCATTTTTAGACCATTTGTTGAAACTTCAGTCTTACATAATGAGTCGATTTCTCAAGATATAGCTTTCAGATTATCGAGAAACGAGTGTTTATCTTTACATTAACGCCCGGTTTCATGGACGACGTGTGGGTATCTGCCATGATTAATTCATTACCATCCGTGAGCTTAGGATACCAACATGCCATTCTACGAATTACCCATTTTTGCATTGTTAAATACTTATATGGGGAAACAATTCATGGGGTTTATTTACCATGGTTGGAAGGTTCTAAAAAAAATTTATGAAATTTCTTTGAAAATGTAAACAGCGTTTCATTGGAGCAGAGCTCTATAAAAGATGCAGAAGGAAGCAGTTTTGTTGGTTGTTCTGAAAAGCAGAAATGTACCAACTACGTTTGGCTATAACCTGTTTTATAATTTGTTTTAAATTATTTATAATTTGTTTATAAGATGTATCTAGTTTGAATACAAGTGGATACAAACGGTTTACCCTGCATCCAATAAACGCAACACTGTCGATTAAATCAAATGACGAAACAGTGATGATGTGCTCGATTTTGTCAAGAGTTGTTCAATTAAGACTGTAAGATACACCAGTTTCATGAATTCAATAAATATAACTCTGAAAGCTAATATTTAAGCTCTTAGCTCAAAAAATTTCAACAAAATAATTTGTTGGGTTATCGAACTTTGTTAAAAAAAGTTTACGGAATGCGACTTGAAAATCTTTTTTATCACTTTAAAATGTTTCTGACATGAAAAAATTTAAACAAAAATATATATTCCCATAAATAAATCGATAGTGTAAGATAAATTTGACAATACCATGTTTTCAAAACAATGGTAAACTTTCAACATTTTTCAGATAAAATTTTCTAAAATGTTCATTATGGGTCATTATGGGTCGATCCCTAGAGTTCAAAATGGGTTTTTTTTCTTCTAAAAAGATCGTGATCATTGCTGATTACAAGATTACGATTATTTATCCAATAACTGATATTTATTCAATAAGGCCGGAACAAATTTCAAATCCTTCTTTTGTCACTCGGAGTTAGAACATCGCGAGGGGGGACGATAGAAAGTAATGCGAAAAACAAATAAATTAACATAAACTGCACGAAAGCTTGCATGCAACAACATTGGATACAATATCATTTCACAAAATCTAAAATCAAGTTATTTTTTTATCGAAAAATTCAATAAAATAAAGAAAATAAAAAGTGAAATTACTCCCATCTTTAAATATTTGTTTTTTAGTTTTGTAATCTTCAGGGTATTTGAATTTTGTTTCGAAATTTACATAAAATACTTCAAACTTTATTTATTTCCCCCTTCGGATTTTTTGAAATTTCGAAGGACGGGGGGGGGGGTGGGGGGGATGACAAAAGAAGAAATTTATATTTGTTCCAGCCTAATTGTCTGACAAAAAAGCTAAAAAAGTTGTTTTCATATAAATTAAAAAAAATAGCGCCTTAAAGTATGCAAGGCAATAGGATTGAGACATAGTTTTGGAATTTTCTTCTTCTGCCAATTATAAATTGTGAAATGAATAAAAACATTACCAAAATAGTCAATTGAAATTCTTTTCTGAAATTTTGTTTGATTTTTTCCAAGGAATAGGGCGCCAGGAATGAAGGATCAAGTCTCCTTTAATAAAGGATCAAATCTCCCTTAACTTCAAAAATATCGCAATTCTTTTACTTCCTCGAAAATGCTTCTTGTTTATCTATGGGTCCATGTATCGTTCAAATTTTTTTTGCATATAAACTAGAAATTACACGCTGTCAGAAAAAGACGGCGAGTTGCTAAATGTTGAAAACGCAGGTTTCAGTGGTGGAATAAAGTAAATCTTTATTCAGTTTCGTTCGTCTAGTCACTATAATAGCAAGCTTACGAATTTTGATTTTTTTTTGCCCGAGTCGATTTTTTCTTTAACTCCATCCTTTTGCTGCCTGAGTTGGAAAGAGAATCCGCTCAAGCTAAGCCGGACAGATAGTACTCATTACATTAGCGATAGCTATTTGTCCCTTTCCACTTCTCGTATTCCCTAACCGGGAAAATACTCATTTCTCAATGAGTTCTTTGATATTTCTACTCATTTCTACCTGCCAACACTGCAGTGTAACTGCTAACCACAGTTTGAGTAGTATTGGTTCACAGTGTGATGATGTAAACATTTGTACCGTGTACATCATCACCATCTGTCATCAGCAATCACCAATGATCAATCGCTATTGTTCTCAATAGACGAATTGAACAAAAACAAACGGAGAACCAAAACAAGCTGGTTCGTCGACGGTGCAGCAGAATCTTCTGCTGCCGGAATACTTCTTCCGAAAACCGTAAGTTCAACACTAATTTTTCCAAAAAGATTTGATAAAAATAAGAAAAGTGGATCAAGTATCCCCATTCTCCCCTTTTATTTTCTGTCGGATTATGGCGATAAGAACAGTGAACAAGTTAAAAAAAAAATAACTTGAAAAACGCTGCGAAAACTACCAACACTTTTTCTAATTTTTTATTTATTTTGTTAAATTTGAAACTCAGCATGTTTGAAAAACTTAGAGCATAACCACAAGGCAGGTAGGTTATAAGAAGCACTTTTAAAACCATGTCATTCAAAAAATAATAATTCAAATTATAACACTGTCCTGAAATTAATCTGAAACTTGGAATCAACCAAAATATCCAAAGAATAACATTTTTAGCCAAGCTATATAAATTTTTCAAATCCATAGCAAAGAATGGTGCACCCAAAATAATTTTCACTTAAAAAATAAGTGACATCTGTAGTAAATTCTCGCCATACGTAATTTCATTTGAATTTTAAGTGATGGATCAAGTGAATTCACTTAAGTGACCGGACTATGACGTTCGAGTGAAATTTATCTGAATTTCTAAGTAAGTTTCTAGTTGATTATCTCTTGCGTTTTTTAAATAAAAGAACATTTATAAAACACCACTTCGATTTCAAATACTTACATTACGCTTTCGCCATACATTTATTGATCGGAAAATTCCATCGTTATCCCAAGGCAGATCGGTTACTGCGGATAGTGCGACTTCTTAATCTTCCCTGCTGCAAACCGGAAAATCTGTCCGGTTCAACCCGCAAACTGAAACATGATAAGTTATCATGTTTCAAGAAAAAGTTATTTAAAGGTGTTATCATTGATAACACCTTTAAATAACTTTATCTTACATCACGTTTAACACAAACTACCGCCAAAATCGCCTAGTAAAGAATTGGGAAAATCCAAATCCAGCATAAGCTTTAAACGCTGCTCTTTAGAATTTGCCATTATGAACTCTGAAAATGAACACAATTACAACCCGACATTCACTTGAAATTCAAGTGATGGAGAAGTGAATTTTTTTTTTTTTTTTTTTTTTTTTTAATGGCCCGCCACACTCCCCCACACCAAAAAACTCAACTGAGTCCCCTGGTAATGGACACTTCAGTTCTCAACATGTCTGGCAGCAAAAGTTTACAAATAAACGCGAGCAAAAAATTTAAGCATGTTGAGAACACAAAATATATTTAATGCGAGGAAATGTATATTATGATTAAAGGATTATTGTAGAGAAGGGATCTCAGTGGAAAAAGGTTTCCTTTTAAGAGATCCTTCTTGCTTACTTAGTAAAATTAACAAATAACAGAAAAAAAAATATTTTTTAAGAACATTACACTACTGCTTAATCATTAAAGTTCAAAAGTTTTAAATTACAAATTAAAATGAGAAATACAAATTAAAAATATTACAAAAAAAAAAACTGGCATGATGATTGGTTGTTATAGGTTCAGCGTTTCCTTAAGATGTTGTATTAGTTTCGTTTTAAACATGTTACGGTTTTGAGAATTTTTTATTTCTTGCGGTAAAGAATTATATTTAGTAGGTCCGGTAAAAGATATTCTACGCTGACCAAAGGCCGAGCAAGATCTACTGCATTGTAAATAGTTTGATTGTCGGGTATTGTGGGTGCGCGGTACTACAGTGAATTTCAAATTACGAGAGGTATCAGTGGAACGAAGATTATCGAACACAAAAATCATTGTTTGCAAATCACAAAGCTGAGTTAAAGGCAATATATTGTGCAACGTGTCTGAGTATAGTGCTGATGTCGGATAAAGCAAAGGCAAATTTAAAATAGTTTTCAGGCATCTGTTTTGTAAGGTCTGAAGCCGAGATAAAGACGATATAGAGGCCCTGCCCCACACAGCTATCAAATAATTTAGATGGGAATGTATGAGCGCATAGTAAAGCTTGAAAAGAACATGACGTGGTACAAATTGTTTAATTTTCCACAGAACTCCACAAAACGAGGACACTTTCCTTTGAATATGAGTAATATGGTTATTCCAAGAAAGCGATTCATCCAAAAGTATGCCTAAATACTTAAACTCATTTACTTTTTCAATGGTACTCCTTCCAACCAATGGATCATTGTGTGGAGGTACAATTTTTCGTGCTGAGTGGAACATCACATATTTAGTTTTCGAAAAGTTCAATGACAAAAGGTTGCTGTTGAAATATTGAAGTAGCAATTTGAGGTCTTCCTCCATATTCCTTATTATTGTGTTAGGATTTTTGTCAGGGTAAAAAAGTGCAGTATCGTCGGCAAATAGACGAGGAGTACCATGTAAGGGAAGCTTGCTTAGGTCGTTGATATATATCAGGAAAAGTAATGGTCCAATATTACTTCCCTGTGGAACCCCTATTTCAACTTTTTCAAGTGCACTGCTGGTGTTATCAATCGACACGAATTGCTTTCGATTTGATAAGTAGCTTCGAATTAAGTCATTGGCTACACCTCGTATACCATAGTACTCTAGTTTGGTCAGGAGTATTTTATGATCTAAAGTGTCAAACGCCTTTTTTAAGTCCAGAAACAGACCACCAATGATATTCTTGGAATCAATATTTTCGATAATTGAGTCAACTAATTCGCATATTGCAATCAAAGTGCTGGACCCAGATTTAAAACCATATTGTCTACAATAAAGTATATTATTGTCATTGAGGAATTTATTCAACCTCACTGTTAATAGCTTTTTCTCACTTCAAATTCAAGTGACGCCTGAAGTGAATGTGGATGAATTCACTTGAAATTTAAGTGACTGCCAAGTGAAATGTATATGTCGCACTTGAATGGAAGAAAATCACTGGATCCTTGTTTTTAAGTGAAAAATCATGTGTATTTTAAGAGTGAATTTGGGTTCAGTCTGATATAAGTAACTGCTTTGTTGAAGTTATTTTTACAAAAAAAATTTTTTTTCCCAAACAATTAATCATTATTTATTGACGATTGAAAGGGCTTCGTCAGTCAATTGTGGGAATAAAAACAAGTGAATTTTATTACTGTAGACATGCAGTATAATTTAACATTAAATTAATCTGGGTAGTATTCAATCAAGAAAATTGACTGCTTCTTGCTGCAAACATCTATATATGTAAAAAGCAATTTCTGTATGTTTGTTTGTCCTCTATAGACTCAGCCGTCTTAAGAGCTAGAGATCTGAAATTTGGCATGGATGCTCATTAGGACCAGGAATGATGAAAAATGTTTTCAGACTTTCGGATGGCCCCCTCTGAAGAGGGTCGTCCATACAAGACAAATATTGCTTTCGCGATATTGACGTTATTTTTCGTCGGATTACGTTGAAAATTTGATCATGAGTGTTTTGAAAGACGAGTAATCGATTTCAGGTGTCAAATTTTGTGTAAGGGTTCAGCCAAAGGGTCGTCCACATTAACTATTCACTGTTAATGCGATATTGTCGTTATTATACATCGGATTCATATAAAAATTGGTACACGAATGTTTTGAGGGACGAGCAATTGATTTCAAGTATTGAATTCAGGGTAAGAAGCCGGCAAAGGGGGTCCATATCAACCTTTTAATATTTTTGCAATATCGTCGTTATCATATGTACATCGTATTGGGTTGAAAATTTGCATACGGTAATTTTCAGGCATGGGCAATCGTTCTCAGATGTCAAATGTTTTGTCAGGGGTCAACGAAAGGGGTCGTCCATATTAATTATTTTTTCACTACTTTTAGCAATATTTACGTTATTATGCAATGGATTGCTTTGAAAATTTGCACACGGGAGTTTCGAGGGCAGGGCAATCGATTTCAAATTGTATAAGAAGCCACCGAAAGGGGTCTAACTTTTTGGCTTTAATTGCTTTGTTATGCAACGATCGAGTCGAAATTTATACACGTGGGTTTTTTGGTACGGTCAATTGATACCGGATTTCAAATTTGAATTCAAAATTGAAAGCGAAACGGAGTTCGTATGGGATCAGCTAGTTCTAAATAATTGTGAAAGATTTTTCACTATCGAAAGAAGTGTGTTTGCTAGATTTCAGGTTATTTATCATATCTCTTAAAGTTTGTGATAACTATCCAATATTTCTTAAAAGTATTTTTTTTTGTCGATTGTTATGCTAGTGCCAACAGTTTCCGAATTGGAAGTTCAAAATGATGTTTGTTTTGCAGTTTTGCATTTAGAACATTCCAATGCATCTCGTTGCATTTGTTTATTGAAATTTTATTATTGTCCATAATCATATAAATTACTTGCTATTATTCCCACAATAGACTGACGAAGCCGTTTCACTCATCAAAAATTAAAAATAATTCAGTCAAAAAACATAATCTTAATTTATTATTATTTTTACAACTTTTTTTATTTTTATTTTGAATTTTAATGCAAGGTTTTGTAAATTATGTTTAGTGATTATTATGTTATTAAATTTTGTGTGAAATGTATACTCAACTACAAAAATCAAACTTCTGTCAAACTTACCACTAGCACCATTGGATATCGAACCGTCCAGTCGGAGGAAACATACATATATGTATGTTAATGTATCAAGCCAAGTGTAAATACGATGGCCTTCATAAATACAGCATCCGCACATCAAAGATAAATCGAGGAAACTGAAAACAGCAAAAAATGAAAAGCAAAACTCTCTCCCGAGCGCTCTTCTCCCCATTCACGAACGTAGGCGCGTTGCTGTTCATTCATTGATACTAACTTTATTATTGCATGACCAGCCTGGCAGCAGCTGGAAAGAAGTCCAAGGCAAGTCATTGCTGGTCCACGTGATTCTCCGTTTGTGATTTCCAAACTCCGGCGGGATGCTACACATTCGGTGCCCTGGCAACGGCACTCATTCTCTGTTTACATTCGGTTGTACTATGATGGGTGGCAGATCCGTGACGTCATGGATTTTCCCAGAACCACCCACCACCTTCCGTACGAAATGCTGGTGTGCGCTGAGGAACTACGGCACAATTTCTCCGGTTAGACAACCTTCACTGGAGCTGTTTTCCAGTGGGTCAGATTCATGCGCTCTCCATCTTCGAGCAGTGCATCCAGTCAAATGAAACGATTACCTTTTAATGATAGGCAATGCATCTGAAATCTAAACGTTTTCCTGAAACCTTATAATTTCCAAAAGAAAAAATGAATGGATTCATATGTCTGAAAGCTCGAGCTATTGTATCATTTATGTTTAAAAAAAAATGTTTAACAAACATTAGAGCCGAAAAAAGTTTACCGGACCATGAGAGAAAAGAGATAATTAAGAACTGCAATTTTTTATGCTCTCTCAATTGGTTTTTGAGGTAGTGTCCAATGAAAAAATTTTTCGACTTTAAATTTTGGGTAACACGTGCGTTATCTATAATTTATAATATGAACCAACCTTTTATCAAATCAAGGCTATTTTACAACTTATAACTAGTTAATAAAGTCTTGCTTCGACACAAAATCAACATACTTGACTTTTTATCACTCCACCACAGTCTCCACCGCGCAACGGCACTATTCTAGATCTAATTATAACAGAGAATAAACTATTTGGGACCTATTGAAGTGCTCTGTAAGGAAAACGGTAGCATTTGGAGGCAGTCTTCTCAGTGTATATTCAGTAATGTTTAGCCATTCATCGTGTCAATCGTTATGAAACACTGAGTGATTTGCAGTTTTCACTGTTCCGTTCAAGTGGATGATTGTTGGGATCAAGCAACACAGTCTTACTGTACGTTTTTGAGAATTTCAGACTTTAATATGAACCAATAATGACGCCGGCCAAGTCCGTTTAGTCGATATGGAAAAGGAAGAGAAGCACATGTAATGATTTGATTCGCGGAGACCGGCTATACACCATCCCTCCACAAACTCACGCTGAGTGTTAAGGGGGTAAGGATAATATGGCAACTATGGCACCAACTCACACTCCAACCACGACCAACCACACCCAAATGAAGCTCCCCAACACAACATCTTCTAGGAACTGAATCAACTCGCCAACAATTCAACAACTTATAACCCGGACTCCAACCAACCGTCAACCAGCACAAATCTCCAACAAACTCCACACTCCGATCCATCCGAACAAATTTCAGCCAACAATCACCATCCTGAAATCATCGAGACATCCAACGATCCAGCATGCCAACTAGAAGTATCCTACCGATCAGTACCGCATGTACCGCTGCTCACCGTTCGACTGATCCTATGCTTGGCTGCCGACTATCCCAACGTCAGAGTAGCGAGCAGATAAAACATCACAGTGGGAAGCTTGTTCAGCAGAGTGAATGACCCAAAACGAATCGGTGAAAAGTCCAACTTTATTTACCAAATCCCATGCCAAGAGCCCTGCTCAAGCATGTATATTGGTCTTACCAAGAACACACTAGATCAGAGGCTCTCGGGCCATCGTAGTAACATCAAAACATTAAAGGAAAAGAGAGACAAAAACATAAACGAACCAATAGAAACAGAGAAACCAGAGAGAAAGATAATACGGCTCTCATCGACCATATTATCGAAACCGGACACACATTTAATATAAGCAACACATCTGTATTAGACACAAGCTACAACAAATACACACTCAATTTCCTAGAAATGTGTCACATTTTTAATACACCCAACACCGTTAACCAGAGAACAGATTGCAAAAATCACATCACAATTTTGCCTCTGTTCTAAGCATATTACACGAACACAACTACAAAAAGAAACGTCAAAAATCTGTCAAAAATTTCGAGAGTGATAAAAAACCGAAAACAACGCAAGGAGATTCGAAACAAGTACCGCCTGAATGTTGATTGTTGAATTAGTGAGAGCTCAAATTGAAATTACGGGCCCTATTACATAAAAATCCAGTCACTTTCGAGTCGAGCGAAATGTCGTATTACAGTGAAAAAACCGAGTCACGAACATTCAAGCAGTCGACTCAACTACTGTTATACCAAAATGGCTCACTCGAGTAAAATGATTGGTGACTCGTCTTATGTAATAGGGCCCTATGTAATAGACGCCTTTTTTAGTTTAGATGGAAATTTGAATTAAAAGTATAATCCATTCACAGCGAAACTAAACTCAAACGCAAAATCCGGATAGTACGCTTTCATATAAAGCACAGAAACAACGACCATTTTGTGAGTACAATATAACACTAATTAAACCAACAAACACTATTTTTAATTTGTAAACACATTATAACACTTGAAGAATCCCTGAGGATGGTGTTAAACGACACCGAAACGTTGGAGAATAAATAAATATCGTAAGTTCCTAAAAACTGTGACTGATATGCCGGAAAAACATATACAGTCGACATCTCAAAAATAACATTTTTTTTTTATGTCAACCAGTTTCAGGCTCGATGTTGCTCATCTACAGAACGATGTCCGGACTTTGGCACAAATCTGCTTAAAAATAAGTTAAATAAATACCTATTTGCCATTTTTACTTTAGACTCCCGTGCCTATCGAATTTTGCCAACTCTAGAAAAATTTATTGATCTTGCTACATTAACATATTTTTCGGATTTAAAACCAAATTTCTTCCCATCAAAACTCGTGAAAGACACATTAATGATATTTGTTCTTTTATCTTTGTTTTTCTTTTTTGTCGTTTCTATTATTTGGCAAAAGGTTCGTTTTTGAGAAAGCATTAAGTTTAATATTTACTTAAACAATTGTTTAAGATGGACCATTTTTTAAATATGATATTCAAACATCGCTTTTAATATATTTTTCACTTAAATAGTAAGAAACGCGAGATTTTTGAAACTCGCCTACATTTCAAAAAATTTGATAATGTAATAAGTAAATATTTCAAAAAGAAAGGTAAGATTACAAATGTAATCACATCAACCTAGAATATTCTTACCAAAAATGTATATGTATATTACTTTAACTCTGTAAACCCGTTTTGGTTTCTTCGGAAATCTGGGTACAAAATCACCCCGGCCATCCACGACAAATCCAACTAAATTCCACGTTGTAATTGCCAACTCTACCGGAACTACAAAGATCCACTATTTTTAGAAGAGCTCAATTTTTTTTCTGAAAACAACATTCAAAAATAGCAAGCCAGAAAGTTAAAAAGTCAGAAAATAAATCATTCAGAAAGCAAGGAATTCAGAAAGTCAGAAGGCAAGAAAATAAGAAAATCAAAATTCGTTATTTCAACAAGTAAACAGTTTAAAAAATCAGATAGTTAGAAAATCATTACACCAGACATAACGGAAAAAGAAAGTGAATAAATCTAAGAGTGAAATGGCACTTTATAATATTGCGCATCTATCGAGTTCGTTGTTGATTGAAAACCTCAATCTATAGTTCACTTGTTTGTGGACTGTAATTTTTTTGTACAAAAAGTAATCACCCTTATTCTCGTTTTCGTTCGAATGGCATTCGTTCGAAAGTTTCACAATGAATGAGAACAGTTCGATCTTTCGAACATCGTTCGTACGAACAAAACGTAGCATTCCGGTTTTCGATCGAAAGTATTTATACTATCGGTTGTCAAAAGCGAAAAACCGCCAAAAAAAAAAAAAGAAATGTTAAATTGGGAGGAAATGAGACAAAAAATCTGAGAATACAACAAATTTTAATCCAGATTGGTTGAATTGAATACAAAACAACAAACATTTTAGTGAATAAATTTCATACGATCGATGTTATGTTTGCCACCGTCTAAAAAACGTTAGTCTAATGCTGTAAAAGTGTAAACTATGGGTGATTGTGAATTGTTGGAAGGTTGTGTTTCAAAATAATAAAATTTATGAGGCTCAAATAAGCATATCTATTGATTGTTCAGGAACTAGAGTTGAAATAAAATTAATTTATTCAAAATTTAGGCACCCTTGTTCTCGTTTTCGATCGAATAGCATTCGTTCGAAAGTTTTGCAATTTCGTATTCTTGTTTTCGAACATTTGGAACAATTCGATCTTTCGAACATCGTTCGTACGTACAAAACATTGCATTCCCGTTTTCGATCGAACGTATTTTTTCTATGGATTGTCAAACGCGAGTCTGATGCTGCGAACCATGATCTTTTAAAGCAGTTTGTGAAGTTTAATATTAATTGTGGAATTCAAAAGTCGATTGAAATAAGATTGGATTCAATCCTGCCAAATTGTATGCTGCTAAATAACGAGATTTTTAAGACCAAATTTAATTATTAGTTAAAAAAAAGCGTAAGTTTTATGTTGCGAATCTTGGACGTTCAATGAAAAAGTTTGCGATGTTGGACGAATCAGGAATTGATACGTGGATTATAATAATAAATAATGTTCCTTTGTTTTAATACCAAAAAGTGAATTAAACTTCAAATAACAATTATTTTGAAATTGAATAAATGAGATTTTTATTCATCATTTAAAAGCAAAATTCGAATGTAAATATTGTAGTCTTTCAAATTTTTCCGCTTCCTAATGACGAAGAGCACCTGCGACGGTGGTATCAGATTTTTACACACCATCACCGATAGGCATTGGAACAGCTTCTTCCGTTCGGAAACGAACAGGTGCGAACAGCTCCTGAATGGACCATCATAAACAGATTCGATGTCGGACCAGATCTGAAAATTCGAAAGTTGCCAGCTGTCTCTCGGCTGTGATTTCAACACTTTATCCCGCTTTCCGATGGCTCTCAGTTGCACGGCCCTCAGCACACGACCTAAAACCATTTTTTCTGAAGTATTTCCGCTTTTGACCGACGTATGAATTTTTCGAGACCCGAAAAATACATGACGACAAATGTCAATTTGACGTAGCTTGCTGCTCAAAAATTTCGAATTTGATCGGGCAACACCAATATCTAACGTATCGCATTCGAACGAAAACAAGAATAGCTTTTTCGAACTCGATCGAAAGTATCCGTTCGATCGAACGTGTAACCAACGGTTCCCCAGACTGCTCAGCCGAGCAAGAACCCCCCTCCAAGCCTCAGGGTCGGCACACTCGAAGATTCGGAACAAGGAAACACCTTAAATGCGCATTAAAGAATTCCCACCTTTATTTCCTTATCTTGGCTTACAATTATGGCCACTAGCACTTCCCTTAGGAATATTGGGTTGTCCTACCTTGTGGTTGCTTCTTACAGGCGGGATCAGCCAAGGCATGGGCCTCGGAATGGCTTGTCCAAGACGACGGGTGCCGAAAGGACTCTTGAATATCGGTCACAGGTAAGGTCAACGGTCTCTGCTGGCACTGCTTGCACGGCTTGTCCACCTATGGACGTCTAGGCCGACGATCGTTGAGGGCTGCCTGGTTGCACTACTCCAATTCCGAACACCACGAGGGGGGAATTCTGGTGCAGATGGTCGGCTCCCGCGGTTAAGGTACGGGCGGTCCAAGAGCCAGGCCAGGCACAGCACGGATCCCAAGACGTTCAGCAAGCCAGCAGATCGTGGCCAAGAGGATAGCATACTTGTCTTCTAAGCCAACGTTCATGAGATCGAATCCCGGTCGTGACATAACCTGGCACACATAGTATGATGAAGGTTGGCGGTTTTAGCATTAGTGAAATGCTAGCCGTGTATACCTTGGAATTGTACGCCTCGATGATGCAGCACATGCATGTGGATGGATCTCTTCAAGGGAACTTAGATTGCACTTGGAGATCCTTCCTAGAAATGTGTGTGTTCGCAGTGCTACCGATAAACAACTGCAACTTCAACCAATAGTGCAGGGGTGTCAAGTAGCATAGCAAAGTAAAAATAGTAACGCGGGGTAATACCACAATAGATCAACTTAATGGTCGCAGTGGACTCTCTCCCCAACAGGAAAAAAAAAGACGTTCAGCAAATTTGATGGATGCTGGTAATGCGGCCAAACTGGTTAAAGCCCTTGAACGGCCAGCATGGGTAGATGGATGCTTACACGGCGGCGGGCTGGAATCAAACTTACAACGGCCAGCACGGGTTGGCGGACGCTGGCAAGGCGGCGGGATGGTTTTCTAAGCGAACAATTCGGGGTCCTGTAGGAACATGATGGGAGAAAGGATTGCACCATCGTTAAATTCTTGCCTTTTTCGGGGTGGAGTCTGATTGCAACCTGGACGTTAGAACGCTCTTCACGACTGCTAAATGGCGTTCACAGGATTGTGTGGCTTCGTCGAGATCTTCCATCCAAATGAAGCGGATCTTGCATGTGGTCTTTGACCCCGATCTCAGGTCAAAGGCTTTGTGGTACATTCATGGATTTCTCCAATCATGCCCTCTTGTCATTCTTGGTAATGGTGCTACCAAGACGTACAGCACCATCTATCCGCCAAATACGCTCTCGTTGGCCTAATTGCGCTAGTTGGTGGTGCGCTAGGAAATGTCAGGTGGTCCTCCTTCGTTGCTCACTAAGGCGCTTCCTCGCATAGTACGCGCTTTTATCAAAGATCCCTACTAAACTAGGCAGCACAGGTTATGCTGGTTACAAACGACAGATACGCCGTAAACAAGAATAAGGGTGTATATCTTATTTTGATATTCGTACAACTTTTTAAGAAACACGGACATCAAAGTCAACGGCCCAAATCGTACAATAACGAGTTTCGCTTAAAAGATCCATAAATTTGAATCCAATTTTTGGGAAACCAAAAACAGCCCTATCAGGAGGGGAAAACAAAATTATATCAAGATGAGATATTTTGATACTAATTTTTTTTCTATCTAAATGAGTTGAAATTCAGTACTCGTAGGAGGTTAAAATATCTCAAATTATATTTGAAAATCTATACGATCATAGCTAAATTATATCAGTTTTTGATATGCTCCGATCAAGATTATATCTCGTTCAGATATCATAGTTTGAACAAAACCTATCAAAATAATAACTTATCTAGATATGCATGCTTCGAGAAAACTTTCTACCCACATTATTTGCTGAAATCATGTTCCATTTATGGTTTCCTAACATTTGGATTCTAGAAAAGTACGGTTAGGGCCGTTGACTTCGATGTCCGTGTTTCATGGAAAGTTATATGCATATCAAAATAAGATACGAATATACTATTTTATAAGAATTTGAAACAAATTCTTTATCGTTGAAAGTGATGTTGTCCTATTCAAGAATGTCAATCAAAATAAGATATTACCCAGATTCAAGAAACTTAAAGTCGAAAATTATGAGAACAAAATTCTAACTGAAGAAGATATAAATATCTCGTTCAGATATGTTTGAGTTATCATTTTGATATGCTCTCCTGATCGGGAGAGCATGATTTCAGCAAATTATACGGTTGATTGACATTCCACTAGAAATTTTTCCTGAAGCACTCATATCTTAATAACTTATAATTTTGATAGGTTTTGTTCCGCCCAATATCAAACTTTGCTATCTGAACGAGATATAAACTTTAAAAAAGCATATCTAAAATTGATAGCTATGATCTTATAGATTTTTTGATATAATTTGAGATATTTTAACATCCTACGATTACTGAATAATAACTCATTTAGATATGAAAAAATTAGTATCAAAATATCTCATCTTGATATAATTTAGTTTTTTCCTCCTGAGCGGAGTACCGTTAAATCCGGATAGCGATGCCTAAATTACAATTTCTTCAAAGTTATGAGCTGCAGGCTAAAATTGATCCTATGCTAGTACAATATCTCATGCCAAATTTGGGCTGACTCGGATCACGGGAAGGGGTCGCTCAACGAGCCTGAAGTCTGTTTGGGATTATAGGATTATTCTTAAAACCTGAATTCTGACAAATATTTCATCCGAAGATCGCATTGCGAATTAAGATAAAAAAAAGTTATAATGCTTCAAAAATGGACTAACTTTTTGAAGGATGATATTCATTACTGTTAATGCTGCCTCAAAGTGTTTGACGCAGTGCTTCATTAGCAGAGATGGATATCACCCTTCAAAAAGTTAGTCCATTTTTGAAGCATTATAACTTTTTTTTCTTAATTCGCTGGCAGCGCATTACATTTCACAAGTTTGAAATTTCCCATATAAATGCACAGTTTTCATAACCGAACGGTCGTTGTCGATGAAAAACACTACAATTTCAGTGCGTCTTTTGGGCTTTATCGACTTATAACTAAATTGTTATATAAAAATGCTGAAAGAATCGTGTTTATTTTAAAAAATCGATTGATAAATTGAGGAGTTACTCGACGTTGAAATCGGATACGGCACAATGGCACACCCTATAAGACAATTTAGAAGAAACTATATGAGGCCTTTGGAGCCAAAGGGGTATATTTAAGAGCATATAAGCTAAGTGCGAGAAAACGCGATTTTTAAGTGTTGTGTCTGGCAATTTTCCATACTTTTTTCGTAAATTTGTATTTAGCTTTCGAACGTTAAAGTATGTAAATACAATTTTAAAATTCTGAAAAAATCACCAAATATAGTTGTAAATATGAAGCTTGGCATTCTTAACTCAAAATGTTTCATTTTTACACTTAAACCCCTTTGGCTTCGTATCTAAGAATAACTTTTACGTCTTTGAAAAACTTGAAAAGTTAATTATTTTTGGTTGGGATACAGTCATTCAAACGTCTTTTGTGTCATTCGTGACTGTAAATCAACGATTCCGTTGATGGGCAGTTATTGAAAAAACTACTAGAAAAACTTATCTCGTAGGGGAGAAGCAGGCTATATGCGCCTTCTAAACAGAATAGTGAATTCATAAAATTCTGTCTTGCCTTATGTTTAAAGGGTATCACCCTAAAAATCCATTGATTGGAAATGTTGCCTTGTCAGCCATTTTTTTTAAACGGTTGTAAGTGCATTTAACCCGCTAGGCCCATTTAGGAACACTTTCTCCCACAACTGTGTTCGATGTTTATTCTTGGGCTCGAACTAATGGACATCGGCTTAGCAGGCATATGTTCTGTCAACTGAGCTAAATGTATCATAAACCGGAGGATTTGTTATTTTATAGTTATTTTTGATTATAAAAATCCCTGGAAAAGAATTTATTTCAAACTAACGTTGAGAAAGATTGTTTAAAATTTGTTCGCCTCAATCAAATAAATAAAACCGGCATCGCTGCCGATTCTGAAACTGCGAAAGAGAGAAATTTTCCCATCGGATGGATGAACGGAACTTGGTGGTCACAGTTAATTTTCCTCGAGTAAACAACCCACTGAGTACTGACTGGCAAGAGCTCTGGCAGCGGATCGCGTTTCGTCATACCCTTAGTAGGTAGGGCCATGCCCGAGCAGACTTTGATGCCTGAATCGATAGCAAACGGTAACCAAAATGAGCTGTCAATACCAAAATGATAGCATAATTTAGTATCGTATTTTTCTCGAAGGCAAAACTAGGTTTCATTGAAGCATCAATATTTCGAAATATGATACCTAACTAATACCTGAATAAGGCATTGGGACCAAATTGAAAGCACTTTTTGGTTTTGTTTTCTTCCAAGATAACAAAACGAGGCATCATTAAGCTTTCATTTATTATGATGAAGCAGAAAAGTAATATCTAAATGATAGCATGATTTGGTATTTAATTTTCTGTGATTAAAAATCAGATTTCATTAGGTGTTAAAAATTGAATCGAATTGAAAACAAACAGTAAATTTGTTTGTTACCGCTCATTGAGCGCTCATTTTTTAATGTTTTTTCAATGCAAAAATAGGCATCATTAGGTATCATTATTTTAAATACTGAAGTAACATTTATATTAACCTAATGTCTTCTATTTAAGTATTTCTAACAGTTGAGTCGCTGCGAGTGTTAAATTCCTCTCCCATTCTAACCTAGGGAAACGAATGAACTCGGTACATAGCATTATAGTCATTTTTTGGACATGACCAAACAATTAGAAAACAAGAGAAAATTTATTGGTTTTAAATTTCACCGTTTGCAAAACTCTTAGAATAATCATAGTATAATTGTTACAAAAAAAACGGATCTCAAACCGAAATATCAAAATTTATACTTAAAACAACAATAAATAGAAATTTAAGCACCTCTGTTTTATAAATTTATTGTTGTACGTGCGGAAAATATATTAAGTTTATTTTTCCTAATTTTACAAATTCAGCATAAATAATCTTTTTACAAGATTTATTACACTGCCTCTGTGTAGTTTCGCTGAACTGAGAATTAAAATACAAACCATGGATCAGACCTCTTAATGCTTGATCTAAAAAAAATGTTGTTTTTTTCATCACTTTTGTTTCTCATATTGGAATAGGGATTCTTATTATTATCGTTAAATTTAATCGAATGTACAAAGGCGCTTGAGAAATTGTTGATAAATTTAGAAAACGTTTTTATAAAAGCGTTTTCTATATTTAGAATGAAGAATCTCTTTTGTTTCAAAATCAAACAAAAAAAGTTACTTCATGAAAATTTCAACAAAATTCGATTACCTTCCAGTTTAAATTTTGTTTGATTTGATTTCATCTACAATGAAAAAGTTATAAAAATATGAGTGATCGAAAGCTAAAAAATATGTAAACGAAAACGAAAACGCGATCTTAAACCTTTTTGTCTGAAAAAAATTTATTAGTTTTGAATATTCATTGAAAAAAAACGTATTATTTAAAAAGCAGCTGCATAATTTTGCGCAGTGTTTAACAAGAGGGATTGTGTCAAATAGAGATGCCAGATCTACACAGAAGATGAATATTGGTGAATGAGTTAAAACATTTCACAATTTCACATTTCAAAACATTTCACAACAGACATTTTTGATGTTCTTATTTATTTCTATAAATTGCATATTAAATTTCAAATATTTAATGAAAATCAAGTATTATTCTATACATTTTGCAATTGCTTTTTAAAAAATCAAAACATCTAAGGAATCAGTACAAATCCTGAAAAAACCGTACACCTGGCACTCCTGGCACGAAAACGTCAGCGTTGTAAACAAAACAAAACACAATTTTCGTGGGTTTTGCTTTCGTCGGTTTCGCTTTTGTCGATTTGTTCAGTTTTCGACGGAATTTTAGTTTTTCGTGTTGGGAAATATAGCCGGAAGAACGTGAGCAGCAGCGGAAAAACGATCAGCAGAAGACAGTTTCGGTTGGAATAGTGTTTTTGGTCCCTAAATCAGTAAATATTGAAAAACCGCTGGTGAAAAAAATTGGTGAACGCTGATAGTCTGTGAAAAAGGGTGAAAAGAAGAAGAACGCGGAGAAATAGAATAAATTGTCCTAGAAATTAGGCACAATATTTCGAATAGCGTATTTTAACACGAATCGGAAAAAGCTCAACAACCTTTGGAGTAAAGTGTAGCCGTGGCTAGTTTCATTCGAACTGGTCAGGAAATGACTCAGCGGCTGAATTCGATTCCCCTTGGAAGAATGATTGATTTCATCATCCAAAGAACCTATCAGGAGCTGACGGTTCTTGCGGAACAGTATTAGATTTCATATAAACGTTGTATTCTATATAAACTTATTACCATTTTTTTTTTTATTTTAGCTTACCACGAAAAACTCTTGAACGCAAAATAAAAATTCAAAACTTTTCTGCCAGCATCCGGCAGCTGTTCAGCCGTCTGCGTGCGCTCGTAACATGGGCAACTCGGCATCGAAGGTGGACAAATCGGCCGAAATTATGGCCAGTCTGGATAAACAGTCCCTGTTGTTTATAGACACCGCCGATATGCTTGCCAAATGGCACGCGAAACACGGATCAACGTACAGTTGCCCAATTTTTACATCCCAGTGGCCGTGGACATACACACTTAATCTTTTCTCCTGTGGTCGGAACGATTTCGTCCTGTATTTTCAACAGCTGAAATTACAGGACAAATCTCGGGACAGAAAATCACTACAGGAAAACAACTGTCAAAATTACCTGTAGGGTCGAAACGATGTTCTCCTGTGGTTTTCAGGAAGGTTTCGAAATTATCCTGTAGCCTCGAGACTGTTTTCTTTCAAAATTTACATGTAAAATACGGATATATTTCGCACAAAAAACCCATGTTAAAATTGAATGAACTTTTATTGATGAATTTTTTTTAATAATATCAAATGGCTGCTGCATTCTGTTTGTATTCTTCCGGTATATTGCCTGAAAAAAAAACAATGGAATGTAATTCTTCATGTAACTATTTATTCTGACAACAAATACCTGAAACTTGGTGTGCAACAAAGTATGTTGCGACGGCCAATTTCAACGGCCGGTAGATCCCTTGGCGTAGAGGTTCCTCCCGCCTGGCTACCAGCATCACCGATGTTTCCGCTGAATCCTGGCCGCATCTATGAAATAGATAAAAAATAAGAATTTTCGATAGTGGTATCAAGTGAATTACTTCTTTTTTTTTTAAGACAACACAATTTACGGCTCACTTTTTTCACTGTTTTTCCTTGGCTGATGGATGGCTCGTCTGGAGGAAGTGTCCTAAATGGCCGTAAGAGCAACATTTCGCCGCTGATTTCCTTGATGTTTGCTTTGGGCTTTGTCGTCACAAATGGAAACTTTACGTTTCTTTCCGCCAAAGGCGAAAAAGAAAAACTATTTATAAAAAGCGAGACAAAAAACGGTTGACAGCTGAGGTTCTCCCGTGATACAGGACGATTGTGCGATCACCTGTACGTTCGTAGGAATTTCATCGCGAATTTCAGAAGAAATGAAGCGCCCCGAGATTCGAGAGGGGTTTCGTTCGAACTTCGTTTAAATCAAGCAATTTCCCTGTGATTCGGATAGTCATTATCCTGAGGGGGGAAATTGCAATCTTAGTGTGTACTTGATGTGATCGCCTTGATGATCATATCCACGTTGATGAGTACATCCTTGGCATGAAACTTACCGTCTCTTATTGGTGAGAGCTGACCAACAAAGACCCGAAATCAGAACTCGGTTATCGATTAATGATCCAAGCTGACCAGAATGATCCTGCCAAACAGTTGGCTATTTTAAATACACCCTCGATTGGTAATGAAGAAGTTGACATTGCAGACCGTGCTGTTCGATCGGATCTTCTTATAATGGAACGTTTGCTGGTGCACACAGTCTTCGAGCGTTCCCTAGCGTGGTTGATTGATCTCAAAACGGAACTTCAACTGTTCGTCAAAGACGTCGACTACAACATTTCTTGTACACCAGCCATGTTAACGGTTCCGGTTTTGAATCTTTGCCTGTAGGCTGAACAGATCTACATTATCGTAGACACCCACACCGATATGCTAGGTTGTCACGTTCCGAAATGCAAACAACACATTTACCCATGCTGTAAGTATTTTGCTATTAACTTTGTTTTATATTTTTTAATTTTCTTGAAATATCGTAATCGGCCTTAATTCTGCGCGGATTCAAATTCTACGTGTGCTGAATAAGGGTATTGACAGAGCAGAATTAGGTCCGTTTACGGTATTCATCTAGTAGAAAAAGTTAATTCTTGGTCATTGCCATTGATGAACTTGAATCTATTTGGTACTTTAATAAAATTCATGTTTTAGGTTAGCTAGCCGGGACAGTTCGGGATGCTATTAAGGAGCGACAACATCAAGGCAGCTGCTGGACAAACAAACGTGGCAGCAGTTTTAGCTCAAGGCCTCCGAACTACAACTATAGGACTGCCACCCAGATACCCACAGTGAACTTCGAGTTGGTTGAGACCATGTTCGATCGTACTACGAACAGTTGACCTCCCTAAAGGTGGGAATTTGCGATACCGATGTGCGTTTCGTACCGTTCGTTATTGCTTACAGGAAGCAGATGAAATGGACTGAAAAAATAATCCCTGCGCTGATTGGAATAAATATTGATTTTATAAAGTTTACATATGTCTGGCATGTTCAGTAGCACTTTTTTAACAACTTTAGGACATACTTAAAACTACTATTTAAACAATCAGAAGAATAGAGTTTCAAAGAAATATCTTTAAAACAGTTTTTATTTGAAAGGTTTTGAAAACTGTCATAATATATTCTTCAATTTTTGTAAGTTGATTTCGTTTTAATATATTATGAACTGAATTAATAATGAACAAAATTAATAATGTCTTCGGTCATAAAAAATAAGAACATTTATCTCTTCGAGAGTATTGTTTGGAGAATTACAAGCCCAACTTTGTATTTTTTTTTTTTTTTTAATAATTCGTTTATTTGAAACGGCTCAAACCTTTTAGTTTAACGGAGCCAAGGTGTCTTTTTCTTGTTCGTATACAAAACATAGTTTGCTTAGATCTAATTCACCAAGTTTTTTTTACACTGTTTTTAGTTTGAAACGGCCCAGATCAGCGAATATGTGAAGTTAAGTTTTTGTATTTACAGTTCAATATTTAAAACTACTATAGACACATTCCACGCGCTTGTACCGCTCAAAAGTGATTTTTATCCGTTCGCGTATCAAAAAATCTCAAAATTGTCTATAATTTTGATAATTCAAATCACACGAAACCAACGAAAAAAGAGAAAAAAGTTTTTTTTCACATGTGTTAGATGATTTTGAAAATCAGTTTTTTTGTTGAAAAAAGTGGTGTTTTTGACAACTTTTACAAAATCGTTAATTTTAATATATGGATGATTTTTTTTCGGAAATATTTTTAGTATGTTCAGAAGCCAAAAAACACGGCTTCATTTTGTAGAAAAAAGAATTTGTTTATATCCAATATAGTTGGTTTGAAAAGCGAACAAAAACAGTCGCAAATGAGTGAATTCACGTCACAAAAAAAGGGAAATTTTTAGTTTTACGAGAAAACTCTGACTTTTTTAAATAAAAAAAAGAGATTTTCTTCAAAAATGATAAGACGATTCTGAAACACTCAAATTTATAGAAATCGGTTGAAATCTAGCTGAGTTACAACAGCGCGAATGAGTGAATTCACGTCACAAAATTTGATTTTTCGTTAAATTTTATATGAAAATGTGCTCTGAAAGCTGTTTTGACCCTCCAGATGGTCGGATTTTGACAAATCGAGCATAATTTAGTTGATTTTTTAATAAGTTCATTATTTTCAAATAAAAATGCAAAAAGATTGAAAAAAAAAATAAAAAAATTTTTTTTTTGGTGAATCTTTAAATAAAGACAGTAGTTATTTTAACATATGATCCCTCAATATTTTGCTAACAACAAAATATCGTTTTTGAAAGTCTACATAAAATTTGAAGACTCCAAAGAATGGTTCAGTATAGCCACAGTATAACTTTATATTTCGTGACGTGAATTCAGTCAACTACCCTGTTCTGTTTGAACTGAGTGAATTCACGTCACATCTTCAAATCAGCATAACTTCGTTCGTTGTTGTTCAATCGAGAAGTTCTGTACATCAAATTGTGTATAATTATTTTCTTTACAACTCATTCGAAGACACCGATATTCTATTTCCACAGAGAGAACAGGAATTCAAGGATGTATGTTCTAAAGTCCGAAATGGTTAATTCTAGCGTGAATTCACGTCACAAAAGTAATTAGTCACAACAGAAACAACTTAAATTTTAAAATGACCAAATTGTATTCATTTTGAAGGAAATTCAATTTGCGACCGTTTGCTACAATTTTTTTCATTTTCAAGTAAATTGGTTGACTTCTAGAACGATAACAGTGCAGAAAAGTCCGGAAAAGCGATTTCACGTCACGGTGGAATGTGTCTATAGTCAAAAGGAAGAAGATAAAAAGGGAAAATGACAGTTAAACACGGAGATCGATAGATTTAAGGTACAGGTATAATTCAAACATGTAGTCCAGGTCTACCGCAGCCAAAGCCCAACTTTGTTAACTTATTTGAAATACTCATGAAGGAAATTCGGTTTTTCATAAAATCACCAAGAATTAACATACCATGAATCAAAATAACAATTATTGTAAGCTGAAAATTAGTGCAGTATAGAAAAATTATGATAAAAACTTCAAAATTGTCAAAATATGTTCAAAATAACCAATAAAAGCTTGTAACTGTACCTCAATTCAGAGAGTAATTTATTACGATAAGAATGTAAATTTTAAGACGACTTAATTTTACATCACAATCGATGCTTCTTTTTGTGCATTCAAAATGACAAAAAAAAATACATCACTGTAAATCTAAGTATCACTAACAGCCTAACGATGCCTCGTTTGAGCTCCATTATCAATTAAGATTTGAAAGCAAAACGATGCCAAATTTTGGTAGTATATAATACCTAAAAGTGGCATCATTATGCTCTCAATAATCGTTTTATAATGTTGGCTAAACGAGGCATCATTAAGGTTTCAGTGAAACCTACACTTGGTATAATCGAGGTATCTGTATATGAAAAGTGAGACCCAAATTTTGGCATTGTACCACCTTTATTCGGGCAAAATGATACCTCATTTTACTTTTAAGGCATGATAGCAAAATTAGGTATAATTTTGCCATAAAAGTCTGCTCGGGGCAGCTTTCTTCGTCAGCAGAGAGAGTTGTTAGGTTGCTCTTCATCCATTGAGAGTGTGGTTCCAGCGCGCCAAATGAATGAATGCACAACGCGCCAGACCCATCAAGAAGAGTGTACGAGGGAGTACCGATTTTCGCACCAAACAACCGGGATGATTCAGACAGCAGAGGGTCGCTGCCAGTCTGGGTCGAACACGGTATTGTACTCTGGCAGGATTCATCTCCGGTTCAGTTCTTGCGGAACCGTCGACGGGATTGGATTGTCGGAATTGAGCTTCTAGCTTCAGAAGTAGCAGAAGTGTGGCCGTTCGTGGGCGCTCCGTTTTGAAGCTGGGATCAGGATTGAGTTGTGGATTGCTGAGGGGAGACACATATCTTCTTCTTCTTCTTCTTCGGTACTTGTTGGGTTGGGTTGTTGCAGATAACCACCAAGGAGGAGATTTTTCCCGCCACCCAAAAACACCCACAACGGGGGGGTTGGTAAGGTATTTTTTTCTCGCTTTGCTGCTTGGTCACTAACTATGGCTGTGGATTACAACTTTTACCTTTCTTCGGGTGAAGTTGATGCTGCACGGAGAGGACTCTACTACTCTAGTGAATGGTGTTATACTTAGTGTCCTTGCTGGGATGCGTACTCTGGACCCATATCATATGGAATAGCTGCGTTGTGATTCAGCACGTCGATGGAGGATTCCCTGGTGAATTGTGCTGCATTGGCGGGTATTCGATTACCTAGTGCTCAGTGTTTGGATGGGTGAATATTGACCGAGATCAGGGAGGGCAAGTGAGATTGATTTTTCGTTGACCTTTGGTGGTGCTACGCTATGATTGTTGACCTTTCTAGGATCACGGTAGCATCTGGTGTGAAGGGGGTAAGTTGAAACGTGTTGACCGAGATCAGGAACGCCACCTGTTCTTGACACAGCAAATAAGGAAAACCGAAAGCAAATTCGGAAAATTACTCGCAAGTGAAACTAGGCTGATTTGTTCGTGTCCTAGTCACGGTTACCCAGATACCAACCACTCAAAAAGGATTTCATCAATAAAGGATTCACGGCACGTTTCCCCAGTGTTAATTCGTTGATTTGTATTCAACCTGGATCGTCCGGTTTGTCACTGCTCCGAGATTCGGGCTATCAATTGCAAACAACAGAAGTGATCCGGCACAAAACCTGGGACAGTGATGTTCTAACCCTTGGGCTCCCCTCAAAATTATAGCCCTCTGCTGAATTCCGTCAGCCTAATACAACGACTGACACAGTGCCATAAATAAATCCTAAACGTTTGTTCGTTTAAGTGCACCCCCTTTTCGTGATTCATTCGGGAAACTGTCCTGGATTTGTGCAACAGCTCAGCTCCCAAAAGTTATGGTGTGTGATTGGTGCATTCTGCTCGTGAATTGAATGTCGAACGTGAATTGCCAGCACCCACATACACACATCAGTCAGGCGTTCAGGAAGAGTTGAAAATTATGCATTTCCCCCGGCCACCATCATCAATTTCGTTATAGGTTGTGATCGTTTGTGCTTCAGTGTTGTCCATTGTGTGATTCCGGTTGTTTGTGGAAAAGGGTGAGAATAAATACCCTCACCATTAGCCAGATGCCAACGACAATTTGGCAATCGGTACGTGGAATGCGTGAATGATTAATTAAAAATTTAGAACCGTGCCTGGAGCGGCACACTTCTAGTGGTTTTTGGCGTGGTGTGGCGTTGCCGGAATAGTGTTATTGTGGATAAACCGCAGCGCGCAGCGGAGTTCAAATACGCAACAGCAACCAGGTTGGTAAACTTCATCCGCTTTGATTTATTGTTGCCCGGTTGGTTTGGTTCGGTTTGATGCGGACACTTCAATATAGAACCCTAGAGGAAGTGATTTCATAATTCATACTATTTTGACTCTTGCCCGAACATTGTGTGCAGTCAAATATTTAGTCAAGAACATCTGTTTTGCTTTCTCGTTTCGGAAGCGTTTTGAGGGGAAGTTCTAGCAATTTGGAATGATGAATTTTAGAACACTTGAGAGGTGTCTAGAAATAGTTTGATAATCCGTTCAATCGCTGAGAGTGCAGGAAATGGATGGATATTTCAGCTTAGAATGAGGGAGATCGCTGGACTAACAATTATCACATTGATTCCTCCCGAACAAAATGTCTCAAAATCCCATACATTTTCAGGCTCGTTGAGCGACCCCTTCCCGTGATCCGATCTGGCCCAAATTTGGCATGAGACCTTGTACTAGGCCTAGGATCAATTTAAGCCTGTAGCAGCGCTTAATATTTTACAAGCTTGAAATTTCCCATACAAATTTGGAGCAGTCTAATATACATAATTACCAAGCAAAAAAACTCCATAAAAGTGATTTTGAACATAATGTTACATTAAACGAGTTTATTATGTAGTTATAAAGAATGTTTGATTGAACGTATGGGTTGTTTCGAAAATTTGATCCCGAAAATTTTTAAAGCATTTTGATAAAAAGATTTTTAAAAAATGGATGCATTTTTAAAGTCTCATAGTGAATGAACAGGTTATTTAAAGAATACGGTGATCAATTGTTGCTCTCAGACCATCCTTTACATGTCTAAGTTCAATACGAATAGAAAAAAAAATGTAACAGCATTTCGAAATAAGCATTTGCGGAGAGTCTTTTGCATCTACTTACATGAATAAAAGTTTTGAAAGAAGCATAAATGTTTCGTGGTTTTCTTGTTAGAAAACGTAAAAATAGCCAACCCAACTCAAAAGTAATATTTTGAGGACTCTCATATTGACGATTTTATGTCAGAGCTATTTTTCCAGTTTTTCTGATAAACTCAAATAGAACATACTGCATTAAGGAAACTAGATAGTGGAAGAGGGGCTGCCGAAATGGGCATAAAAAATCACACCCTCATGTAGAATCATAGTGAAACTTAATGTTTCTGTGAACAGATCTTGTTACTTAATACTAAATGTTAGGTACATCGGGGCAAGTGCAAACATTCAACTTTTCTCTAGTAAAAAAATTAAAAAAGAAATTTCATTTTCGAGCAATTATTGTTTAGGCCCAAACAAACAATCTGTCACAGATTTTCTTCAAAATTTTCACTAAAACTCTGTTTGATTACACAATAATTAAAGTACCGTAAACTGGGGGAACTTTGATCAGCGGGGTAACTTTGATCAACATGAAATTTTTGCAGATAATCATCATTAACTAAGTTTAAAGTTAAAATATCTGAAAACTGTTTACTACGTTTGAAAGCCTATAAATTAAGTTACTAATAAGCTAAATTTGGTTTTTATTAGAAGATTTTTTATATTACTTCAAATGTAATTTTAAAATCTTAAAATATCTTGATTTTTGAAGGCTCACAAACAAACATTTTTTCTGATCAAATTTAAGCATTTAGGAGCAAATGGGTTGTTTAATGTGAAAGTTCCACTTTTTTCTTGGTTTGGGTTTAGTTTAAGTGTAATTTTTATGGTCATTTGATGATAATTTTTGGATATTGAAAAAAATCGGTCATTTTCCATGAAAAAGCTCGTATAGAAAAAATGGCTAAAAACCCTATCAAATGATTAAGTTTGAAGAAAAAAAGAACATGGGAACAGTGCGAGGACTCAGGGAATTGCATGAAGACAAAATTTCATTTGTTTTTGAGGCCAAAAAATGTTGGGAAATGTTAATAATTTTTGCCCCTAAATGTATGCAGCAACATTGTCCATCTTTTGAGTATATTTGTTTTTGAAAGAAAACGTTGAAAAATTCAATCGAGTCCAAATAAAAAATACTGTTATCGATATTTTCAGCCTTCTGTGCTAAATGGCATCAAAACAATAAATTTGAAGATGTTGATATACGTTTAAACCAATGTGATCAAAGTTACCCCGAAATTCGAAATCTGGTTTTGTAACAAACATTTTATTATGACCACAAATGTCGTATGAATTTACTGGAATCAATGATCATGTTTGATACTCCTCACCTCAGTAAGGGTTTTAAAGGTTTTATGTATTACGAAAAAGCAATCCCTTCCAAAATATTCAAAAATGAATGAAAAAAGTGATCAAAGTTCCCCCAGTTTACGGTATTTATTAAACATGAAAAGTTTGTTTTAGTTTTGCATATTTTGGCTGCAAAAAAGGGCATTCAAATCCGCTTTCTTACTGAAAGGGGGGGTGTTTGGACCTGATATTCAAGTGAAAGCAGAAAATTTATGATATATTTTCAGTAGGAACATACTGAAGGTTGTGAAAATAATATTCACTCTTGTTCAACCCACACTGCGGTGCAAGTGCAAACGAAATTATCGGGGTATGTGCAAAAGCACCTTTCAGCCATGTAACATCAGCCATTTCAGATATTCAGTTCCAAAATGGTTCAGCGTTATATTAGAATGGTCAGAAGGGTATCCAAAATGTTGTATCTGAAGCGGATATTCAACATTTTGTGATGCCTAGATAAATGAAATTCTTTTGCTGAAAAAAAAAACAGTCAGCAAAAATGGAGTTCTAAAAAGTAATAAATATTGCAGGAATTCAGTAAATTTATCAATAAAAGTTGAAGATTGAGTATAACATGATGATGAACTATAATGTGTACTAAAGAAAAAAAAATCAATTAGGATTATATTCTATCTGGCAAGAGAATAAAAAAGTTTATGAAATTGAATTTTTTTTAATACGAGTTTTGAAAGCAGCAAATATATTTCAGTGTGATCAAACTAAGCACTATTGTAGGTAATAAGAGGCAAATGAACCGAAAATTTAATGCCTTTATAATTAAAAAAAAAAACAAACAATTGTAGATATTTTCTTAATTTTTTTGATTTTCCCAATACACTCCAAATAAAATATCCAGAAATAAATTGTAAAAAAGTCTTTAATTTTTTTCCGCATAGTTAAAAATTATCAAATTTTCGAATTCTTATTAGACGCGGTTTTAGAACTCACTCTTGGGGGAAGGGGATAATTTGAAAAAAAAAAAATCGATATTGCCCAATAAAAAGAACTTATATCTAGTGTTAAACGATCATTTAGAAAGAGTTAGAGGGAGGGGAATGGGGTACTGCACACTGCCTCTTTTCCTTCAATTTTATCTCTTTGAACTAAGTAAATTAGAAGTATTTTGAAAAGTTTCATATTAAGAGACAAATTTAATTCTGTTTTCAATCCTTTTTCTATATACATTTATTTCGATATCTTTTGATACTACTTCATTCTGCAAATAAAATATTTTCCATGAGAGAAAAAGTTGATAAAAGATGATTTTCGATACCACTTTAAAAATGAAAATAATACTCTTTTTGTTGAATTGAAAAACACTGTAAGATACTTTTCAACTATCTATTCATTCTGAACTTCTTCATATCAGCGCAAGGTTACAACACAATCCCCCTTATTCTGCGCCGCGCGTGAGGTGACGATAGTCGAGTCGAGTCGGAGTCACGTGAGTCTTGTCACCTTATTCTCGAAGCCGATGTGACAGAGGTTCATGCCTAACTGACTACTAGATTAGGATAAGAACTCAAAAAGTTCATTCTAAAAGACTTTTCTCACCTAAAGCGACTACTGGAATCGGGTGACTAGGGTGATTCGACTATCGTCACCTCACGCGCGGCGCAGAATAAGGGGGAATATTTCAATGATTCTCGTTTTGCAACTATACGTTCGAAAAACATTTATTTTAAATAAGTTGTTGATAATAATTTAAATGTACAAAAACTGATTTTAAAACTCATTTTTTTTATTATTCTGTTATATTTTACTTAAAACTGATTTTATTTTCGAATCCTGCTGCTTTTTAAATTCTGAAATTCATTTTTCATTGTGAATTAAGGTCCAAGAATTTTATTTACAAAAAAAAAATTATATATGATTCTTAACTCTTGGGCTTCTGGACTCACTTTCATTGGATTCTTTCATTGATTCTCTCTTGAATTTCAAGCTATCATCTCAACTTTATTTAGTCTGAAAAGAATTAAATGAAATTTCCACCCTTTGTTTTGAACTGTAACAATTTGGAACAAGGATCGTATAAAAATGAGTAAATGAGAAATTAAATAAAATAGAATTGCTTTTGCCTTTCAATATATGACTGTTTTGAATTATTAAATTTCATGAAAAAAAACAATAACTTAATTTTATAGACCCTCTAAAAAACAACGTATTTGGACGGGAATAACTAAAATATTCATAAAGCCAAAAATAATTGTTTTAATTTACTTGCAAAATGTTTTAAAATATTTTAATCTAACATTTTTTTCCAATGGCAACTATTTGACAACCAGTTGTCAAAATCTACATCTTAGAAAAGCTGGAACTGGAAATGGACATTTTTCGAAAAACTATCATTTTGATAAAAACACCCACCGTTCTGGATTTTTTTAAGAAAAAAAATTGTCTCCATAAAGATTTGAAATTAAGTTAATAAGCACATGTGACTATAGTTATGCAATTTTCGAAAACATAAACATGTAGTAAATGGTTCCTAAACGACAAAGATTTTCGTGGAACTAAACTGGTATGTAAAAATAAAACTAAACTACTGTGAACTTTTCAGCTTCAAAAATTTGTTTTAAATGTTTTAATTATGATATTTGAGAAAAAAAAAAGAAAACAAAGTAATATAAGAAAGTAAAGTTGCGTTAAAAAAGAATTAAATCGCGTGATAAGCGAGTATTAAAATCGCTCTTGTGTTTAAATACCAGCTCTGTTGAAACAATTTCTATTTCTGAACAATGCAGGAATAAAGTTCCTATCAATTTACAACATTTTTGGTGATAATTTTTTATTTTGTGGAAGAGAAAACCAGGAATACATGGATTTCGATGTTTTCCATACGAACATCCGTCCAAAAGAGAATGAAATCGTCTGCTGGGTGATAATGAACCCAGTTCGGGTTGACACTCCGTTCAGTGCAGACGTATTTTTATAAGCTGTGCGTAAAGATTTCGAGGAAAGTCGATGAGCTATTGGCGAGTGTTTTTAATGCCTTTATAATCGGAAAGAATTGATGAACAATATGGAGCCGAAGCGTGAAAACACCATAAAATTACGATTTGATGCACAATCCAGGAACCCGTCCAATATGGAGGTGTTTGATTTCTTTAAAAATCAATCATGGTTAAGTAGTGATCTCAACGCGATGTATAGAGAGAGTTTTTGTTTGTTCATTAGATTTCAATCAGAAACCCTAATGAAAAATGCTCTAGAAAAATTGGGTCCGCAAGTGGTTTTCAATTATGCTGATGGTTCGACTATTAAAGTCGATGTATCAGCAGCAAACGGATCGTTCAAGTATATCCGAATATTCGGTTTGCCTCCGGAAGTAGAGGACAGACAGATTGCAATCGTTATGGCCAAATATGGGAAAATACAGGAATTGGTACAGGAACGCTATCCGGCCGAAACCGGCTTCCAAATCCTGAATGGGGTGAGAGGAGTGCACATGGAGGTGACCCATGAAATTCCAGCTCAGCTTAATATCCAACATATCAAGGTTAGGATTTTCTATGAAGGCTTGCAGAACAAATGCTTCACGTGTGGAGCGTTAGAACACTTCAAAGCTGATTGCCCAAAACGAAGAAGCGTTAACGAGCGCTTAACATCAGTTCAATCAAACAGTGGCACTTTTGCCAGTATTGTTTCTAATGGTTTGGGCCAATCAGTGTCGTATTCCCCGAAAATGGTAGTGCTAAACCCGAAGTCTACAGATGAGAGCAGAACTATCGAGAGAGATGCTGAGAACGGCGAGGCGTCCACCCTGGGCGGGGTGGCGTCTGATGAGATCAACATGGATCTCGCAAGTGAGGAATCTAGTACCGCTGTCAAGAACGGTGATGTTGAATCGGGATCGAGGATGGCGAAAAAAGACAAAGGGAAGAAACGCGATCGCAAGATAATGGGAGCAGAATCAGGAGACACCTCTGAGAGTGATGTTATTGGACGCAAGCAACAGATTATTCCAGCTATCGGGATGGACATTCTCTCTGCGCAGGCGCAAATAGTTCGTTCAAGGGGACGCGAGACCAGGAGTTCTTCATGCGTATCAATTCAACAGAAATGATTAGGACGACAATCACGTGAACATCATCATCGGACCCGGAGGAAGCATCGAGCATGGGCAAGACGATGAACAACGATGATTTCCACTAGCCGATAGCGTCCAGAAACCGAAGTTGAAACGAGACCGATAGATATCGTAACTTGAAAGGAACACAGGTTTTAGTGAGTAGTGAATTAGATATGATTAGATTTGAAATAATGAACTTTGAGTTAGTAACTGTTTAATCTGATAGTTTCGGATCACACTTTTTTAACTACTAAAGAAATTTATTAGTATAAATGAGTATTGAGAAATGAAAAAAAAAAACAATTTGAAAATGTGTTTTTAAAGTATCAAACCTTGTAAAAAGTAATTGAATAAAAGATTATTTTAGAATTAAAAAAAAAACTCATTTTCTACCCGGCACCATTTTGATCGCATTTATAGATTTTGACAAAACTTGGCCTGGAACTAGATCAAACATTTTTACACCTTTGGAACAAATTTCAAAAATTTTCAATGAAAATTGTCAAAGATACTGAAATTTTAGTGAAGCAATTCCAAATTTCCCTTTTTACGGAAATACCTGTATCTTCGTTTCCAGTCATTGTAAAGACTTAAAATTTTGTAGAGCGTTAGTTCGACAGTTGAACTCGATTGTGTGAAAAATTTCATGAAAAAATATGAACCAAGAGAGAAATGCCAGCTTGTCAAATTTGGAATTGGATGCGCAGCTTCACGCATTTCATACTTTTTTGAACGCAACTGTATTTCTGCCGCTTTGAGGGTGTGGATCACTTCGACCAACCACCACCTTTCCCTTCCCCCATCCATTTAGAAGACCGTGCATGATTTTTAAAGTTCATCTTTAGATACTGATGATTTTTTTTATTAAAAAAAATGTTATTTTGCTAGTTTATCTTAAAAACGGCTAAGGCTTGGAATGTCGGTTTTTGACGATTATTTATTCGAGATAAAACCAGATTTCGATTTTTTTGGTGCACCTTTTGGTGCGTTTTGGAGCACCCTAAGTCGAGTCCGACTGAGCAGAAATTTTAAACAGGTCAGTTTTTTGAGTCAATCTACAAAATGTTTATGCTCAGTTTTCAAAATTCGATCATGAAATATTTCCCATGCATCCATTGTGACCCTAATGTAAATATTTTTGGTTGTTAAAAAAGTTGAAATATTGAAATCAAAAAATATTTTAGTCATAAATTGTTTTGTCTTAGGTCAATAAAATCATTTAATTGATTCATAGTTAATACAGTAGAGGGTTAAATGAAGTTCTGTTGTTTGATTATTGGAAAAATGTTAAGGGTAAATAGGTCTAACATTTTGGGTTTGGAAACCCTTCATATAAATAACAAAAACCACCCTTATAATCATTTTTCATCCCCTTTTGATCCAGATAACATATTCTGAATCACTTTTTTCACCCAAAACTGTTTAAGTTATTGAGAAGATAAAAAACCTAACGGTCATTTCATTTTACAACTTTGTCACGTGAACACCTAAAAGCCGCAGTTAATGACTGCAAATTAAAATTCGATCCAACGGCTCGAATTGATAAACCGATATTCCAAAATTGGTTAATGATTCATATTTCATTGCAAACGGATTTTCATTTGCAGCTGCGGTTAAGCAAAAACCAGAGCTGAACCTATTACGATAATTACTTTTTTGGTCGGGCAGAGTTTGGCCAGCTGTAAAGTTACAATTACGTCCGATTTTGCAGTAAACTTAATGTTGAGTAGGAATACTCATATCATTCTCATCTAAAAATGTGGAAAAATAGGTTTTTTTTAAATAAAAATTTGAGTACTCAGATAATAAAATTAATTTCAATTCAATCCAATATTCTACATCGAATCGTTAGGGGTTTTCAATTATTTTTTTTATGAATGATACAAAACATGCTTCTAATTTGATTCGTCTAATGGAAAACCAAACTGTCAAATAATCAATTGAAATTCCAACACCATCACAAAACACAGCTAACGACTCTATTCCAATTTCCCAGATGGCGCTAGCCGTTTGGTGATTCATCCATTTTTTTTTCTCTCCTTTTCAAGCACCAGAGTATAAACAAGAGAAGCAATGAAAATAAAGCGTAAATACAAACAATGGCTGCAGTTGGCCGGCGAATGATTGTACTGAATTGAATGGTGCAACTTCAAACGATTTCCGCGGAAATTTGAATGTGATGCCTTTTGCCACTGCTTTGAGTTTATTATCCTGACAAAAGAGTTTTGAAGTAATTTGCGGTATGATCCAATAAATTTTTTTTTTTTGACTAGGATGATGATTGTTAAAATTTTATTTAGATCACTGAAATGTGGCAATCTAGTCTAAAATGATAATCATAAGTTATATCAATAATTGTCTCAGGGAATTTAGAATGTACGCAAGTATTTTGATAAAGAATTCGCTAATCTGAATTTTTCTAGGAGTGACTTACCTATGAAGCAGTAATAAATGTCATTTATATTTTTTGAACTTTGTGTTGATAATTGTTTTTCAATAGCAATATTTTGAAATTAAAAACCTGTAGAATGATTATTAATATAACGATCACTTACTAGATCACAGCATATTCAAGAATTAAACTTTCATTCCCTAACCATTAGGATGTGTAAACGTCTATATTGATAACGTGTTCCAACAGACTTTCTTTAGAACGTTAGAACTTCATCAAAAAAACCCATAATTGACTTATACTTTCGGAACCTCTATCGATTTTTTCCAATACAACCAATAATGAGACTAATCCCAACCGGTCAGCGGAAACTGTCCGAAAAAACCCTACGCTTAAGAACATCTGTCCCCCAAGTGGGAACAACTCTCGGAATCATCCTTCAGTTTTCGCTTCCTCTAACTTCTTGGAGCAGCAGCAAACGGAGAAAAAAAAAAACCTTTCTTAAATTGCCATAAAAATGCCGCACAACAGAAACCGTAATCGGGACTACAGAACACGTTCGGACGATAAATTTTTACTTTACGCACATCCCATCGTCGAAGTCGTCGGTTGGCTGCTGGACCAAGGCTTGATTCATGCCTGGTTCATTTTTTGTTTTCGTCGTCGTCGTCTTTCCAACTGCTCCTTAGAAAGGAGCACGATGACGACGATCGGACATTTTCACTCATTGATGGAGGTGATTCACGAGATAAAGTTGGAATTCAAGAATCGTTTGACCAGGCTTTGAAGTCGATCGGCTTTGTTTTGGGAATAAAAATTTGGAAAAGAAGGGATTTTGTATCGCTTATCTAAAAATATATATTTATAAATATTATTTTTTATTGCTTATGCGAACTGTATTCATAAATCATCTGGATATTGATTTTTGAGTTTCGAGTTCAATATTGAGTTAACACAACTGAAACTGCGGAGAAAGAAGCTAGCATAAGCTTGCCAGATTGCCCGGTTTTATCCGGGTTTGCCCGGATATTTGATGCAAAATTTCGAGAAAGTCCGGTCCGGCCCGGTTGCCCGGATATCGTGAAAAAAGTCCGGATATTGCCCGGATTTTTCCACAATTTTCACAAAGAAACCAAAAAAAAATCAAAGTTTTTGAGTAAGTTTCAGCAAAATCGATTATCGGTATGGAAATTTTCAACGGTTGTTTCAAATAATTTCGCTGATTTACTTTTATAAACCTTTAAATATTTAAGTGTTCCAAAAAGTTGTTGGAAGTGCAATTACATTACTAAAATATCAATTTAGATTTTTATGCATTTTTTCTTTGCTTTTATATACAATAACACCTAAATTTTGCCCGGTTTTTGCCCGGTTTTCTGATTTGAAAAATTGAAATCCATGCCCGGATTTTGCCAGGTTTTTTTGAAAAAATGCCCGGAATTGCTAGGCCCGGATGGGAGTGGAAAAAATTCTGGCAACCTTAAGCTAGCACAATAAGAACCAAAGGATTCAATGATTTTTCGAGTTAAATTTACATATATATTTAACAAGCCTGATTAATTCAACTGAAAAACAATTTTTTGTTGTGATTCATTTTTTTATAGTAAAGATTTAGCTGTACGAAATTTAACACCTTTTTTATTTTACTTCATGTTTGAAAACAATTCTGAATACTTGAATGATGTTCAGAATTTTTTTTGGTTTTATTACAGCATTCAATTCATTATTTCAAAATCTCCTGAAAACTGAGCAGTGTTCGGCATTGCTAACTGCAAAATTAAATCCCTAAAACAGTGAAAGTTGCATTTTCGTGTCACATGGCCATAGTGTGAGATGACCCAAACTATTCCTATCGTCTGAGTCCAGTACGCAGAACCCTCGTAGTGAGACCATTCCAAGTTTCAATTCTCGCCTGGAGCGTATAATGGAGTCAGAAGAACACCCAATGTCTCCTAAATCTGATAGTTGACTAAAACTGTTTACATATAAGACAAATAAATGGGATTAAGCGGTCTTAAATAAGCATAACCAAAAACAAGTTTTTTAATTCGCTAGCTCAGTGGTCGGCTACCTTTTGAGTCTAAAGAGCCAAAAATTACAAATTTTTGAAGTTTACAACATGCTTATGCTTATGCTTATGCTTATGATACGTACACAGCCAGATCTTGTCAGCATCCCGGTGAATAGTAAAAATACATTTACTATTCATCTTATCAAGGCCGGGCCCACTGTGCAGTATTGGACGCAGAGACGACTGGAACCAGGGGAGGAAGAAACGTGGACAACAGTACCATACGTTCCCATGTTAATTTTATATTTATTCGTTGGGAGCATAGATGCTAAGATATTTCTATGCTCCTTGGTGTTGGGCCTTGCGATTCTTCCTTCAGGGGATGGAAATGAGGTTTTTCTACATGGAGTCCAAAATTCAACAATACAACATTAAAGAAATTTCTTTAATCATTATACACTGTTTAGTTCTGGATCCCTGTACCTTCATCTCAGGTCATCGACCATGGTTATAGTGCCATTGCCCGCTTTTGAAAAGATTTGAAAGAGCAGAGAAATTATTAATACAGCACCAAAATCCTTAGAATTTTTCCATTCTAAAAGATTTTAGCGCCAAAAGGAATACATACACATTATGACATACTAAAAATATCAAAAGCAAAATTCTAAAAACAATTCTTTATGATAAATTTGCAGTAAAAGATAAAATTAAATGATTATGAGCGTAAGAAATATAATCTTTAATCAATCAAAGTTAAATGCACTGTTGAATATAAAGTTTTGACCCTGTTGCAGACGAATAATCATAAGTGTAACAAGTGTGGTATGCAAGTTTTTTTTTTTGTTACATTTTCCTAGAATGAATAAATACTATTAAATAGAACTTTTAACCTTCCCATGCCGTTCGGGTCAATATGACCCGAAGCGCACATTTAAAATCTCTTTATCATCATTCCAATATACTGAAGAACTTGGAATTTTGACAGACCAAGTATGTTCTATGAAAATAATGATCAAATTAACGTCAAAAAATTGAAATTTGAGTTTTGAAAATCAGTTCATTGGGAAATGAAATACAGCTAAGCAAAGCAAAAATTGGATATCGTTTTTTTAAAGTTAGATTTTTTTCTACCGGAAGATCTGATATAGCGGTCAAAACTTTCATTGGACCCCAACATATCTATACACTGTCGGATAGATGGATTCTTGACGATTTCAAACATCAATGAAACACTTAAATACAGAAAAGCTGTCAAAAGTTATGAGCATTTTAAAAATAAAATTGATTTTTCGGACTTTTTACTTTCTGAACCAGTTTCTGATAACTTGGTAATACATATCGACTTTATTTTAAAATGTTGAGTAATAAGAACAAATTACCTACACAATGAATATAAAATCATCAAAATCGGTTAACATTTACAGCCAGGAGAACGAAATCAAACTATAACTCAAATTTCCCCGAAACGGATATTTTGCGAACGGCATGGAAAGGTTAAAAAATAAAGCCTTTGCATATTTTTGGCGAACCGAAATCAATTTAAACAAAGGATCTGAAATCAATTAATAATCGAACATATGTTATTATGAACTCCACACACATCAACATCTTGTACATAACCACTATAATCTTGCCAACTGCATTTTAGTTATATAGGAAAAATAGTGCTAGTACTGGTACTTGAAATCTATTTAAACTGGCGCATGTTAGTGAATGGTGTCAATCAAATATGTTTTGAGACAAAATATTTTCATTTAGTCAAAAAAATAAATTACAATGTAGTATTAATTATCGTTGCCCGAAAGATTTATGTCGCCGGATAAAACGCAATCACTCAAATCGCTTAACGCCCGACCTAAATCGTTACGCTTAAGCGTTACAAAACCGTGACGGTGGTATACGAGTTTAATCCAAGGGTCGATTATAATATGCATGTATGCTTGATTATGAAAAGTATACTTAGCTTCGGGTTAACTTCAGATATTTTCGAAATTCCATCTGAAACAGGGACCAGACTAGAAGAAACAGCATTGAAATTGGAGCTAGATTGCAACTAGCTCAACATGATGATACTCGTCCACACATTCATTATTTCCCCTTCTTCGACGATTCCAGCTTCGCCTCATAAGAATAAACTTTGAATTCTCTCAACTAGAAAAACTCGTCCCACATTCCCGAAAAATACATGTCGCCCCGACCCATCTTGAGCCGAAAAACACACGCGCGGTAACAAAAAAAGAAAAACACGTCGGCTCGCGAACACAATCACACCGTAGCCACAAATTTTTGAAGTTTACAACATGTGACAAAACTAAGAACATATAGGTACAAATCCTGTCCAGAATAACATAGCATTGAAAAATTTTTTGAAAATAATAAAAAATAAGAGAAACGAATTTTTTTCTTAGACCTTAGTACATTTAAATGAAAATATGAATTCCTTCCCGTGCCGAACGAAATTTGGTATGTGATGATAATGTTTCTTATCTTACATTTCTTCTTATTTTTTATCCGTCTAAAAAAAATCATAATTTTAAGATGTTCATACTAAAAATAAGTAAACAGGAAAATTATCAACACATTTTCCAAAGAGTTTTAAAGCATGGTAAAGCATACTTAACACGTTCGTTTGTCAAGCTAACTTTAAAATACATACATATGTCAAACTTTAAAAAACCACATCATCAACCGATGGTTTTGTTTTAGTTTCAAATACCGGCAAAATAACAGTCAGGTATTCTGTAAAAATTTCAGATTATTTTTAATAAGACCGGAACAAATTTCAAATCCTTCTTTTGTCACTCGGAGTTGACCATCGCGAGGGGGGGGATAATAACAAATAATGCAAAAAACTAATAAATTGAAAAAATGCTCGAAATCTTGTATGCAACAAAATTGCATGCCATATCATTGAACAAAAAAATTCATAAAACCGAGAATATAAATAAAATAAATAAAATAAAATTTTCATCTTACACAACTTGTTTTTTGCTCTCGTAATCTTTCGGATAATTTCCCATAAAGTAGGTACTTCAAACTTCATTTATTTCCCCCTTCAGGTTTTTTTTAAATAAACCAGGAAGGGGGGGGGGGGGGGGCGGGGTGGAAGGTGGGGTGACAAATGAAGAAATTGATATTTGTTTCGGCCTAATGTTTTGACTTATCAAAGTTCGAAATTTGTGTGTATTCTAATGTATGTGACGTTTGGCGACAAACGTGTTACCGTCAAACGGGGCATCATGCAACAGCGGGGTTAGATGCAACATTTATATAACACCACACTGAATCAATTTTTAATTTAATTTATTGTAATAAAGTTATCATTTAATGATTACAAGAAGATGATGACATAATTTCTCGTATCTAAATTCGCATCTAGTTTTTTAAAGTTTTTTATTTTTATATAAAATTAAAAAAAAGTCGAGCAATAAATGTACAAATTTTAACATTTTTGGATGTCGTAATAAACTTTACCCAGTATGAAGGATTGGCTTGATTATATTTCCTACAAACTTTTTAATGGTTTCCTCATGCTATACCAACACCGTAGTGTAAAAAATTTTTTCGAACAATCACTCATTTTTTTTATATAAATGTTTTTAGAATTCAGTTAGATGTCTGGGGTAAAATGCAACAAAATGTAAATCAAACAAACACCTTGTAAATCTCGTTTCCATGTGCTGGAATATGAATGTTTTGCATCACGCGTTTGTAAACATTCAAATTTCATTCATCGAAACATTTATTTTTATGATTTCAGTTTGTAGAGTTTTTCGTAGTATTATTTAACCCCTAAATGTATGCAGCATCATTATTTTCTAAAAGGAAAAATGTGAAAATAAGATTTTACAGTTCAAAAAATTATTGGTTTCTATGCGTAATGGTCTTTAAAACAACGCAAATGTATTTAAAACTATTAATTTTCATACGTATTCATAAGATTATTCATTAAAACCTAAGGTTTTTGCTAGTTACCCCATTTTATAAGGAGGGTGAAAATAGCATGTTTTTAGAAAATTAAAAATAACTAAAGAAACCAATAATTTTTCTAATGAACCCGTTGGTAGCAGATAGCTAACGATAGTAACGTTGTCGACAAAACCCTACTCGAAAAGCAAGAGTGCCAAGGTGAGGGCAACGACCTGAATGATAGGTGAAGGTCGGTCATATGGCACTTGCTGATCCTCGTCCACTCTTCCGAAAACCACCAAAGCGCGAACATTATCTTGTGACTAAAAACACAAAAAAAAGTCAACCATAGTCGTGAACTGTGAGGAGAGTATTTTAAAAGGTGTGAATAAGGACATCAAGACCCCTTTGGCTTAGGGGCTGTTCACTAATTACGTAAGCACATAGGGGGGGGGGGGGGGGGTGAGGGGGTTTCACATTTGCTTACGATCCCTTACTAGGGGGGAAGGGGGGGTTTCCAAAAATCTTACGTAAATGTTAGGTACATTAAAAATTCATCACAGCCACAGCCACACGAAACCATACTACTCAGGTTTTTTTTACTCACTACCTATTTGTTGGTTAATTTTGATGTTATGTTATTTATCTTTTGATGTCTTTGAATTAATAAAAAAAATTGCAGGTTCTATAAAATTTATAGAGAACCAATTCAAACCAACATGCCAACAAAAACACTTATTCACATTATTGAAAAACATCATCGCTTTTTGCTTTCCATCATAACAATCTTTTTAATTGAGAAATTTATTGAAACAAAAAGGAAAAAAGCGCGTTGTGACACCACGATTTGAATTCATCATATTTCGAAAATGACTTCATCCAGAAAAACTCTATAAAAATCAATATAAGACGCTTTAAATAATGAATTTCTATACAGTTTTTTTAAGTGGTGGATACTACCAACTCTAAATTTTACAAACGATTTTCCAAAAAAAATCCTAAAACTTTACCGCTTACCGCTGAATGAGTATGAGCTATTAGTTGACAACGTGATTGTCGTTAAACCTTTTTGCCCCAATGCTAGTACCTAGTATAGAATGATATATTTTTGTAAGATTTTTTTTTATGTACGTAAAAAACATAACAATTTTCCATGGTACCTTGTGCTAATCTGATCTCTCTTTTTTAAATCTGAATTTAGATTTTATATAGTTTATTCGATTGTGGATTTTTTTTTAAATTGTTGTTACCCCAAACATGCTACGTCGTGAATAATGTTTTCTATAACCGTTTATGACATTTCATCTGTTGTTTTGTTTGCTTTTCAAATACAGTAAAAAGTGCTTTGCTTTGAAGCATGTATGTCACATTTTAAATATTTTCAAGCAATTTTCGAAAAAAAACGTGTCAATTTCTCAAAGAATAAAAAACGTAAGATCTTACTAGGGGGGAGAGGGGGTTATGAAAAATCTTACTTTGTCTTACCAGGGGGGGAGGGAGGGTTGAAAATTTCCAAAATCATGCTTACGTAATTAGTGAACGGCCCCTTAGGCTAAAAGCCTTTGTTTCCGGGGTGGTCGTTAGGCAAGCCATTGTTTTTGGTACCCATCGCTAGGCCGCATTGGTGAACCGATGGAAGCCATCTTGTTCCGAGGCGAAGGTAGCCTGGAACGTCCTGTCGGGATTCCCACGATGGAAGCCCCTTTTGTGCCGAGGCGAAGGTAGTCGGGAACGTCCTGGAACGCAACCCCTCCAGGAAAAACTATCGAGGTCGCCATCAGTCCTCGAGGTTTCGTCAGCAGCAGTAAGGGAAGGTCCCTAACAGGTTAGCCTTAGTTAAGGAAGTGGGGGCAAGCAGTGTAATGTCCGGCAATATACACATAGAGAAGCGTTAAATTTGGGAGTTTTCTAGTCATTCAACCGATATTCCCTGCGATTTGTTTTTTGTGGATAAGCGTGCCGCCCTGAGGCCCAAAAATGGGAGTCTCTGAGACGCCGGCGGAAGTCAGCATCAAACAGAAACACAGAAACAAAAACAAGGTCACACGACAGTCTATTTTTTTAAATATTCGTATTGAGAAAAAAAAAAATTGTGCAGTGAGCTGAAGAGCCGCACCTTTACATCCAAGGAGCCGCAGGCTGCCGACCTATGCGCTAGCTCATTAGAAATTATGCGGCAAAATTAAACCGCCAACAAAAAGTTAGCGGACTGGATAGCGATTAGCGCATTAGCACTTAAACTTATTTCTACTGATTTGAAATTGAACAATTCTCAAGGCCGTATTAACGAATACTGGGATGGGTAATCGACTTCAAATTTTTCAACTCATAATCTGAACGAATTTTAGCAGAATTTTGTGCAGTGACAGAAAATCTAGAAGAAAATGATGAAATAATCATTTAAATGTTTTTATTGATTTGAAAGGTTTTGAGAAAAATTTTTTTTTTTCAAAAAGAAATCATAATTTGCTTCCGTGTTTTTTTTATAGAAAACGAAAATTTTGAAAGTCTTTCTATGTTTCGTAAAAAGATTTGAACCGTTTTCTGAGAAAAATCCTTCTACGTTCGGATCGATGCGATGTTATTTTTGGTCATCACTCCCATTTTGAAGTTTCATGAATCTTGACCATGGCTATTTTTTTCTGTGCCCATTTAAAGAAAAGTTTTTTCACAATTTATTTCAATTTGGTCGTGAAACCTTTTTTTTTGAATTTCAGTATGATTGCATTGAGATGTTGAGCAAGGTTTCAAAATCCCGAAAAAATCATAAACAAAAATTTTTAACCAGATTTTTCAATGTTGCAATTAACATTCTTGATTCTAGAAATTTTTATAGATTTCATCGATTTTATTAATTTTATTTATATACCTCTGAGACAGGCTTTCTAAAGCTGATGTGGATTGTAAATTTTGAAGTATTATCACTCAATTCAATCAATGTTTGGCATAATTTGCCAATAAATTTCTGAGAATAGCATCACACGTAACACAAACAACAAAACTCACATTCTTCTGGAATTCAAGGAATCTCATAACTTATTTCGACCCAATCAGGGGCGCTGAATCCAAATATTCAATTATTTTTTTTTTCGTCAGCTCTAGTTTTAGAAGTTACTTTTAAAAATAGGTAGAAAATTAGCTATTCAATGTGTGTCCTTTTTTAAGAAAACTGTAGAGCATAAATACTTATTTGTTCAATGATCAACTTTCCCAAAGATTGCAAGCTATTTGAATTCTGAAACAAAAAAATATATGGAATTATTTTTTGTTATTTTTTCCGAACCGCTTGAGTAAGTCAAATCACTTCGCAGTCTTCAACAAAGTTGTTGAATGTATGAAAATCTTTAAAAGACGACGTTCAATATGTTTCTTTAATGGTGTCAAAAGAAGTAGTAATCTTATGTTTTGGAGTTTTTATAAATTGTAGAATTCATTTTTTTTTTGAAAGCGTTGTATCTTTGATACAATATTATCTTGACAATATCAGAGCCTTGAATGAAAGGTAGTAAATTGATTAACAATAAGCTTTTGGTTTAGTTTGGTTTGGTTTAGTTTATCAGTTATATACAATCGATTTCACCCAAAACTTTTCAATTTAAAAATTTGTTCACGCCATATCACTGAAGCTAGAAATGATAGACAAAATCTGTGAAATGTTTTGAATTAAGGACGCCAAAATCTTACAAAATCAGTTATTGTAACATAGGCACCAAAAATGCTGTTCCCCAGTATTCGTTACATATTTTTTGGGTTGAATCACAGATTTATAGATATTGTCTTTGTCGAGAAAACCGAATTTCGCTAAGTTATGTCGATAAAAAAATATATAATCGTTCACCCAGTATTACTTCCCTTACTTCCGTTATTAATCAAGAACAAAAATATTACACTTCATCACAAAATTTCAACTTTGCCTGAAACGAAAAATAATATAAAAATAACCTATGCCTTTAAAAAAAACTTAATAAAAATCTTAAATCCTAGAAAAAAAACATATAACCCGGCTGATTATGGGACAAATGCTATTGGAAACAAGTGACTTGCATATCAAGTTATTGATATATCATTTTTTTTTTTGGTTTAGTAGGGACTGCTATTTTATGATAATTTTATAATTATGTATTGTAGAATAAATCGTAAAAAAATTTTTGTTGAAGGCCCGCGAAGCTTGGGCCAACAATATCTAAAAAAAACTTTATTTGGTTGCTAAAATTAGATCAACCAGCTATCCTGAGTTTCTCTTATGAACTTCCATTCCATTCCAGTTTTAGATTTGAAATTTGAATTTAAACATTTTTAAAAAATCAACTGATTTTTTTTCTATTGGTATTCCTGGTTTTCCAGGTACTTCAGGTTAACAATTTTTCTAAAGTGAAATAAATACCGTTATTTCAGCATACCATTTTCTAATTGATCATTTTCCAAATATGTTTATCAAAAAAAAACTCATAGTTGAATTGCTTTTTTCATTGAGTGATTTTCTAATCATGAATATCTTTATGTTTTTAATATTATCTTCTTCAAGTTTCAATTCATTGATTTTTTTGTTTTCTGTTTTTTTTAGTTTCATGGGTTTGTCTGACTTTTGAGAACTTGAGTTCTTTGCTTCAGGTTTTTAACTCAAAGGACTCTTTGAAGAATTTTTTCGAAGACTCATTCTGTGTTTAAACATTTATTCTCCATTATGATGTATCTTTTCAAATATGGCCCTTAGAGTAAAAGTTTTTTTTAAATCTAACAAAATCACTAAATATAGTTTGAGATTTGAAAAATCGTTTCATTTTTGCATCCCATTTCAATGAGAATTTGGAAGAACAAGTTGGAACTTTTTTTTGTTTTTTTTTTCATCTAATGAGAATTTAATTCAACATTTAAATTTGTTATCCGCTTCTCTTTATGAAATTTCAAAACATCACACGAAAACAATTTTTTTGTGCTTTAAAGATATATTGTAATGAACATTATGGTTATGAATTCTATTTGAACAATAATTTTTGGTTTATACGGATTTAAATCAAATAATTTTTTACTTGAAATACCCGACATTTCGACCATTTTTTGTGGGCTTTCTTAAGGGAACTGGAGTTTACATATTTTAAATAGTCCACTAACAATGCTCAAGATTGATTATACTCAAATAAACTTCCAGTTTCATTGAGGAAGAGCACAAAACATGGTCGAATCGTCGGGTATTTCAAAGAAAAAGTAGTTTGATTGGAATCTCATACCGCAAAACGCCAAGAATAATTATTCAAAAACATCTCCCCGGTCGAAAACATAAATTATAACTTAAGCAAATCCTGCTTTAGTTCTGAATGTAACTTTAATTTTCAATTTTGTATTATAATTTTATTTGTAATTTGTTTCATAAACTTCATTGGAAATCATGATTTCAATTAGAGATTGTCCATATTTTATGTTTCGAATATTTGAACTCTTAAATATGTATCTCCATTAAATTTCTAATCTTAATCTATCCTTGAATTTTTCTTAACCAGTGAATTTTGTATGTTGATAGAGGTATCTTTTTAATAAGTTGCGAGTTTAATGTTGCAACACAGCTCTAACAGCTCTTATCAGAGTTTTCATTTTGTTAAGCTGCTAAACTTTTTCGAAATGTTTGCACTAGTTAGACAATTTTTATTTGAAGATACCAGTTCCTTTGCACGTTTAAAACAAGATGTTTTCTCTGGGCAGAATGGCAGAATGGCATATGAAAAAAATCAAACTATAAGGGCCCCCCTAGAAAAAATGCTCCGGGCTCCCCGAAGGCTTAATTCCTCAATAAACAATTTCAAGAATGTGTTGTTTTTGAGTATGGTATTCCAAATGAGTAAAGTAAACTCTCGAAAAAAAGGGAGAAAAGTTTGTGTGCTCTTTAAAGTTTTGTTTATGGCAAAGCGGTAGGAGTAGCGAGAAAAAAGTTATAACAACCCAAACAGAGCATTCATTTTTTCATGATAAGAAACTAGTAACTCTGACAGATTTTCCGTCCGTTTTTCGGAAACATTATTTCAACAAGATAGTTATAGATTTTAGAGCATTGAAATGTTTTAATGAATTGATCTATACATTATATTCTATAACATTTGCAAAAAAAGTTTGGCGTCACCAGACAGTAGGAGTTGCCAGATTTAATGATTTTTAAATTTAAATCAGGTAAAACTGTCTTATTTTTCTTCACATTTAAATTTAGAAAAAAAATAGGAACTTATAATTAGTCATACAAATCACATTTTGAATAAATTTTAGACTTGTTAACCTCCTCTGAAGCCTCCACACTATCTTAACCACGCGCTCGATTCCTTGTTTATAATATGGCTAGTGGGCTGGGTCAATTTTGGGTCATTTTAAAATTCTCAAACCCTGGAGTCTTAAAAGCTTCTTTCACGTTCAAAAATCATCAATGATTTTTTGTAGAATTTTTAATTAACGTTTTCATGAGTTAACTTTAATTTTTAGGTTTGTATTAAAAATTCATCTTATTTTTATTTCTTCTGTGGAACCAAGCCTGGGAATTTATTTTGTTCCAATTTACAAATTTTGCTTGACATCTTTGTGCAAAACCGTGAAAACTTTTTATATTATAAGGCAAAATGTAATTTGCTATTGAATTGATTGTTTTTCAGATCAAAAGACTCTATTCAACAGCTATTATTTTTTTGTGTTATAAGATACGAAGTAACGATCTTGCACAATGATGTTCAGCAGTGGTCCTTTAAAGAATTTATAAATTAACTCCAAAAACAATTAGCTGGATCGGTTTCACAGAAAAAAAACACAAATGATGTTGACTATTCGGAACAAAATATTAAATTTTTCCATACAAACGTAAAAGTTCGAATTGACTCATGAAAGCGTTACCTTTAAAATTTCTGTAAAAGATTGGATTTACTCATTTAAACGTTACTTTAAAATTTTTGCAAATGATCTTGGATGAGTTTTGAAAGTAAACTGAGCTTTTTAGATCCAGGGTTCGGAAAGTTCGTAAATAACAGTTTTATGTAGGGTGGTCTAACCGGTTTTACCGAAACCGGTAAAACCGTCCATTTTTTCAATACCGAAATACCGACTTATGGGACGGTAAAAAACCGGTATTTTCGGTAAATTTTTCATCATTTTTCGGTACTGTAATATAATTTACACAGCTAAATGTTCAAAATCTAAGCTCAATAAACCTTACTTTAAAGTTTATTGCTAAAACTTGTCGATTCAGCTTTTTGAATTAAAGCGATAGTGGAGTTCAAAAGAGCATTGACAGGCTGCCATCTCTCTCTCAGATGATTATTTTTATGAAACTATCCATTTCAGTTCAGCTATTGAACTAACGCTCCACAACATTTGAAGACTGTACAAGTGTACAATGATTGAAAAAAGAAGCAGCTTTAAAAAATTTAAGATTGCTTCACTATAATCACTGTATTTTTCATTGAAAAACTGGAATTTCGTTAAAAGATACAAAAATGTTTTACCTAAAAACAGGCCAAGTTTATCAAAATCGTTCTAAGCGGTGCCGGGCTATCAGAAATTTAATGTTTAAACCTAAAAATGTTGAAAACTGATTATTAAACTTATACTTTGTTTTAAAACATGAAATATTCTAACAGAGTCAGCATTGAAACACACGTGAGGATGTTTTTCTGAAATTTTCTTATCAATATTTTCAAGGTAATTGATGGAACTCTGTTGTTTTATTTTTAACGATGTTGGAGCATTTTTTTCTAAACAAAGCGGTAACAAAGTTTTTATAAATTTGCAACAGTATTATAGAAACAAAGAGGGTATCAGGGGTCAGATCCTAACAATTATATTTATTGCTGATTTTTGACTGGTTTTTTATTGATTTTTATTTCAATTCGTTCGTTTTAATTTTGGAAAGGGAAACTTAATGCGATCACGACCAAGGTTGCGGGGAAAACATCTGTATTTTAGACAACAATAATGTTTAATTTTGTGAGTGAACCGAAAACTTTGTGACGGTGTTTCAAGTATTGTTCATTAATTAATTAAGTCATTTTTTAAACTAAAAATAATTCTGTATATCAAATTTCATATCATTTTCATGAAAGACTATAAAAACTTTTACCAAATCTGTAAAATCTGTTCTTCAATCTGAATACTGTATTACAGAATTTAGGACAAAATTTCGTTTAAATTATATGAAACTTCTATAATTTCTGGAACCTAAGTGCGAAATTATAATAATATAATGACGATGATAAATATTATGATTACCATGAGGGTGATGATATATTTACGACACAGGGATAATTTGAAGGCACAATACCGTCTTTTTCAATTAAACATGTTGCAAAATCTATTGCGTTATATATTCCGAGCATTTTATGCCATTACTACTGCAGTTAGACGAAACCTTCTCATGAATTCAATATAATTTGAAAAATACCGGTTTTACCGGTTTTATCGGTTTTATAAATTACAAATACCGAAATACCGGATTGGAAAAAAAACCGGTAAATCCGACCACCCTAGTTTTATGACTTTGAAACCCGGTAATTTGGCGTAAATTTACCACAATTATTGTTCCGTCCGGGCCAAATGTGTTCCCGCTGATTGAAGCTTTCGAGAATCGATTGAATATGCATCAAGCAAACTCAGAAGCAATATAATTTGAATCGATATTTCCGCTGCAGCATCGTGAAATGCAAAATCAAGAAGAGAGAGAGGAGAAGCTAACTCCAACTTTGACGCATCACAATCAAAAGGGCTTAAACTTTTTCGTGTCTTTTAAAATTGCAATCAATGAAAGTCAATTGAATTTGTTGTTTTTTCTATACTTGAATAATGCTGAAAAAACCCAACTTTGCACATAAAGATTGATTGTGGGCCCTTTTGCAAGAAAAGTCCTGGAGTGCTGGACAAAACCTTCAACAAAACGAAAGCTTTAGGGAAAAAACTGTCAGGGGTCAGACTAAAAAGCAAGAATGATGCATACAGCAGATTTTCTGCCCCCTTGGATCCTTTTTTAACCCTCCCGGGCCATAGTTAGTGCCGGGGACCAATTTGGATGAGTTGCAGAAGTTTTAGAGAGAAGGAAAAAAAATCACACACGACGAATGACACCAACGAAAAAAAAAATTCAACCAATATTCAACAAATGACACAGCCAGCAGTGAAGAGAGGACACATCGAAACAAAACGGCACCGCACCGTAGTCAGTGCAAAGAATTTATGCAAATCGAACGAGCAACGGTCGACGGAAATCGCTTCGGTCAACAATCGGCAATCAAAGTGCCACACTGCTGGCTGCTAGCTGTCACTGCCATCACAGCCCACGAGGGGAGGTCAGCAAACAGCAACAGTTGCTTGTTGTCCCACTCCCTTTTTCCATTCAGGCCCCACCCACCCTTTGAAGGTTCAACAAACAAATGATCAGGGAGGAAAAATTGTTATCCATCTCGGGACTGCCCTCGGTGAATGACGAACGCAAACACGAGTGCATATTCCAGTTTACCTACAGACGTATAGGACATTCCATTTTAGACTGGTGGAACCAAAATAGTTGCAGAAATTTGCATAAAATATTCAATTCTAAGTGTGGTACCTAAGTTTTGATGTGGTAATGTCAATCACTTTCTTCATCAGTAGAGCGCTGATGTAATTTCCACAATGTGTGACTAAACACGATTCTAAATGAACCGTTTCAGATGCTTGAATCTCTGTTCGACCTTTCGAAAGTGTTTGAATTGGCTCAGAACTTCTTGCGTCGTGTTACGATGAATCTTTCCTGGAAATGGCAATCGAAGAAATTAAAAGCCACACATATTTTTCATTTTAATTAATAAAAGTTTGACACCTCTTAATACAAGTCATATAAACATATGTATATGTGGACATATAAAGTGAAGCCACTTCGTTTGGAAGCGTGTGCTTTCAAATAACGTTAGTCACGCGTCGAAAACGGACCCCTTGCGGCACTTGGTGGAAGCCGGATACGTCTGTTTCGGTATCTACAACGTCTTGACACTCTAGGATAACAATTAGAGAATCAAAAGAATCCCTTTTCCGGTCAGCCGAAGACACTGATCTATAAGAAGTTTCAAAAGATGCCAATCAGGAATGGGAGGAAAAGTGACTACATAATTGCATGCGTACGCGAAATCGGTGCAACCGTCCAAACAATCAAAAAGTGCCTGACGTAGGGCTGAGTGGGGTAATTCCGAACAAACGCCATAAGCGCCGTTAGGGTCATAGTAGGATCTCAAAACTGATAATATGTGATAGTTTGTCATTCTATTGATAAGTTACAGTAATAACTTGCAAACCTAATTATGTAAATTTTGTAGTTACTGTTATTATCAAAATTCATGTCTCTGAGAAACGGAAATCGTTTTGAGACGTGTCTTATCAATTGACTCCCTAGTCAATGTGAATGGAGATAAAATGTTCTTTTCTAAAGTTTTAAGTTCAGTTATTGATGCTTGATGTGGTGTGATAAGATTTTCTGTTGGAAAAAATTTCCACCTACGCACAAAGAAGTGTTCATATTTACCCCATATTTTTCAAGATAAGGGGTTATTATGAACACGTTTTTTCTGAGCATTGGTTGATGGTTAAAATTCACTTTTTACCGTTAAAATCATGATAGAAATTCTAATCGTTAAAATAAGCCTGAAAAATTAATTTATAAGTTTTTTAGAATTGTGGGTCTGTGATTATATGAAAAGATGCCTCCCACCTATGTAAAACTAAAAATAGCCCATAACTTTTCAACAGCAAATTTAAAAAATCAAAAAATCTCACTTCAATGCACTGTTTAGAGGGAGTTTCAATCTAGGAATATAGCCAATATCAAAAGTCATCACAAAACAAAAATCGTAACAGTGTTCATAATTACCCCACACTGTGGGGCAGAACCTATGAAAGTTGTGACAAAACCTCATTTTTCATTTCTTGGATAAAAATTTTCAAATGTATATTTTTGGAAACGAGATGAATAGCCGAATGAAAATCTATCAAAGATTTTGAAAAATTCGATTTTTTGAGCAACTTACTTAGTAGAGGAAGGTAGGGTAAATTTTGTTTAAAAAATGAGGAAATAAAAAGAGAGATCTTTCTCGCTCTGTAGAAAATAATCTGTTAAAGATAACCGTTATCCAAATACATCAATTTTTTCGAAAATTTATCAATTTTTATGCAATTTGAATATATTAAATTTACAAAATATATTGTCCTAGTTATAGCAAAAATAGTTTGACATAAAAAATCACAGATTTTCACCAATTTCAAACATCTTAAAGTATAGTTTTTCAGCAAAATTCCGCGTCGAGTTACATATTAAAATGAAGAACTAAGTTTCAACTTTATGGTAAAACAAAAAGTAGTTGGTAATACTTGCTTATGAAGAAGTTATTAAACTTTTTGTGAAGCATGTTTTTTGTGTTTATCATGAAATTTACATTTTTCTCAGTAACTCGTTCTTGGAATGAAAGCCTACTGTTTGGTGTGGGTTCTCTACAAAAAACAATTAGCTTCAATAATACCATACATTTTTTACTTTAATTACTCAATTGATAAATTTCTTTACATAACTGAATTCATTTTATGCGTAAATATAGGATATTATAGTGAAGCTAACGTGAACATTTCAGTTTTTTTCTAAACTAGTCCAAGGAAATATACAACAACATACATTAAATTGCAAACAGGTTTATGAACAGCTTTATTCTTCATCAGTACCCATATTTAAGTATTTAACTTATTTTTTGAACTTGTATTTTTCTGCACAAATCGAAATAAACTTTTTGAAAGGCTCAGTGAGCGGAAGAGTTAACCATATACAGTTGCGTTCAAAAAAGAATGAAATCGCGTGAAGCTGCGCACCCACTTCCGACTTTGACAAGCTGCCATTTCTCTCTCGGTTGATATTTTTAATTGAAATTTCACACAATCTTGTTCCACTATCCAAATAACGCTCTACAAGATTTGAAGTCTTCATAATGACGGGAAACAAAGGTACAGCTATTCCTGTAAAAAAGGGAAATTTAGAATTGATTCACTAAATTGGCTGTATCTTTGACAATTTCCATTGAAAAATTCTTGAAAATTGAAACAAAGATGTAAAAATGTGTAATACCAGGCCAAGTTTCGTCAAAATCGATGAACGTGATCAATAATGGTGCAAAGTAGAAAATGAGATTCATTATCGTCCAGAAGACGATTTCATTCATTTTTGGACGTCCATATGTTTATATGAAAAACATCGTAAACCTGTTGATATTTTTTTTCACAAAATCAAAATTTATCACAAAGAATATACATATTTCCATACAAAATTGAAACACGTTGCGCTTACTCAAAAATCAGCTAGATCATCTCAAATTTTACACTGATGCTTGGTGACCCAAATGGCATCGAAAAAACATATGGGAGCAAAAAGTCATTTTTTGCAGCGGTTTAATAACTTCTCTAGGATCGATTTATAATTTCCTTCTACTTCCTTCAACTGAAAATTGTTTCGATAGCAAGAATTCACTTATATTAACTTATATGAACTTGAATTTAATGCGGAAAATATTGGAAAAGCAAAGTTACAAAAGCCAGAAAACGGCCAAATTTCTTCTATTTTTAAAGCCTAATTTTTCTTTGACTCTGAATAACTGCTTATTAAAATGACGTAGCAGAGATTGTTTATTATATTTTGTTAAAAATATAACAAAGAAATAAAATTATTTTAGTAAAGTAAATTAATATTAATATATTTGTAAAAACTATTTGATATTCCTTCCGAACAGATAAAATGAAAAAAAAAATCAGTGATTCTCATATTTCATTACCGATTAAAGATATTAAAGATACAAAACATTCGAAAAAAAACTTCGAAACTATCATCACTGAAATCAACACTGCTTCTTATTTCAGATTTATATATACGTATAAAACACATCTTCACGACATAACTATTTTGTTTATAGTGTTGCCGAAAGAATGCATGTATGGTTATTAAGATTAGTTTTTTATTCAATTTCTATCTTTTCTATTTTTCTATCTCTTATTCAAATCCGAATTTATTTTGATTTTTTTTAATATTCCCTGAAGTTGGAGAGATTTAACGATTAAATCTCTCCAACTTAAAAGTTTGTTTAGTTTGAAATGTTTTTTCATAATTTATTCTTAAGAAATATGAAATTTGATGCGTTTGGATAAATTAAGACGTAAGATGAATGAAGAAACATGATTTTTAACACAAAACTCAAAGATAAAAATTGTTGGAACTACGCGATGAATTATTCTCGGGAATAGTGCGTAAGATTGAGCGTTTTCCAATCTTTCATTTAGAGAATTTTTAAACATGTATTTTTTTTTCGTTTTGGAGTTATTATAATCAAGATAAGGGGAATTTTACCGACGTATATATTCAATTTTGAGCCTTTAAAAAATGAACTCTAGTATTTGACTAGAATATCATCAACAAAACAATTAGATAGCTTTTATTATTGAAAACATTTCACCCGAAGACATCAAACCTCTACGAGCTGATTTAAAGAAGTTACGAAGTTTTGTCCAACACAAAGCCTGTTCTGCCCCACTGTGCCCCATAGACAAGGGGGTAATTATGAACAAACGTTTTACGCCCACAAGCTGCAACATAAAAATTAGAAAAAAAAACTCAAATGGAGAAGGGAATCAGTCATTCATTTTTGGTTACTTTCTAGAATTTTAAAGTTAAAGAGATACTTGTTTGAGCGGATAGTATAAAAATCTGAGTAATTTTGTTCATAATTACCCCGCCTACCCCTACATGGATATACCGTCAAACGGGGCATCTTGCAAAATCAGGGTTAGATGCAACATTAGAATACCACAACAATCATTAAATTTTTATTTCAATATACTGTTATAAAGTTATCATTGAATGATGACATAGTTTTAACATCGTGAAAGAGTTGTTAAAGGTTTTGGATTCTCATAAAAAATAAAAAAAATCGAACAACAGATGAATTTTTTTTTTACATTTTTCGATGCCGTAAAAAACTTTACCCAGTATGACGGATTGGCCTAATGATTTCACCTACAAACTTATAATGCTTTCATTATTCTATTTTATGCGAAGAATAACTGTTGTTTTAAAAAAACAATAACATACATCAAATAATTTATTTCCATAACGTGTGTAAACTTAAGAATCAATCGAACACAAAAGTTGATTTTCAACTTGTTATAGCGAAATTGTGAGATAAGATATGAACGCTGCTGATGTGCCTTGGTAATCATTTTTCGTGTGTTTATTTTTCACATTTTCGCTTGCCTGTTTTTATGAAAAGTACGCACGTTTTGGCTGGATTGTCCCGAATATTAACCGGTTTTTTAGCTTAAAATTTAGAAACCCTAACAGTAATTATTTGGGAAACCTACTCAATAAATTAAACAAAAGAAATGAAAGAACATGAAACTCAAATACAAAATCCAAAAACAAAGAATTGTGAGTTACATATTAAAGTTTGACAGCTTGTCAAACTCGAATCAGCATTGAGAATGAATGAAAATTTAAATTTGGAAATCTATTTGAAATCTTATTCACAGGCAGAATCAGTATCTATATTGACCTTCAGTTGAAGCAGTTTCTTTTTAAATTAAATTGTATGTATTTAATAAAAGCAAACCTTTTGAATCTTTGAACACCTTTCAAGTTTGCTGCTTGCAGCCAATATTCAACAAAGCGCATAAATTTTGAACGAAGTTTCAGTAACGGGCATTTTTTTTTTTTTTTCATTTTCGGTTCAGAGTTGATTCGCCTTTGATTTATATTTATTAATTTTTGTTTTACAACTTGAAAAGTATCCTTGAACTGATTTAAGTAGTAAAGATGTACTGTTTCTTATTTTTTGTCACGAGTTTTTCATGAAGGCTACAGAATCACATTATTACAGATTAATACTGGTCATACTACTGATTTTTTCAGTAATCTAAGCTTAAGCAAGCACTAATGAAGAATGTACAATGTATTGAATTCATTCATTTTTCATTCAATTGGACTCAAGAATCGCATGTGACATAAAATGAGATTTTTATATATTCCAGATACATAAAATTCTGAAAACTGTCTGATGTCAAGAATTTATGAAATTTTACTAGTTGTCAGGAGCATAATTTTTGAAGATTTAAATTTTCGACTACATTACATACTACATACAATTTTAGATGAATTTTATCTCATACCTCTGAGTTTTGAGAAGGATTAGCTAAATCTAAGGAATGTCATAAAAAGCTTGATAAATTTAAGAATGTTTATTTCCCTTTCCATAGTTATTTTTAAAGGATCTCATTGCCGAAGAAATTATGAATGTTCTGCTTATGTAAATAAATATTTCCAAATCTTTCTCAACACCATGCAAAGTTTTCATTTAAGCTTTATATGGGTTAAAAAATTTCCTTACTCGATATTATTATTATTATTATTAAAAGTTTATTATAGAGGATTTTAACTAATACTAGTCCTTCGTCCTCTGGGAAAAAGAAAAAAAAACATATACATACACAAATAAACTAAATTACAGTTTTCCTAACAAATTAGCACTTTTTAGAAAATCTAACAACTTTTTTTCATTGCTTGGATTCAAAGCAGAGGAAACGTCGTGACTGATGCCGTTAGTTTTTCTTTCCTGGTCATACAAACGACATTCTCCAATCAGATGCTTCACAGTTAAAGGCTCGTTACAGGTGTTGCATATAGATGTTCCAGTAGTCCAAAAGCTTGAATGAGTTATAGTTGTATGACCGATCCGAAGACGCGTGAGTGATCGCCGTTCCAAAGGATCTGTTCTATCATTCCAAGGAATGGTGGTGTTTTTAATTTCTCGAAGGAAGAGCTGTCTGCTGTTAAACCACGTTTGTTCCCAAGTTTTTCGTAACTCCCTTGAGATCATGCTCCTTATATCTTGAGAGGGAACTTCGAAAACGATTTGTTCACAAGTTCTTCCTCTAGCGGCTAGATTGTCAGCTAAAACGTTGCCAGTGATTCCAACGTGGCCAGGGATCCAACAAAGAGACGCGTTTAATCGTGTCAACTCAAATTCAATGCTACGTATCCAAGGATGGGTCGATTTTCCAGATTCAACAGCAGACAGAACACTAGCGGAATCGGAGAATATAACAGCATGGAACTTTGATTTGGCAGCTATCGTAGTCAGCGCGAAGAGAATAGCCATGGCTTCGGCCGAAAATACCGAACATTCCTCATTTAATTTAAAAGCATATTCCTTAGATCCACTCAATACTCCAAAGCCCACCCTACCATTAGACATAGACCCATCCGTGTAAATTGAAATAGTGTGATTGTACGAATCTTTCAAGTGGTTATTGAATAGCTGGACTGCTTTACTGCTATTTTCACCAACTTTATATTGATTTTTTATTGTCCAGTCAACGTGAGGAACAGTCGCATTCCATGGTCTCATACCAACAGTTTTTAAACGGGCAATAGGTGGTATTTCTTTTCCTGTTATATCTTTAAAGAAATCCAATGATCTTTTAGAGGCGGGAGTAGTATTTCCTGTAGGTTTATCAACGAAATTAACTGCATTTTTAGCTAAACGTTCTATAAGGCGATATTTCCATGGCAAGGTACCACACTCTGCATGTAAAGATAAAATTGGGCTACTACGGAGAGCACCTGAAGCAATGCGTACACCAGCATTGTAGCTAGCAGCTAGGGGTTTCAATGAATCAATTCCTTTTCGACACACTGTGTTGATTCCGTAGAAAAGCTTGGATTCCCCAATACTTTTGAAAAGGTTTAAAATGCTCTTGCGTGACCCACCGTAAGAATGGCCTCCGATAGCTTTCAATAAGTTTAGACGAGATTCTAAGTTTTTTTTCGTTTCATGAATTTGCGCAGAAAAATTTAAAGATTTCGTAAATGTAATGCCTAAAATACGGGCTTTTTTAACTTCCGGTACAGCATTTCCTTCTATAGAAACTATTGGTAAAGATTTATGTCGTCGTCTACGGCAAATATGCAGTATTTGAGATTTTTCTGCGGAAACGGAAAACTTTATTTCTTTCGCCCACTCAATTACAGATGTTACAGCATGTTGAATTTTTTTCCGAATGGATCTTGTTTGCGACCCTGTTACTAGGAGCACTATGTCATCAGCATACACAAAGATTTGTATACCTCGTGGTATCCGATCAAAAAGAGTTTGCATTGCTATTAGAAATAGAGTTACAGCTAGCACAGAGCCTTGAGGAACACCGTTGCGTAGAGTTTTTGGATGCGAGAATTGTTGGCCGACTAGTACTTTGAAAGAACGGTTTTGAAGAAAATCTTGAATAAAAAGGTATGGTTTTCCATGAAAACCCCATTTAGCTAACGTTTCTAAGATAGGCCCACGTTGAGCTGTATCATAAGCTTTGCTTATATCAAGAAGTGCTAGTTCCACATGTTCTTTTTTTCAAATGGTCCATCAATAGCAGATTCAAGATCATTTAAATACTGAGCCGTGCCTCTACCTTTGCGGAAAGCATATTGATGCATGTCCCATAATTTTCTATCTTCAATCCACTCTACCATTCTTCGATTTACCATACGTTCCATGGTTTTTCCTATACAACTTGTCAAAGATATTGGACGTTGGTTACCTACCACTTTAGGGTCTTTACCAGCTTTAGGCAAAGGAATAATGATAGCTTCTTTCCATTCTATTGGAAAAGATCCGGTTTCCCAAAGGTTATTGAAGCAATTTAAAAGTTGACATTTGGTAGCTATAGGAAGGTGACGGAGCATTTCATTACTCACCAAGTCCGGGCCCACGGATCTGCCCTTTTTACTGTCAATAGCGAGGAGAAATTCGTTTAGAGAAAATTTGCGTTCTAACTCCAAAATATTCTTCTGATTTGAACGGCTCGGTTTTTGTGGATTGGGAAAGGATAGCTGAGGTTGATCGGATACCGCTGAAAAATAATCACCCAGAGTATTGGCTATTTCCTCATTATCTTCGATAATACCGTTAGAAGTTTTTAGAACTATTTTTGAAGATTTTTTCTTGCCAGAAAATCGATTAAAATTTTGCCACATAGTTGATACAGAAGTTTCTGGTGAGAAAGAAGCTACAAATTTCTCCCATGCTGTTTTTTTTGCTTCAGCAATCCCATTCCTAGCTTTGTTTCGCGCAATTTGAAAAAGACGGAGAGCTTCTGCTTTTGCATTATCATCAGGTGATAGACGACGAAGTTTACGTAATTTCTGTCTTCTGTCTTTTATCAAATTTTTAACATCTTCATTCCACCACGGTACAGCTTTAGGGTGACAATGACCACTTGAACGGGGTATACTGGCTTCTGCCGCAATGACAATGCTTCCTGTTATTACTTTAAGAGTTGGATTGCTGTTCGGTGGGATCCTACTAAGAAGGACATTTTCAAAACTGTGCCAATCTGCCTTGTCCTCAAGCCAGCGCGGTCTACTAACTGTTGTGTTGAGATGGTGATACATGCTGATCCTAATAGGGTAATGGTCACTTCCACAGAGATCATCTTCTACTAGCCAATTATGTCTATTGCAAACTGATACGGACGCCAATGAGAGGTCGATAGCAGTAGTATTGCCTGTAGCATAATGTAAAAAAGTATGGTCAAGAGTGTTTAGCAAAATCATGGCGTTATTGCTAATTAACTGCTCTATAAAACGACCACGAGCATCAGTTTGTTTGGCACCCCAAGTGGTGCTGTGCGAGTTGAAATCTCCGACTATTAAAAAAGGGTGCGATAATGAATCAAAAACCTTTTCCATTTCGGATTTAAAGCTGGGCAATGGTAGAGCGTTGGGTATATAAATTGAAACTATTGTTACACGAATGGGAAGTTCGATAGAAACAGCACAAATGGGCAGCGTGGTGTCAACTGTGATAAGTCGGTGCGGAACATCAGATCTGATGCCAATTCCAGCACTTGAAGTGCAGGGGTAAGGACTAGGAGTAGAGTACCATGTGTAGTTCTTAATGTAATTTTGTAGGTTCGGTGTTCGCAGTTCTTGCAAAGCAATTACAAAAGGATGCAGACGATTAATCAACAGTTCTAACTCTGTTTTTCGTGGCCTGGCTCCACAAAGATTCCACTGAAGAACAAGGTTTTGTTCTACCGGATCGCAATGCTGACTTTTTTTAGCGCTAATGTTCTGTCTTACCTGGTGATGGGTAGAGGTCTTTGTTGCAGGAGGGAACATTGACGAAGAATCAGTAATTTGAGGAACAACCGTGGTACTAAATGGTGCATATCTCGAAAATGTTGCTTGCTGATAGTGATCCACAGCAGATGGTGTAGATGTTGTCGCTACGTTGGAAACTTTTTTATCGGTTTCTTCCGGTAAAAAACTTTGATAATCCTGCTCTGGAAGAATATTGTATACAGCAACAGAAGGACTTCTTTCTTGAATGAATTTTCTACTTGCCTGAGTACACAGGCTCCCTGTGCCGGTAGCTGCCGGAATCTTGCCGACACCTGCCGAAGCTTTCTCGGTCAGCCCCGACACAGGGAAAGGCCTGTTCGCTGGATGCCTCCGAGAATTAAAATTTTGTGATGTCTGTGGACAGTCTACCATGGGCAATGATAAGTTTTCTGCAGCTATGTTGGATAATTCGATGGTCGGAGATATCTGGAAACTTTGAAGACTTCGCCTAGGAGGAATAGGATTTGCGGCAACAGAAGGACTTTTTTCTTGAAAGAATTGTTTACTTGCCTGAGTACACAGGCTCCCTGCGCCGGCAGCTGCCGGAAACTCTCCGAGACCTCCCAGAATGTTCTCGGTCAGCCCCGACACAGGGAAAGGCCTGTTTGCTGGATGCCTCCGAGAATTAAAATTTTGTGATGTCTGTGGACAGTCTACCATGGGCAATGATAGGTTATCTGCAGCTATGTTGGACAATTCGATGGTCGGAGGTATCTGGAAACTTTGAAGACTTCGCCTAGGAGAAATAGGATTTGCGGCAGCAGAAGAACTTTTATCTTGAGAGAATTGTTTACTTGCCTGAGTACACAGGCTCCCTGCGCCGGCAACCGCCGGAAGCTCTCCGGTGTCCAATGGAATAATCACGGTCGGCTCCGACGCAGGGTAATGCCTGTTTTCTGGACACCACCATGGATCAACTGCTGCTGTAGATTGCGTTTGTTGTTGAATTGAAAACGATGTGATCGATGCATGCTCGTTAGATGATAGTTGGCTTAACTCTGGTATGTTCTGGTTTCTGATGCGGTGCTGTTGAGAAATGGGATATGCGGCAACAGGGTGGCTGATTTCTTGGAAACAGATTTCACTTGCCTGATAACAGAGGCTCCCTGTGCCAGCAGCTGCCGGAGATCCCTCGGTAGCCATCGAGATATTCACGGTCAGCCCCGACACAGGGGAAGGCTTGATTGCTGGATACCGCTGGGGATCAGGATTTTGTGTTGATTGTGGATGATCATTTGATGCATTTGATGACATTATATTTTTAGGGGTTATTGGTTGGGTTGGTGGGTATTCATATTGGTGCTTGTCAATATTGATTGTAAAATTTTTGTCAAAAGATTGTCGTTGTTCATTGCTGTTCATTTTATCAGAGCTGTTTGTTGATGCATTTTTTGCAGCCATTGCGTTAACTGGTAGAAGTGTTATCTGTGTCCATACAATCTTCTGATTTTGGTAACGGTATAGCGGTGTTTTTGTGAGCTTTTTTCGATTTTTCATTTGACGATTCTGGTGATGTTCGCATTACTCGTTTTCTACTTATGCTACGGTTGAGTGAATGATGATTGCGGAATTTTGGATGGCGATTTTGGTTAACCTGTGGTATTCTATTTTGGATCGGGGACTTGGAATTATTTACTGAGTCTTTTCGAGACAGTCGGACTTTGAGGTTATCATCAGATCTAGATACATTACTAGGAGATGCGTTTGTTTTTTCGATTCGGGAGGAGATTATTACATTTGAGTCATCTTGCTTTTTAAGGTTCACTATTTCTTTACGTAACTCAACCAATTCTTTTCGGAGAAGTGCTATAATTTTATCTTTATCAATTTCATCTTTGGACACTAACCTTTGTTGTACCTTGCTTGCGTAAGTTTCATCCTTCCATGTTTTGTTGATTTCAGCGCGCGCTTTTTGAAATGTTATGCCTTTATTCACCTTAAGGCGGATTACTGCCTCTTCTTTTTGGAAGAGTGGACAGGCACGGCTGACCGGAGAATGTCCACCTTTGCAGTGTTGACAAAAAGTTGGTCTACTGCACTTTTCTCCCTCTTCTTTTTCATGGCATTCGGAACAATTCAAGCAAGTTAAATAACTTACTGTCACACCGCTTACTGATATGCCCGTAAGAAGCACAGCGATAGCATATCAGGGGAGCTGGATAATAAGGTCTAGTAGCTATTCTCAAAAGTCCAAATTTAACATACTGAGGAAACGTGGTGCCTTGAAAAGATAGAACAAGAGTAGGGGTGTTTTTGTATGTTTTTGCATCAATTTTTTTGCGAATTCGACGCACAGCACAAACGCCTTGAGTTTTAAGTTCTTCTAATAAATCTTCTTCTTTAGCATCAACCGTGTCTGGTTCAAAAACCACTGCTTGAACGATATTGAGAGTAGGATGGGGAATCACTTCAACCGGTGTTTCATCAATCAATGATGTAATTTTCAGCAAACGATCAGCTACAAATGGCGAACTTGTTCTTAAGACGTACTGTGCTCCTCGAGCTTCTTTTACAGCTTCAACCAAATTTTCATATTCTTTTCCAATTGCATTTGTGACAGAGCGACCAATGATGAACGGATTTGAAGGAAGGGAAGGACGTTCTTTTTTTTTATCATCGCATCTAACTCGAAGTAGATAGATTCTGGTAACACCATCACTCTTTTTGTTCCGCATGAAGTGAGGCAGACTGCTTCTGTGAGAGTCTGGTGGATCCCATATGGGCCCACTACTCGATCCCGCCATAGCGAGATATTTTTATTGCTTTATCAGCTTATCTATTGGACACACTATAGAAACAAAAGGCACTTTCTTGCGAGTAACCTAACAAACGAAATCAGCACTAAACCACTCCACTGGCCAAAATCACTTCTATAAACTATTAAACAAGATATCCAAATCGATATCGAGCACGCGGTAGCAAACACGCGGCAACGAACACGCGGTCAACAATACTGTGTTGAGAAACAATCAACAGTTGTGCAGACAATAGAGCAAACACGTCTGATCGCAACGGATGGTGCTTATCGACTGTACTCGATATTTGCCAACGTATTTAAATTGAGATAAAATCAAACCATGTTAGAACAGTTGACGATCCAGAAGAAAATTCATGTTATTATTGGCAATTAGAAACACATTAATTTAAAAGATAAATCCAAGAGTTAGAAAAAAAAAACTCTGATGGGTTTAAAGATATCTTCGTAAAACTAATGTCAATTGATCATTTATAAATTATTGTTAATATTAAAAACAACAACAATAAATCTTTAAATTTTAAATTTTTGGGTCTTCCGACTCAAAAGGTTGCCGACCACTGTCCTATACCAACACTGTTGGTGTTAAAATATTTTTCGGACAATCACCAAATTTTTTTACACAAATATTTTTACAATTCAGTTACCTGTCTGGGGCAAAATGCAAAAAAATGCAAAGCAGATCTATACCTCTTAAATCGCGTTTCCATATGCTGGGATATGATTGTTTGGATTATGCGTTTGTCAACATTAAAATTTCATCCATCCTAAGATTTATTTTCATGATTTAGCTTATAGAATATTTTGTAATATTTTTTACCCCTAAATGTATGCAGCAGATATACACTTTTATCTTAAAAACATTTTTGACAGAAAAAATGTAAAATTTAATTCGAACAAAACCAAAAATTACTGCAATCGGTGCTTTATGCTTCATGACATCACAAATGTTTCAAAAACTATAAATTTTCAAACGTTTTCATCCGATTTTTCATTAATAACAGAGTTTGTTGCAACTTAACCATTTTTCTTAGTAGGGTGGAAATCGCTTGTTTTTGTAAATTTAAAAATAACTAATAAAACCAATAATTTTTCTGACTACGTCAATTTGGTGTCCCATCAACCTTAAAGCTTTGATGTACAAGGGGTATGATTATCAGTAAGCATTAAGATTTTAGAAGCCATTGAAGTTGAAAACGGTTGCATGTTGCCCCAGTTGACGGTACTTATTATTAATTGTTTACCATCTCATAACCTGATAAACAATATTCCGTTCTACAATTTCTCGGGCAACCCAAATTCGGCAGATCACGCTCCACTTGGTCTAACCACCTCGCTCATTGCTCCCCTGCTCGTCTCGTTCCTACAGGATTCATAGCGTACACCTGTTTTGCAGGACAGTTGTCCGGCATTCTCACAACATGTCATGCCCAGCGTAACCCACATTTTGCCCACCGCTCGTCGAATATTACCTTCCTTCACCACGTTGAACATCTTGCAGAATGACCGTTGCCTTGTTGAAGCCTCCTGCGCGATTCGAATGAACTCTACAATTCACTCGAAATCCGCACACAGCACTGCGTTACATCCATCGTCGCCTTAAATAATCACTCTGGTTAGCAACCCGGAAAAGCGATTATAGCACTGACCACACTGACATGACACTTAGAACAAAAATTCAACCATTTTCTGTCTAATTTTTTGTTGTCAGATTTTGCAGGTTCGCAATACCGACGGCAGGTGGCGAACCTGACAAATTTGATAAAAAATGCCCTGTAGGAAAAATGGTCCTATGTAGCCCGATTTTATCGTAGAAATTGCGTGTTTTTGTTTTAAAGTTGGGTGGCATTTCCTAACTGGGATAGCATTTCTTCAAATCGATCGATGCGCACTCTGGAATTGACATTGCGTACTGTTGGAAAAATTATCCAGAAAACAGGTTACACTTCGTGCGAGGGCTAAGTCTTCTCGACCGCAGTTGCTTGTGGAGTCCATAGTATGCACGACTTCCGCTGATAATTCGCCTCCGGATCGCACGGCTGGTGTCATTTCGGCTGGTGCCGGTTGTTCTCTACGGGCACGAGACATGGATATTGCTCGAGGAGGACCTGCGTACACTCGGAGTATTCGAGCGACGAGTGTTAAGAACCATCTTTGGCGGCGTACAGGAGAACGGAGTGTGGAGGCGAAGGATGAACCACAAGCTCGCGCGACTCTACGGCGAACCCAGTATCCAGAAGGTGGTGAAAGCTGGCCGGATACGCTGGGCGGGACATGTTGCGAGAATGCCGGATGACTGTCCTGCAAAACAGGTGTTCGCCACGAATCCGGTAGGAACAAGACGAGCAGGGGCGCAACGAGCAAGGTGGTTAGACCAAGTGGAGCGTGATCTGGTGAACGTGGGGTGCCCGAGAAATTGGAGAACGGTTGCCATGGACCGAGTGAATTTTAGGAATTATGTTCGTCAAGTTATGTCGTAAGACGGAATACTATGTAAATAAAATAAAATAATCCAGAAAACGAAATCGAGTGTCCAGTCAGTATGGTCAGTGATTATAGTCCATGATTTGACATTACAGTAGTTTCTCGATTTTATCACTATTCGATTTTATCAATACTCGCCAAATTCACGCTCGATTTTATCACGGTTATTGTTTTGATTTTATCACGCTTTTTAAGAAATCATTCAGAAACCATTTTCAGGTCCTTAATTTTCATTCAAAAGCATAGAGCGTCTTTGTTTATGATATTTTTTATGGTTTATGTTATAGTATATAGGTATCCAATAATATGAAAATGCCATTGAACTGCATATTTTATCTGTATAGTGTTTAAAATCGTCATTTGGATTTTAAAAACGCTTGTAATAATTGACACAAGTATTTTAACGTCACGCTGATGTTAGTGTTGTTACTTGTGTTGGTTAGTCGCTTTAAAAAAATTGACTTTTTTGGTTATGCGAATCATATAAAAATGTGGGTGAATTTAAGCTTTTTTGAAAAGAGAGTGTCTCTGATTTCTTTGTTGAACTTGATTATTTTAAAGAGTGGCATTCGTAATCCTTATTGGATAGCCTTTAGTATTGTCTGAATGGATAATTTCGGAAGACCGAAATGAAATTCTTCTTGCTTTGTCTGAAAATATGACTAAGGATTCTGTTTTTCTACATATAAAGACAAAAGATTATCTTCCCATAAAGCGAATTTCGAGAAACACACTGTAAAAGTCTAAGTTGAGCAAATTTTAAAATATTTTTCGAATAAATAAACTTTTTAGTTCATCAAAGGTGTTAAGATTAAAATATTGAAATTTGAAATTAGCAGAAAAAGGTTTTTGATGCTAATTTCTTTGAACTTTTTTCCACAACCGAAATAAGAGATAACGACTGTTAAATTTCCATCAAAACAAAAATTTTAACTTTATTGAGATGCAGACTATCAAATGGATATGCAACATGGTTTTATTTTAAGAAAAAAACCTAAAAATTCGCTTTAGAGAAGAATAATTTGAACTGAAAACGATCCTTTTTGTTTAGTAATCTTTGATAATTACACCTTATGATCAAAATTTATTGATACAAAACGTTTGCACTACTGAAAAAATTATAAATTATTGATTTAAGACAGTAAAAATACTTGTTTCTACTTCAATTTTTAGTTTCGCCAAATTCACGGTTTCGCCATATTCACGGTGAAATTTTTTTTGACCGTGATAAAATCGAAAAACTACTGTACTCGTCACGGTTAATCGTGTCGTATGCGGCTTTGAAATCGATGAAAAAAGATGGTGCGTAGGGTGTTGGTGTTCACGGCATTTTTGGAGGCATTTGTCGTAATTTGAAGATCTGGTCCGTCGAAGACAGTCCCTCGATGAAGGCTTGTTGACTGTCCACGAATCTGTTTGCTTGTGGCGTTAGGTAGCGCAGTAGTATTCGGGACAACACTTTGTAGGCGTCGTTTAGGACAGTGATCGCTCGGTAGTTCTTACAGTCCAATTTGTCGCCCTTCTTGTAGATGGGGCCTATCATCCCCTCCTTCCATTTCTCCGGTAGCCGTTCTGTGTTTCAAATCCGGACCATCAACAGAGACAATCAGCCATCTTGTCCGGGTTCATTTTGATGAATTCACCTGCGATGCCATCCTTCCAAGCCTTGCTTAACTTCACTCCTCAGCTCCACGAGCTGCTTCTCCTCCAGGCGGCGCTTTTTCTTCTGAAAAAATTCGGACTTTTGCACGTTTCGACGAGTGCTTCCTTGCACTACTGCCGCCTGCGCGGCGTTCTCTTCGTTCATCACCCTCCGACACTCCTCGTCGAACCAGTCGTTCCGTTGTATTCGTTCCACATGCTCGATGACGTTCTTCGCAACGCTGTTGATGGCTGTCTTTATAGTATCCCAACAGTCCTCTCGAGGGACTTCATCAAGCTCGCCCTCTGCTGACAGTGCTGCTTCGAGCGATTGCGCGTAGTCTGCTGCAACATCAGGTTTCATCAGTCGTGCGATATTTAACCGAAGCGGGTATCGGTTCATACTTCAAATAGTTGCATTTTCCATTTTCGGAACACATCATATTGGAATGAGAAGGAAAATACTCGAAATTATAAACAGTTTTTCAGATTTGGAATTGAAATTTTTATTTTTGAAATGCTATACAGAATAGAAACTTAAGAAAGTTTCGTTATGGTGATTCAGAATTGAATTAAATATAGCAATTTTCAAATCAATTCACTAGATGAATTATTTGAAATGAAGAAAAAATTAAGAAAACACATGAGTCTAAAAATACTTTTATGAGAATTTTATTAAGCATTCAAATAGAAAGAGTTCGTAATTTCATAACTTTGGTCCAGGATTCAAAATTAAAATTTTATATTCAATCAGTTTTCTTTTCAAAGGTAAAAAAGACACCACAAAAATAACACTTAAAGTCTTAAAGACTTAGCAGGCTACTAGACCAAGTTTAGGTTTCATAAAAGGCTTAAAGAGTCTTACAAAACAATCAGTGTTACTTGGGCGTGTATATAATCAGTTTGCAGTAGAAGGTCATTTAAACGATAAAACCTCCGATGCAAACCAAAGATAACACATATTTACTGACACGCGTGTGCGAGTGATTGTGGCATTGTTACATTGTTGTAGATTATGGCTGAGAATCATGACATTGTATGTCCAACATTGTTTTTTTTTTGTGGGGGTTTTATTTCATGTCATAAATGCTTCTTAGGTAAATTACTCAACAAACTTATGCAGAATGCTTCTTATCCAAAAAAAAGTCCTGATGGTGCTTACCGAAATGAGACCGAAATGTTTTTTTCCGAATCCACGAAACATCGGGTGGTCACATCTAAGAAGAGGCAGGCCCAGAAGCACGAGACGACGTAGCCTGGCCGCAAATTTTGGAGCTGTCTAGGATAATGTGGCTCTGGATCGTCAATACTGGAAAACTATTGTTATAACTATACGTGAAACATTCCACCCATTATCCTCAATTATGAACTTTTACGAAAACTTATGTGAATCTAAATTCTAGATCAGAATTCTTAAGGTGCTAACATGGTAAAGAAGACATCAAGTGAACGCTTCAATACTGCAGATCGACGCACCCAACGATCGATGTAGAACAAATAGTTAAGAAAGATGAACCTTTTCAATTGTGTAACAATTCAAATTTCTGATTTAGTCACCTTTGTCTTCGAAGTGTGTAGATTTTGATCAAGCCATTGTTGCGTTCTGCGATACACTACTTCGACGATAAAAACAATGACACTGATTCCTACTCCAAACACAAATATGGTTAGTACCAAACGAAAGTGTTCCATAGACAATGATTGCTCAGCCATTTCCGACAGATCTTCGTCACATCCCAATTCACGATCATAGGCCATGTCGATGAAGTGGTACAGGCCGCTTTCTGCGAATGAGTCGGCATATCGTTGAGTCAACTCGATCACAGATCGCGTAGGCACTAGTTGGCCCATAAGCACTGGAATCAAATAACTTTTAGCCTTGCTGATCCTGACCATCAGCCTCAGTTTTGTTTTCCGAAAGAGATTTGCCAAAATGCATGATCCAGCCCAACAGCGCCGAAGATCAGTTGTTGAAGGCTTCCTAAGGGGTTTACCGAGTGATGTTATAATGTGTTTGAAGTCTAATTCTTGTAGAGGTGAAAACCCAATAATAAAGCAGCTGTCATTTATCAGCTGAATCGTGTCCAGCTCAGGGTATTTCGATGGTCTTAGTATGAGGGCCACAAGCAAAGACTCGTAGCTTGATATCATGATGATGCTTCCGGCGAGGAAAATATTCATTATATGTCGATCGAACGGTTCCTGAAACTCATCCCTCGGCGAATTTATCAACGCCTGCATTATGAAGAAAACCAAATCACCTGTAGTATATTGCTTCCTATGAATGACTCGAAGCAGAATTGTTAAAAATGCTGAGCTCAAAAGTATCATAATCCAAGTCCAGAAATCGAAGGGGGCAACTAATGAGTATACTATACTCTTTTTTTCAGCCTTCTGAACTAAAAAACAGATAGCATGCCGAACTCTATGCATATTTATGACGATTTTGTTTGAGAAAAAGTCAACGCTTTTAATTGTTCTGGGCTCAGCGTATGAAAAGTTGAATCGTTCACAAATGACACTCCAGAAATATTCAAATGATTTCCCGTTCTCTTCTCTTGGGTAACTCAGTATGAGAAAATTTTCCCAATCAAATAAGCGCGGTTTTTCTATTTTCCGTGATCTTGTTTCATTGAAAATGTATCCACGTTCCGAAACTAATGCATACCTTGATAAATATGCCGTTTCAGAAACATCAATGTAAACCGCGTCGAAGACCATTCTTTCCAACACGTTGATCGATTGTTTCGAGGAACTGGAAAGTCTCGTTATGACCAAGGTCTTCGCTTCCAGAATGATCTTAAATTGCTTATTCTGAAAAATTCATTAAAAATAAAACTTAATACCTAGTAACCATGAATAGAGAATCTCCAACTGACCAATTCCAATCCCTCAGCCGTAAACATTATAATGCAATCCATCTTGGAAGTTTTACCAAGCTTCAGCAGACTTTCGCCGAAGGCAACAATTTTGGTACCATTTTCCACAAGAAGAGTCCTCTCCAGAAGCCCTCCGTCGTTGGTAGCTTCGACGTGATCCAAAGACCCGTACAAATATGTGGCAGCGCCATCGCAGAGCCAACTTTTAGTCTGATGGATGAAATCGACTAACCATGTTTGTTCATAACCATTCACAAGTGAAGCACAGCAAAATGTTGCCAGGAAGGAAAACGTTACGTGCATTACTGTACGATTCTCTTGCTGTTGTTAACCCACATTTCATATTGATTGACGATTTAAATAAAAAAAAGGCGTTGAATGGCAATTATGAACTTCACGCTTCGCTTGAAAGTTATTTTATCCACAAGGCACAACTTACAATCACCATCGATCGTGAGTAGAGTGTTCTACAATCTGTTATGTCCAGGGGCAGGGTTGCCAACATTTTTTTTTTAAATCAGGGAACTGGTAAAAAAATTCAGACAAAATTAGGCTACGTTAAAGTAATGAAAATCTAGCTTAAAGTGGTGAACTTTTTTTTTAACCATGACTCCACATTTTCACTCTAATATATATTGTGCGCCTATTTGGTTCGATAATTATACTGAATAAAGAAATCGAAAGATTCCCTTTAATTCCTTTGTGAAATCAGAATTGAAGGGTATCTTTCGATTGTTTTGATTTTGCCACATTTTCACTTTTAAACTTCAGCAATGGTACCTAATCCAGTTCCTTACTACCCATTTTTCAACACATTCGAAAAATCAGGCAAAATCATGCATAATTTAAAAAATCTGGGAAATTCAATGGCTTATCAGGCAAATCCTGAAAAATCAGGCACATTAGTATCTCTTGCCGTAGAAAGAACCGGGTCATGAGGGGGAGGGGAGGGGGGGGGTCTATTTTGGTTCAGAAGAAATATATTTTCCCATTGCATTTTTGCTTGATCAATGTTTACACGAAAAAAAGAATAAAAAATGTGTAAAAGTTATTTTACATTAATTGTTATGTATTTTATTGAAAATGTAAAGTTTCTTAAATAAGTCTTAGGAGGTTCCAATTTTAATGGAGATTTAAAATCAAATGAGATATTTTGAAGGCATTTATGAAACTTTTAGTATTTTCTTAAATTTTTGTATTAAGATTTTTGTTCTGAAAATTCTGCAATATAAAAAATGTTAAACAAAAAACCAATAAATTTATTCCCAGCTGAACTTTTCCTAACGAATAAATACAAGTTCTTTTATCTACAAAAAAGATTCATTAATTATTTTATATTTCATTAATAAAATCCTATGAATGAGGACTTAAAAATTTAAATCTACATTTTAGGAGAAACAAATACTTAGAAATGGATCCAGTTCTTATACAATGTCTGTGATTTTCACCAGATCAGTGTTTCCAAACTGACTGATTGAATATAAAATTTTCATTTGAAATCAAGAGTCAAAATTTCAAAACTGCGAACTCTTGCAGTTTAAATCCCAAATGAAATTTTCACATTAATATGTTAAAGTTGATTGTAAAACATAAATTTGAGCTGACTCACAATAAAAATGAATGTTTTTGGGGCCGGAGATGGTTCTTAAAATACTTTTGAACGACTTAAAGGAAGGGGAGCTCCCATACGAAATTTATGAAAAACTGATATAATTTGAACAATTTTTAGAAACTACTTAATCGATCAACGTGAAACTTGCCGTTTTCAAGACTGGGAACGGTTTTCAAAATACTTTTAAACCCCTACGAATCCGAAAAGGGGAGCGGGGGCGCCTACATAAAATTAACAAAAATTTTACACAATTCGAACAATTTTCATAAGGCGGCATCCATAAATTACGTAACGCAAAAAATGCACTTTTGTGACCCCCTCCCCCCCGTATGTCACAAATCGTAGCGCTGCAACGTATCCCCCTATGAAAATTACGTAACGCTGATAATAACCCTCCCCACCTCCATCTTCTCAAGTTTTAAAATACTGATATTCGAAGATCAAAAAAAGATTTTAACATAATTTTGTTTAACGTTCTTCAAAACGGAATTAACATCTATCCAAACCAAATCGCTTCTTAGTACTCATTGATGCTCTCTGATAAAATAAATTGATTGTCTTATTACGAGTTGTCTTGTGTATTTTCACTAATGATGTAAGCTGAAGTAAACTACTTCATTTTGTTTAAGGAGCATAACTTTTTATGCAAAATATACCGTGAAAGCACCAATGGCCGCGCATTTTCAACTTTAATCTTAATTTTCTCCGAAATCCAACAACGAAAATTTCTATGTTTCGCATTTTCGGATACCTCTGCTAGGTATCTTTCACTTGCCATACTAGAAATAAATTTATTCTGCTTTTTGAGGTCAGGAAAAAATAAAAACAAACATCGTTTTTGTCGGACCCATTTCTTCTGTTGTCCATAGCAAGTGAGCTAAACGGGTCCCTTTTTGTAATTCAGTTTTTTTTGTTTAATTCGAGCACCTTGGCAAAAAATTTCGTACGTAAGTTATTTGTGGCTGTATAATGAATCAATTGTGAAGGAAAGTGAACAGTTTGAAGGTTTTGTTGTGGAAAACGTAACAATTTTGTTGTGCACGGCCATTGGTACACTTGATTTTTTAATGTTTCTATCGCCGCGCACGGAAAGTATTCTAGTATTTATCAGCAGTTAAACTTAGAGAACTTCTTCGGAATTTCACAAAGGTTACATAAGATTCACAGGCAAGTTTTCCAATCAATGTTTTCCTTTATATAACCGGCTGAAAAGAAACGATTATCTAATAAAAATTGCTACATAGTGTTGGAAATTTGAGGTTAGATAGCAATTCGGATCTGTTTAGTTTTAGTTAATCAGTTTCCTCGTGGATTTTCAGACAGCTCGCTGAATTTGTGATGATTTATCGAAATCGAGACCGAAAACATTGTTCCAATATATCTTCCGGCAAAATAATGCTTTGTAAAAATGGCGCCTCATACTAATTTTGCACTAGACTAGTTTCACAAATAAATGACGACAAATCGGTATTTGAAGTGTGAATCTTGAAAATCCTTACCTGAGAATAATCGCAATGAGCCTGAGAGCCATGTAAACAGCATTTTAAACTGTTTGGTTACCTTATTCACTGTTTAAACCAAATAAAGAAGTGCGCGGCCATTGATACACTTGTGAGCGGCGATTGAAACAAGCATCATAAGCGTGCGCGGCCATTGGTACACCAACACTGTTTACAAATTCGCGATTTTTGTGACGTTACAATTAAAAATCTCTCACTTTTAAATTTTTCCCTTAAAGAACGTAAGTTTTACTACGTGTCAGTGCTTTTCTTTTCGGAATCGCACAAAAAACGATTTTTGTACGGCACAGAGAACATTCATCATAGCTTAAATGCGAGGCCATTGGGTCCTTCACGGTACTCCACTTAGTAATATTCATCGGAGTTCTCAAATTTGCATTTGAAATCCATTGAAAAAAAAAATAGTAAAATTTCCGGTTTAAGGTTGAATTGAGTTCTTGGGGGTAAATGTACCTAATATCCGGTTTTCCTACGGTTATTTCACGGATATTCAATCACTTTTTAAGGTGTCTATCTCAGAATCTTTAAAAAGAAAAGTTTACAACTCAGTTTCAATCATGTTGAAGCTTACAAATTTTAAGCTGATTTTGGTTTGTTTATCATTCTGCAAAAATTCCATGACATCAAAATAGCTGCGATTAAGTACACTGAAATTTTTAATGATAAAATCGTTACGTAACGATGCGCATACCTCCCCCTCTCCCCCATGTCACAAATCGTAAGGCTCGAGCTAACCCCCACCCACCCCCCCCTTAGGAGCGTTACGTAATTTATGGATACCCCCTAAACTACTGAACAAATCAACTTGAACTTTGATGTGTAGCCATTTTCAGGACTGGGAATGGTTTCTATAATACTTTGATACCCCCCAAATAAAAAAAAAATGGGGGTTCTCATACAAAATTATCAAAAATTTTACACAATTCGAAAAAATATCGTAAATTACTGAACCGATGAACGTGGAGTTTGATGTGTAGCCATTTTCGAGACCGGAAATGGTTTCGGCTCCCATATAAAATTAACAATAATTTGACACCATTCGAACAATTATCGGAAACTAATGAACCGATCCAACGTGAAATTTTGTATTCATCCGTTTTCGAGACCGAGGTTGGTTTTTATAATAGTTTCAAACCCCTCCAAATCCAAAAGGGGGAACTTTCATACAAAAAACATAAAATCCATAATACTCGAAGGATTATTGTTAAAAATTGATGAACTTAAGCGTTTTTACTGCATGAGATGATCAATTGAATTTAAAAACCAGTTTTAACCAAATTGGGTGATATTTTGTATTGATGGACGCTTCCCATTTTAATGAAAAAAGACCCTTATATTCAATAAATGTAACATTCGTTTTTTTATTAACAAAAACAATGTCTTAGTATTTTAGTGTTAAGTGTCTTAGTGTTATTGTATTGTAGATTCCTCTTATTTTTTCTTAAAGGTGGCTCCTTCAACCTCCAAACAATAAAGTTATGTTTAGGCTCAAAACGATCAAGAAGCTCAGATGCCATATAAAGAAGTTCGCTTTAAATAATGTTGAAATTTAATTTAAAAGAAAGTATATTTAAATTAACACACCTAATTTATTTAATGGAGGAGGTAGCAAAGCACATCGGGTCAGCTAGTTTGATAAATAATCAAAATTTGTTTTTTTGTCTGACATTTTACACAGAAAAGACAAACCCCTCAACACAGACACTCCGAGACTTCCATTCGTGAACAAACAGATCTGGTATGAAGTTTCGAAGTGGTTTGTGAACGATCTTGCTAGGAAGAGTAAAACAACGGAAGAAGTGGAGACAGTAGATACGGCGGGAAAAGTGTAGGCTCGAAAAAGATTGCATAAGAGAACTCGATGTATTACAGCCGGACTTCCATAAAGTAGAGATTAGGGCGTTTATACCTTGAATCTTACTGTTCGGTATAACGGTTATTAAAAGGAACAGGTGAAAGATGAAAGCCTTATAGAGGAGGATTTAAAGGTCCTTCTTTTGAAACAAAACGATTTATTCAGGACTCGAGAATTTTGGAAATCGGTTCGGTCGAAGTCTCAGGGTGCTCCTATTATACGGACATCTAAGACCATCATCCATTGAATCTATTGAAAAACGATCCACCAAGTGACGATCTACCAGGTAACATTCCGCTGGATCTCAATCCAAAAGATCACGATTGGATAATTTATGACCACCACGTTCTATTTTGCTCGCTATCTTTTGCAAGAAACTCTGATTTGCCATCTAGATTCAGGAGCCGATCTTGAAATCTCCGTTATCAGATGCTTGTGCTCAGCTAAGCCCTCCACTGAGCCCCAGAGGAACGTGTAGGAACTCGAGAGCTTAGGCTTGGTCGCTTCTTGATCAGGCGGTAACAAGTTATAGAAAAAAATACTATATTTATACCCCCATCCCCTTTTCCCCTTTTTTTCTATAAGTTGTTAACCTAGGTGGTAAACCTTTTTACGGATTGCATTCAAAGGAATTGCGAGCCGCCACGGTTTGTTCTTCAGGGTCTATGGGTGCAATTGTACAACTCATGATACAATGGTACAGTAACGTTATACCCCGTACGCCATAAAATTCACCTGGGGCTACAGACCTTGATACCCACCTTGGACGGTTTAGCACTACTCTTTAAAAGTGGGAGGTCTATTCGCGCTACCGCGCTCCAAAGCAATACTCATAGTCGAGGCCACTTTCAGCAATACTGCTCCTTATTGCGGCTCGACGCCTGGACTCACAACTAACGACTCGATAACCGACATCTCCTCGCAATTACCCGAGGTTTTTTTTTCCTGTAGGAGAGCCCACTGCGACCAGTAGTTGATCTATTTTGGTGTTTACCCCGCGTTACTATATGCTGTCAGGTTCACCTGCACTATTGATTGGAGTGACAGTTGATTGCTGACTAAGCATTTTATCCCAATCGGGTATGATATCAAAGATGTATGATATAACCTTCTTAGGGCTGATATGCAACCATATGTCTTGTGCGCTTATTAACTTTGCCCCAAGTACACGCTCTCTCCTATTTAGGAGGGCGCAGCAGTTGCATAGAAAATGCTCTGCAGTTTCTTTTTCGAACCCGCAGAACCGACAGTCGTCGTTTTGAATAATGTTTATCCTTTTGAGATGCTGTTTTGTTGGACAATGTCCGGTCAAGAGACCTGTGTAAGTACTTAATTCGTACTTACTTAAGTTCAACATGTTTTTTGACAGTCGTGCGCTTGGTTCAATGAATCTTTTTGCCTGAGTTGCTCCCTCCGCTGTTTTCCAGTTGGAAACAATAGTGGTGCTTTCCCAGTTCTTGAGCTCCATAGTCAAGGCACTTCTCGATACTCCGCAGAAAGGTTCAGGTCCAATCAACAGTCAACAGTCCCTGAGATAAGGATCTAGCTAGTTAGTTGGTCTGCTTCTTCGTTCCCTAGGATACCGCAGTGGCCTGGTACCCAGAATAAAGATACTCTGTTCCTTATGGCCAGGTTTCTTAGTGCAACTATACACTCCCAAACTAGTTTGGAGTAACATGTGAACGTACTTAGTGCTCGGAGAGCAGCCTGGCTGTCAGAGAACATGCAGATACTTGTGTACCTGTATCCCCTTTTCAAACAGGCTAAAGTGCATTCTAGAATTGCTTGAATTTCAGCTTGGAATACTGTTGGCCAGTTTCCCATAGGAATTGAGATCCTGAGTCTAGGTCCGAAAACCCCTGCCCGAGTTCTATTATCCATTTTTGACCCATCAGTGAAGAATAGGATCGATCTGGGAGGAACCGCAGGTCCACCTGACTCCCACACGTCCCTATCATTGATAGTTACATTGTATGGTATGTCTAGGTTGAAAATGGGCTCCATCCTGTCATCATTTTTCACAATAAGTGAGTTTAATTTAAATTTCTTTAGGATTTTGAGGTGTCCTGTAAGATCTCCTTCATAGAGAGTTTTGTGTTTGGAGAGTCTCAAGGCACTACGTTCCGCCTCTAACTCAATGAATTGATGTAGAGGCAGAATATTTAGTTGTGAATTTAGAGCCTCATTCGGTGTGCTTCGCTTTGCGCCAGTTATAGCTAGCGTTGCTAGTCTTTGGAGCTTCGCTAGTTTTTTCTGGGCCGTAATTTGCATAGTTTTGGTCCACCATACTAAGGAGGCATAAGAGATTTTGGGTCTTATAATAGCTGCAAATATTCAGTAGAGAGTAGGCGTATGCTGAACCGTCAGCACGTGTTTTTTTCGAGCAGTAAAAGTTATACTGAAATTTAAAAACAAAACTATATTTTCGAGGAATTTAAGAACAAATACAGTGAGAGAGTGGTTGAAATGTACAAATACAGTGCTTTTGAACAAAATTTGCGCGTGAATCAGGAGGATCCGTTTGTGAGCTGCCACAGGAAACGGTCGATGCTATGTTTGCTCCATGTGCGTTGTTGGTTTGAGCAAAATTTTATTACAAACAAGTTATTACATATAATGTGAATAAATAAAGTTTAAAATTAAAAGGCGAAACATGAAAAATATGAAAATTATCACGATTCGTAACGAGCTATAACATTAAGTGAAAATAGGGGTTTGTATGTGGGGGAAGGGTAGCAATGAAGAAGAACTCAGAAGAAGTTTATTGATGCAAATGGGCTCAGAATGGGCTAGAATAAGGTTGCCAGAATTTTCTCAGTACCTATCCGGGCCGGACAAATCCGGGCAATTTTTTATAAAAACCTGGCAAAATCCGGGCATTAGATTTCAAAATTGACGACCGAAATCCGGGCATTATCCGGGCAAATTTGGTCAAAACCCAAAAATTTTTAAACAAATATCAAGAAAAAAATTGAAAAAAAGTTTTTTCATCAAAGTACATCGACAGATTTTAAATCGTATTAGAGACTTCCAAAAAACCTTTCATGAATATCTTCTATATATATAAAACAGGGAGAGAGACAGCCCATACAGAAATGTGCGAACACGCAAAACGCTTCACTGGATCATCCGATTTGCATGCGATTTTTTTTGTTGTGTTCGTCTTTACGCGAAGAATAACACAACGGAGAGATAATTTCGAAAATGTTTTTGTGGAATTTGAAAATTAATTTTTAGTTTTTATTCGTATCAAATAAAAGTCATGGCACCCAATTTCCATTTTATTTTCATTCGAATCACCCAGAGTAGGAAGGCGCCAAAAGCAATCAAGGCTTACTGAAGTTCATCCATCTCTCTATAGGAAGTTTTGGCGCCCATTTTCGTTGCAAGTGTATTTTTTCACGTGGCACCAGTAAAATAGATACTTGGATATAATTGATCACCTTCCGTATGGGGTGAAAAAAAAAGAACGCAATAAGACGGCATGAAGTACAATACCTATTTGCTGTCATTTTTGCTTCAGCATCAAGGCAAATTTGACATTTTTTAAGCTAATTTACCCAAAACTAGCCGGATTTCCCAGTTTTACCTGGACTTGACCGGGTAATTGATAAAACAAAATTTAAAGGGCCCAGTCAAGTCGTCCAACCCGGTTGTCCGGATTTTGATAAAAAAAAATTCGAATTTTCCGGATTTAGTCATTTCATTTGTCAAATAAAAAACAATCTCTTATTAAGTTAATTTTTTTTTATAAATTTTGCGTACTAAAACGAATTTTTTTGATGAACTTTTAACATAATTATCATGCACGGTTTCTGGATGCTTAACTAGATGAAAATTTCTGATGTGTTTCAAAGAAAAAAATTATCAAAGTGCTTTTCGTTTTTTTTTTCTTTTTTTTAGTAGTTTCTGAATTTAGCCCAAATTTGCTTGGTATTGCCCGGATTTTGGATTGACAATTTTGAATTCAAATGCCCGGATATTGTTAGGTTTTTAGATATAATAAATTTGCCTGACCAGGATACGCGCGGAATAAATTCTGATCTCTTTTATTTACTCCGTTTTGGAAGTTTTGGATAACAACTGAACAGATAACAATGAAGTATTCCATTACAGAATCTTCCTTCTATAACACCAAGAGACCGTCTAATTTTTAATTAATAGAATAAGACGACCGTAAATTGATTTACTTGGTTTTTGTAAACGTCAAGAATGTAATGAGTTAGTTCGAGAATAGAATGCTATAAACTTTGTAATTCTATGTGAATTTCATCAGAAAATCAAGGAAATGTAAGATACTATCCACTTCTTCCTTTCATACTAAGATGCTAAAAAACTAAACAAAATGCAGGATATAAATAGGGTTGACTTTGAAAAAATAAAATTCATAATTTGATCCAACAATTAGTATCAGAAATCAAGAACAGATAACTGGTTCAATAACATCTTCAAATACAAGAAGCTTGGAAAATAAAAATTTTAGTCTTGACGAAAATATGATTCAAGATCCAAAACAGAGATAGTGAAAACTGAATTAGATTTGCATAGACTTTTTTTGAATTTCATTTCTGATTTTGAATTCAAGATCTCAAAGTAAAAAAAGATTTTATAACCGTTTGATTTGAAATTGCTGTGAATAAAAATTCCATGTACATACACATATATTGAATGTTCTAATTTTCTTTGTTCAGTGCCTAAGCATCCACTTCTCGATAAATATGATAAAGTTTAAATCGATATAAAAAAGATGATTTTAAAAATTAAGAGGAGATTATCTAATACAGAGAACATATCAAATGCATTATACCTAGATAACGAAAAACAGAATGGTATTTGAAAATTTGTTATTATTTATATATTTGCAGCATAGAAAAAAATCGCGAAATTTCATACCATGAAAAGTGTTGTGCCGTTTCTACAAATTTGGTACTTATACACGATAAAGAAAATTTCAAACATGGTATTGGCGAAAAAGGAAAAACAGTTTATCAAAACTGTTTAAAATGGCGACACATTTCAACAAAACACTTTTTGGCACTTATCTTAGGGTTAATAGAAATTGAACATATCGGTGTCAAGGATCCTCTGTAAATGAAAAAAAAAATGTAAAACGGAAGAAAATAGATTTTTAACTTTATCCCAGAAGATATTCACTTTCCAGTTTTGTTGGAAGTCAATCTTCTTCGAAAATGTTTGCCCCTGGAGGTAGGCACTACCATAATATGACAGAAGTATTACGAAAATAGTCAAAAAAACTCCGTTTGAAGGTAACAATCCAGGTTCATGAGCGTAAATAATTATTCACCTATTTCTGCTAATTTACATGTTCATTATTTTTGCCAAATTCAAAGGCTTAACGAAGTTTGCCGGGTCAGCTAGTTTTTTTATAAAACTTTCTCAAAAAAATCGTTTTGGAGGCATAAATTACCAATTTGTAAAACACAATTTGTTTTTTTTGTTCTATTTGCCAAATAAAGTGAATAAATCCGGGCAACATCCGGGCATTTTCCAATGAATTCCGGGCTACCGGGCCGGGCCGGACTGTTCCGAAATTCGGTATGAAATATCCGGGCAAACCCGGATAAAACCGGGCAATCTGGCAACCTTAGGCTAGAAGGAACCTGAACAAGATTTTTGCAACTACATTTGAATATGAGTTTTTTGGGAATTTTTGGCCTCGGGAAATTTGAGATTTCAATGCTAAATTTTGTGATTGCTGTGAACTTTTCCGTTTTTTTTTTGAGGGAAGGTGCAACCAACTGGGTTGCTGAAATATACTTTAGGAAATGTTCATAAGGAAATCATCATGAGCAGGAGAAATGAAAGCTAAGTACCTATAATTCCTACATCTTATAGAGTTTATTTTACATAATATTTTATACACATTAGCTTTTACGGGTTTTTTTTTCGTTCCAGTGAAAATAAACAATAATTTTATAATTCCTATATGAATTTTGTGAGAAATCTTTTAAAAATGTGTTAAGCGCCTAGACGGATGTGTGTTGAATGATTTGAAACCAAAGTCGTTCCTACAAGCTTGTGGTTTTGGTTCACCTGCTGTCTCAAATTTACTATTAGAGAATGTGTCTTTTTGTTTTACTAGAGTAAGCTCCAGCTGTGCAAGAAGAAAATAATGTTTTCTGGGCCTAGAATTCGTATCCTATTAAGGCTGGAACAAATATCAATTTCTTCTTTTGTCACCCCCCCCCCCCCCCCCTTCGAAATTTCCAAAAACCCGAAGGGGGAAATAATTAAAGTTTGAAGTATTTAATGTAAATTTCGAAAAAAAAAATCAAGAATCCAAAAAACTACAAAACAAAAAAACAAATTTTGGAAGATGGAAGTTATTTCACCTTTTCTTGATTTTATTGAATTTTTCGATAAAAAATTACTTGTTTTTTAGGTTTTGTGCAATGATATTGCAACCTTGTTGCATACAAGCTTTCGTGAAATTGATTCCAATTTATTTGTTTTTCACATTATTTTTTATTGTCCCCCCCCCCCCCCCCCCCTCGCGATGTTCCAACTCCGAGTGACAAAAGAAGGATTTGAAATTTGTTCCGGCCTAATTAGGAGCTCTGCATTTTGTTGGTCAAGTTTATAAAATGCTATTGGGCGAAGAAATATGATTCGGTTATGTGATTCGTTATGATCCCGCTGAAATAGTTGGGGCAGTGGTTTATTTTGGGAATTGTGTTTGGTGATGTTGTGGGAAAGTAAATTTTGTCGGAAAGTTAACTGTAAGTTCAAAGCCCATTTGTTTTTTTTTCGTGAAAATACAATGATTTTTATCTGTTTTGGAGCTTCTTTTTCGAAATATGTGTTACGTGATAGGAGTGACGATTGTGTTAAACTAAATATCTGCAGAAGAAAAGAAGCACTCAAATCCCGAAAAGTGATTCATGAGCACTTGCTGGATTATCAAGCAACAGTGACTGGAAGGTGCAGGGATGGTCACCATTAGAACAACAGGACCATCAAATACAAATCAACCCATGGTGCCTCCTTCCTTCATCGCCTAGCAATGGACTTTGGTGAGATTGTTTCATTTTATTTTAATCAATTTATACATATTTAGTCAATCCTATTTGCCATGTAGGATTTCCCACTTAAACATCCCTTCCATAACCTTTCTGAAACAGCTTTATGGGTCGTATGAGTTCTCTGCACCTAAAGAGTTATTTTTGCTGTTTCAGATAATCCCTTCTATGATTACATTGACTTGTCACGGTGTGCATCATGGTACTACACTGATCTTCTAGAGCAGCACTTGAAATGAATATTGAATCCAGATACTCATTTTGGCATCTTGCGTTGTCCTTGATTATTAGTTGTACCTCATGTATTAACCAATGCTAGATGTGTGTAGTCACCCTATGCTATGCTATGCTATAATAGCTGCAAATATTCAGTAGATAATTTTCGGCTGTAGTCCCCATTTTTTCCCTACTCCTTTGAGGCAGACTCATAGAGCTGTTGTAGCCTTAGCGATTACAGGCTCTATCTGTGGGTTCCATGATAGCTTTGAGTCTAGTACTATGCCTAAATATTTCACTTGTGATTCGAGGTTTAACACCTCCCCATCTAATGTTAGAGGTTTTAGTGTAATTTTTCGTCTCCTAGTGAAGGCTATCACAGTAGTTTTGGAAGGGTTTATGTTTAGTCCCTCTTCCCTGCACCAAAATAGTGCGTAGTTGAGTGCAGTTTGCATTCTATTAGACAGCACATTCTCATGTTTTCCCCGAACTATAATAACTACGTCGTCTGCAAAGCCAATAACTTCGAATCCCATGGATACAAGTTTGTTTAGGAGGTCGTCCACTATCAAGGACCACAACAACGGTGATAGAACCCCGCCTTGGGGACATCCCTTCGTTGGTGTGGCTTTGATTGTAAGTCCTCCCAAGCTTGCATAAATGGTTCTGTTTATTAGCATCGCACTAGTCCAGTTAACAATTGCCGAGTGGCACCCTCGTCTTTCGATTGAAGTGTGAGATGCGTTGTCGAATGCCCCTTCAATGTCTAAAAAAGAAGCGAGTGCTATTTCTTTTGCCTCTACAGTCTTTTCTAGTTTTTGTGTAAGGGTATGTAAGGCCGTAACCGTGGACATACCTTTTTTGTAAGCGAACTGGAAGTTGTTTAGCTTACTTAAGCTAAGATACTGCGATTTAATATACTCGTCAAGTATCTTCTCCATTATTTTCAAAATAATGGACGTTAGACTAATAGGTCTGAATGCCTTAGGTTGTGTTTTATCTTTTTTTCCCTGGTTTCAGGATAAAGATCACGCGCACCTTCTTCCACTGAGTTGGAATATGACAGAGGGTCATACTGGCGACGAACATCTCTACCAAGGCAGGTGTTACCATTTGTTTAGCTTGCTGTATTTGAATTGGTAAAATTCCATCTTCACCATTACCCGAGGTTCCCTCAAAAACCTCTCCTCGAAGTCTTATCTCTCATCTAACGACTCGAGATCCGGTCCCTTCTCACAATGACTCAAGGTTTACACTCATACCCCTCCTCTTGTTGACTCAAGGTTCTGCTTGAGGTACTCTTCTCGCGATACGTAATCCAAACTCTCATTGTAAAGACTCGCTGTCAAACATACCAGCCTCTCCTCCTGGAGACTCAGAGCCAGACATCTCCACGCGGGACTGATTCCTGACAAAGACGTCATCATACACAGCCAACTTTAACCATCTCCCAACAATCTCCACTGCGGAGAAGGTCTAGTCTTTTCTCCGCAGCTTCGATCATTGGAAAACGCGCTACTCAGGTACTTTCCGAAGGTGGAGCATCCTACTCACGAACGCGGGGTACCCACGGCATTTGCTATGCAGAAGATATTGCTTTATCCTTGTAGCTTCAAACCGTGGGATCGGACGCACTCTGCCCGTCGTGTGTCGAATCGAGATCAGCTCGTTCTGGACTCGCGCCTGTCACAGCACACGTTCGGGACATTGAATGATACGACTCGTATGTTTCATAACGGTGACGACATCCTACACCGACTCAAGAGGCTTTCCCGGCATCGAGAGCCTCTTTACCCGTGGGTATCTACCGACAGTGGTTTACCCCCTTCCTACAAGATCCGCTGCGAAGAAGGTCTTGTCTCATCTTCGCAGTTTACCCCGTAGGAAGCGGCACTTCTCAAACACTCCCCGACTCGACATGACCTTCACTACGCAGGATCTGATGCCTTGTCTTTGTAGCTTCGATCATGGGATCGGACGCCCATATGTTTACAGTAGGAACACCCATACGTTAACATTAGGAACAATTAGTGCCATATTATTTAGGCACATCGACACTCTTTAAAAAAACATTATATTTTTCGTAAATAAAAGCTGGAAATGTTTTTTTTAACCATAATAAAGTTCAGAAAAAAATTTGGAACTTAGTTACCAAAAAAAAAAACTGTATTTCCAAGAATTCAAGATGTGGCCTACTTATATCAAATCTAAAAACCTCTGACAAAATATTTGGGCTCACGAAACCTACATAGTGTGAAGTATAGATGGAGCACGCGCCTCCTAAAACTAAAAGTCGATGCACTTCTTCACGATCTTGACAGATCGTCACAAATTTTGCACATGTAAACATTACAGATTCACTGGAAATTCATCTATTTCCTTCCATGCATTTAAAAGTTACCCACGAAGCCAAGTGTTGCATTTATTTCGAATACACTCCTTAACCATAGAAACATTTCTCTTAGCCGAATACCTTATCCTGCTAAATTTCAATTCCATTTGCAAAAAATGTATGAAACCTTACTTTCCCTTTCCTAGGGAGGAGGAAGGGGTTTCAATAGTAATTGAAACAATTACTATATCCAGTTCCAGTAGTTTAGTTCTCAAGTTATAGAAAAAAAATGTTTGGGAGGCTCTCCTCCTACTTTTTTATTTCCTCGCTGGAAGGAGAAACGGATACAAACCCATCATGGAAACGTCCCTCGCTCCCAAGTACATTCTCCTTTCTAATTTGGTGCCATTAGCATGATCAATATTCGAGTTATGCAAACATGTCACTTTAGTTTGGAGATCTCCTTCACCTTCCTGTGACAGGTTTTGTTTAAATTTTGTTACTATTTCCAAATTTAATCTTGATTTTTCATTAATTCTGATTCCAAATGCTCTTTGAAATGCCTATTCAATCATAAATTTCTCCATCCAGCAAATCCAAGCTTAGCTAATTTAGTTTTCCTTGCATTAATCCGGTTTCCAACTATTTACCCGCTAACGTTTCAAGTGCTGACAGCGCGTTTTTTTATATTATTAGCGTACTCCAGACTTTTTAGACCCAATTACATCTAGTTTTTCCTGCACCCAACCGTTTTTTTTTCACTTTCGCTGGTAGCTAGTACACGAGGTAACGAAGACAAATCGCATTGAGGCCCCGCTGTCAGCTTGCTTACATCTTAATTACGGGATAGAACACAAACTTAGTTGCCCGCCCACGCCCCTTTTCCCTTCACCAGACACAGCTCCAGAAAGATTGGCTTCGAATTATCCCAACAAGAAGCGGGAAGAGGTGTGGGAGGTTATTTCTTTTTCTGCACCCGGTTTTCCGTTTCGAGTCAAAGTCTAAAAGTTATACAACTGTGTTGTAGGTACTTAGCATTTTGCCACTTCTGCTTGCCCATCACCATCAGCCGGGATTTGGCTCGTTCGAGTTGGAGTAGGATTCCAGAGAATATTTGCTGACTTGAGAGCAGCCGGAAAAGTTGGATGAAAAATTCAGCGTCTAATTAAAAAGTTTTCTCCTAACCCGATTGGTGAAAAGGTGAAGGAGAAGCGCTAATGGTGGTTAGCCAGGAGGTTGGAGTATTAAATGTGATTTGCACTACTACAAACCAAACCAACAATAATTTTGCCGGGACCGATGTCTGGCTGCTGCTGGTGGAGAAGATAGAACAGAAGAGGAAAAAAAAACACGAAAGTAGAAAACAGAATTTGCAGAATGGCACAATAACCGGGGATACTTTGATAATGAGCGTGCCAAGTGCAACGATTTATGCAGAATGCTGAATGAGAAATGGAGCTGACTTACTTTTCCGACTGGAACAATTGTTTCAAGTCGAGTTGCAGTTGCAAGCCAAACGGGGGCATAGAAGAATTTTTCTTATCTTTCCGTTCGAGTTGTTTAATGTTAATTTTTGACCTTCTTCATACAACGACCGGTTGCATGGAACTTTTACAACTATTGTTCAAGCATCAGCAGAAAGTTCATTGGAATAACCTTTTAACGCAATCGCTAGATCTCTGTTATCTGGCGTGATATTTGGATGCAGCTTCTAAATATGTGCTGCCATTTGAACACACTGAGGTCCAGATTTACTTGATGAGCTTTTATAAATTATAGATTATAGATAGATGATTAGTTGAATCAATATTTAAAATTTTATATTACAACTAGCTGATCCCCGGCTGCTTTGCTACACCTTCCAACAATAAATGTAACTAACTTGTAAAAAAGTATTGAAATTTTGATTTATTAGTCATTATTTTAAGTCAAACCTCAACACAATTCAGAAGCAACAAGTTTAAAATGATAGCTGCTGTTGGAGTTCCGAATTACAATACAAAGATAATTTCATATTATTTACTGAAACTTTATCACTAAATTTGTTTTCCAAGGTCCGAAATTTGAAGTCTGTTTTTAAAGCTTCAGGATTACTAAAATCAAGCCAAAATTTATGTTTTACTCGTATGGATTCTCCACTCTTTTTCCCAAAATGGGAAATTCACGAACTTTCATAAAACATTTTTCACATTTATTTCATAAATTTTCGTGTTTCGCCAAATATTCATACTCAAAAAACCTCTCGTGTAGTATATGCTCACTTTTTTTGGATCACTCCATTTATCTTCTCCCATTCCATTCCGTCCCCCACTACTGGAAGGAGGTTGGCTTTTTCACCCTGCACGAGTTTATATGAATAATTAAATTGAAATGGATAGATTTTCATTTTGTAATTTATTACATACTATCTGATCCCATATGAACTCCGTTTCGCTTTCAACTTGGAATATGTCATGAACAGTTTGTATGAAAGTCAATTGCCTAGCATTTTCCAGATGCACTTCCGAATTCATAGTCAAGTAATAGTTGCAAAAATATTAGACGATCAATTTTTTGTCGTCTGCTACTAAATTTGAAACCTGAAACCTCAATTGACCGTGCCAAAAACCACCGTGAATAAATTTCGACTCGATCGATGCATAACAACGCAATAAATGCCAAAAAGTTTAACCCCTTTCGGTGGCTTCTTTTACTATCTTTGACATCTGAAATCGATTGCTCTTCCCTCAAAACTCCCGTGTGCAAATTTTTAAAGCAATTCATTGCATGGTAGCGTCAATATTGCTTAAAGAGTGAAAAATTAATTAATATGGACGACCCCGTTTGTCGACCCCTGGCAGAACATTTGACATCTGAAATCGATTGCCCGTCCCTGGAAACTACCGTGTGCAAATTTTCATCCCAATGCGATGCATGAAAACGTCATTATCACTGAGATATTGAAAAGTTAATATGGACGACCCCTTTTGCCGGCCCCTTACACTGAATTTGATACCTTAAATCGATTACACTATCGTGTACCAATTTTCTTCTTAATACGATGTATAATAAAGTCAATATCGCAAAAACAGCGAACAGTTAATATGGACGACCCCTTTGGCTGACCCCTTACATAAAATTTGACACCTGAAATCAATTGCTCGTCTTTCAAAACATTCATGTGCAATTTTCCAACACAATCCGACGAAAATTAACGTCAATATCGCGAAAACAATATATGTCTTGTATGAACGACTCCCTTCAGAAGGGGTCATCCGAAAATCTAAAAACATTTTTCATCATTCCTGGTCTTAAGGAGTATCCATGCCAAATTTCAGACCTCTAGCTCCTAAGACGGCTGTGTCTATAGAGGGCAAACAAACAAACAAACAAACATACAGAAATTGCTTTTTATGTATATAGATATATATGTAGATTTAACTTTATGGAGAGAGAATTTCGAGAACAGATCAATAGCGTGAATCGGGACAGTTTTATGAGTTTTTTCCTAATATTCTGCCTTATGAGCACTTCCAGCTCCCGATTAGCTGAAAATGGTGTATTTTTTGGGCTGAAAAAATAAGCTATAGAAATAAAAAAAACGGTTGAGATGTTTTTTTTAATAACCATATTCGAACAGCTTTTTTCAGAATCCTTGCCCTTCGAAGCAATTTGAGTTAATATTCCTTTTTTCCTCTAAATTATGATAAAAAAATATTTCGCCATATGTCAAACTGGTGTACATAAGACATTACAACTTGAAGTGTTCCCTAACGGGTATAAAACTGACAATTTTATGCAGTGCGAATTACTTTTCTTTAAATAATTAATTCAACCATTAAATGAAAAAAAATTCATATAAGCTTCAACCCAATGAATCGTGGAAACCATTGGTTTTTGAAGAAGAAAAAAAAATATTTGAATTTTCTTATTATTCGACCAAATAACAGCAATTTTCTTTGTTTTGTCGTAAAGAATTGTTTGTTTTTATAAAAAAAAAAACATAGAACTAGTCAAGAAAAATTTTGCTTAAAAAAGTTTAAAATTATCACTGAACCCACAAATTAAGAAGTAATTTTTTATCATACATCCCCCCTTTTTAAGCTTATCTCATTATTTCTGTAATGTGAGCTCATTGAAAATCAATCATTTATCCCTGATTAAAATTCCAATCAACAGTAGGAACATCCAATCGACCTTCCCAGCCGTTAATTCCCAGCATGTGAAAATTATCCTCGTTGTCAACATGTTTTTCGATGCTGTTTCCGGAGCGAGAGAGCGACAACGATCGACGCGGCATAATTGCCGGAAAAACCCGCCCTGCCAAGAACTAACCGTAAATCATAAAGATAATAGGACTATTATGGGTTGGAATTAACTTTCGCTTCCTTCCTTCCGGATTCGGCTTGAATGTTTGCTTCCATGGAAGTAGGTATTCCATAGGCCTACGATGGTTGTGGAAGGACTTCCGCCTCGCCATCTGGTTCGATATTCGGTATCGCTTTAAAGCTAAAAATAGGCACGGAATTAATTTGCTTCTTCTGCAAATATTCCCCAACATCCTATTTTGCATTGATTATGAGTGGAGATCTGCTTCGCCGTTTGATCCTTACGGCTATATTTGTGATACAATTTTGATGGAAGTGTACAACATCAAAATTCGCAAACTCGTAATCCGTTTCACTTAGCAAGGATTTGTCTGGGTTAGCTAATGTTTGAGCTTGTTTTTCTTTCAGATAAATAAATAATCTCATAAAGATGATTTGTGTAATAAGTAGTTATTAAAGTTCATGACAAAGAAAGTGAATAAAGATTTTCAACACATTTTTTATCCATCAAACTTTTAATTACACCAACCTTGTCTTCTGATAAATGACAGTTTTCATTTTTCTCCTTTCAATATTTCAAACCCGTAAAAGAACGTAAATTTGTTGACTCCATTTGCGTGTCAAATTCCCACTCCTCCAACAAGAGCTGAATACTTATTTCCATAGTTCCGAGCTAAGCGAATGACCATCGCCAGCAATTTTTTCGTTTGTTTCGGCGGGGGCTACCAATATTTTCGAGTTTCGCTTTCAGATGGAAACGGAAAAATTTCCGACTCCAAAACGTGGTGACGACACGCTGTCAAAGTAAAACCCCGGTGAATAGATTTGGCATCCTTCCGGAGTAGGTCCTCGTATTTCCGAACTCAGGATGCCCTAAATTGGAATTCCTGCCGGATGCAAACCATGGCTGGACTCTACCGAGTCATCAGCAGGCAGTAAGTGATTTTTTTTATCCGGGCCAGAGACCGGGCGGAATATTCAAATGGGTTTTTTTCTGAGCCCGGGCAAAACAATTCCGATGAGAGCTTTTCACAAATAGGCAAACGGTTAAGCACTTCGTCGTTAACAAATGGCCCTCCGATATTGGCGGGTTGTAAAAAATCAGCGAAGCTTGTAAACCCAACGAAGCGTTTTATTGTGCGAATAATGGCGCTCCTGTTCGGGGGAAAATGAGGACATTCCTCACGTAGTAATGATGCTGCTGCTTCTGTGAGATGCCAGTTTTGTAGTTTATCTCTTTCGTTTGTTTACTCACTCTTCAATAATTGATTGTGAGTGCTGGGAATGTGCACCTGGGGAGAAATTAAATTGAGCAAAGTGAAATTCCACGGAGCAAAGTGGAGCATTCGTTCCACAGCTGTTAAGGATAGCAAGTCGAACGATTTTTGAGCTTCAAAAAACTTTGTTGAGCCTATTATGCCCAATATTATACCGGTATGAGGATAGTCATTTAAAACATTTTATTTATAATTTTATAACATTAACAAAATTTATGCTAACCTTCATCACTGACAAGCGGATGGTGTCTTGCAGATATAAGTTTTTTACAACGTCAACGCGTTATATTTGAAATTTGAAGAATGATCTCTACTTCCGTGTAACTACCGACTCATTTCCTTCATTCAGTAAGAAAGTCTCAATCTTGCACCAGCTTAACCCGCAGAATATTTAATCGCTCATCGCAATAGAAGTAAAAAGAGCGGATGCTGCTGTTTGAGTTCGTCTTCACTTCATTTTTTCCCAAGGAAATTATTATAAGTTAAGCTTGCCAGATTGCCCGGTTTCAGCAGGACTTGCCCGGATTTCTCAAAAACTACAAACATCTCAAACTAAGTTGTAATAATTTTATATTTTTGTTCCAAAAACTTTTTTTTTAAGCAATTATCATCAAAATAATCTTGAACGATTTAAAATCTTGATGATGGATGTTGGAACGATTTTTGAACCCTTTTGAGCAACTCCGTTTTATGGATGTAGCTAAAAGCTAATAATTTTTTTGTTAAAGGTTTTACAGGGAATGGTAAGATTCAACTTACATCGGGTGTCCTAATACAATTCCAGCGTTCCAATCAGTTAAGCGATCCGAAATGCCAAGGCAATCTATGCCGTAACAAAGCGTTAAGGAATTATTTATCGGTTAAACAACTTTTCTATGCTTTTCGGTACTAACAACTGCGAAACCTAACCAACAACTTATCACCGGTATGAATTCTGCCGCACTGATCTCAGTTGACGATCAGACCTCATTGTGTACGGATGTGTTTAGATCCTAAGATACTCAAGTTCTCACCCTAAATTTTGCAGCAGTGCTGTGTGCAGTGCTGAACAATGGCGGATGAACTAATAAAGAATACGCTGGCCTTCAGATTTCCAGATGGGGCTCCCAGTCCATCGTTGATCGAGATCACGGAGAAAAAAGACGACAGTTGTTCCAAATATTTCAGCTTGTTATACCAATAATCGAAATGCAATTGATTTTTTCGCATTCAACTACTTATATAATAGATTCAACTACATACTTCTAATTGTCCTTACGCAATCAACTATCAATATAATGCATTCAACTGTATGATTTATTTTATGCATTCAACTATAAATACAATAGATTCAACTAGAAACTGCTGATTGGCCTTATGCTATGAACTATGAATATATTAGATATAATTGTAATGGTATAATTGATTCAATTGTAATGGTATAATTGATTCAACTGTAGATATGGTAGATTCAATTACAATTGTATGATTGATTATAGGCATTCAACTATAAATATAATAGATTCAACTGTAGTGGTATAATTGATTCAACTGTAAATATGATAGATTCAACTGTAGTGGTATAATTGATTCAATTGTAAATATAATAGATTCAACTACAAATGTATGATTGATTCTAGGTATTGAACCATAAATATAGTAAATAAAACTGTATTGTTATGATAGATTGTGTGTTACTTGAATACTATAGTGTTCATCAGCAAAAACAAAAAAAAGTAAGTGTGGGACCTAATACGTGTTCCTTGTAGCGATCGTATCGCTGTTTTTTGGGCTCTCTCCGGTGATGGGGAAACATTTACCTCTACCAGTTCGTGGCAGCGGTCTTGTATGAAGACCGACAGTTCCTGGAATTGTGAAAAGTACACCTACTCTGGCTGCCCGGGAAATCGACGTGGGTCTCGACGTTCTTTTACACGATCCTGGCAGGATCCCACAGGAAACATTTCGGTAAGTCAGCGTATGATAGATTTATGTCATGATATTGAATAAATTCCAACGACGACGGGAGGAAAGTGTACGTTCCGTCGTTCTCTACACGAGTTACTTTCGTCGGTACTATTTTGCCAGACTTTCTGGAGTTAGGAAAAGTGCTAATTCCTGTGCGTATGTACACCCCGAAGCCCATGGTGGGTAAAAATTGCCAGCGATATGGCCACACACATCGTTACTGTGGCAATAAAGCTAAGTGTGGAAGATGTGGTCTACCGCATGAGGCTTCTCGCTGCCCCTCCCAAATAGATGCCTGTCTGCACTGCAAAGGCAATCACTCGTCTATTCGTGATTGCCCTGAATATAAAAAACGAGCACAAGTTTCGAGAGTCATCCGCAGATCGAACATGAGTTACGCAGCAATTGTTCGATCATCTTTGCCAGATCTCCATGGATCTAACCAATTTGCTGTTCTGAGTGACACCAACGATGACCAAGAAACAGCAAACCAAACTGACACGCACTATGTCTCAAGATCGGAAACACAGCGGAATCGACAGAAACCATCTTCTCTCCCTATAAGAACTGCTACAAAGCGGGTTAGAGAGAGTAAGAATATATCAACGGTCGAGGAGACTACAGTCAGCCAGAAAACTTTGGATCAACCACCTCCATCTCGAAGCCCATGTACTACAGGAATCCCGATTCGAAAGCCTACACCACCGATGTCGAAGCAGTCGACGACGCCACTCATCAACTACGAAAAAACGGTCACCGATCTCATCATTCTAGTTTCTCTTGTATTCAACTTGGACGATCACTGGACAAAAATGCTGCTTCAACTGAAACGTATTTTGAGCTCAATTTTGGCAAAGCTTATTGAAACCCGGCCGCTTTTGCGGAATTTTTTGCCAAATGTTTGAAATACTATTGTTTTAGTTTTAAGTGAAGTGCGGCGCTTTTATGGTTAATTACCGAGTGTGCCTTGTAGAAAATAGATTGGTGTTTAATAAGAAAAAAAAATTGAATCTATCATATTTATAATGAAACCAATCGTATTATTATAATTGAATCTATCATATTTATAATTAAATCAATTATATTATTTTAGTTGAATCTATCATATTTATAATTAAATCAATCATATAATTATAATTGATTCTACTATAATTATTGTTGAATGTATAACATCAATCGCGCATTATAGTTGAATCCATTATATTTATAGTTGAATGCACAAAGGTAATCATACAACTATAGTTGAATGTATTATACCCAAGTAACCAAAAATTCCATAAAACAGGCTCTTAGAAGCTTACTCAGCTTTGTTTAACGAATGAATAGCATTTTACTCAGCCTTAAATTTAAGTTCTTATCGATACTTTCAAAGCCCATAGTTGAAGCTGAGTAGAAGGCTATTCAGCCTCCACACGAGACCTCGAAAAATAAAAATTAATGAAAAAAGAATCATACTTTTCCTGGCTTTGCATTGTTATACCTATTTATTCTAATTTAATGTTGCTTTAACTGTGAATGAGTTTTATACTTACTTGAAAAATTTGCATGCTTGAAGATTTGAACCTGAACCAACGAGGTGAAAACTGAGCACGCTACCTCTGTACCATGGCTAATTCTTAGATTGCTGTTATTTTAAACATCAATATAAAAGAAACTTAGAATTATCGCTTTTTCAAAGCAGGCGATATTAGAAAATGTAAACATTCGTATTTATTCACCAAAGGATATAATTTTTTTTTCCAAAACAAACTAGGAGGAATAAAAATTATTCGTGAGTAGTTTTATTTTTTAATTTTTTTTTTAATTTTTTTTCTAACTATCTATTTCCAATTTTAGTTAAAAAATGGAGAGCGCTTTCATGTGATTGCTCATCAAGGTTTTTCCCAATCATGACAATCAAGATTTGCGGAACTGTTTCAAATATAGAAAAGGAATAGAGAAAGTGAGTCAAGTTCATCCTTTTGAAGAACATATTGCTAACAGCTGCGAAAAGCTACCGTCGATACTAGCCGGTAATAAATTTGCTCTAGGTGCTGGAGGTTTTCCAGCTTCAGCTGTAATAACAACTTCGCAATCAAAAAATAAAAGAAAACGGATAGTAAACGAGGAGATGTGTTTTTTTTTCAATTTGTTAGATATGAATATTGTGAAAATAAAATAAAAGTGAAATATATGATAGATTTAAGCCATCTATCCATTTTGATTACAACAGTGGATTTATTTGAATGTTTAATTCGTTGTTCATATTTTCGTAGCTCTGATATTTTGTTATTCACTCTTGGGCAAAATCTTAACGCTAACGTTTGCATTGAAGTTCTATAGAAGTTCCTCATGGAACCAAAAAGTTCGTATCAAGTTCTGCATGGAACCAAAAAGTTCGTAAGAAGTTCTGTATGGAACCAAAAAATTCGTTTGAAGTTCGTAACGAAGCACGATAAGCCAAATTGAATCCTGGATTTTTTAAGGTACTTGCAACGCACAAAAATGTTCTATGCTACTTGATCAGACTTTTTATGTTCGTTCCGAATCCCAAAACAAGCACTTATTTTCATTTCTCTCGAGTACCTTTTATCCAGCCATATGCGAACTTTTGATGCACAAAATTAAGTATCTATGCGACATTTGGTTACTTGGGATATACATTGTTGACTGTACGAAATCAATCAGATTGTCTGTTATATGTTTTGTTGAAATTTTAATAATTATAGTTAGCCGAGAATTAATCAGATATATGATTGAAAATAAGTGGATTATTGTTGGAAATACTATACTTTTTTTCCGTGATGGCTAGATTTGTAAAGAATCTCGACGCGGATAAGTCTTCAATGGAGACCTCCTACAAGGTTGCTGAAGAGAAATATCTTTTTATTAAATTTAAAAACAACGACGCATTGAAAGATGCAGTGGCTCAGAATGCGGAAAAACTTTCGTTTTCGTATTCCAATGGGAAAACAGTGAAAGTCACTATGGCTGTTGCGGGTAGTTTAACAAGATACGTTCGTATCTTTGACATGCCTCCGGTAATAACCGACGCAAACATAGCAGCTGTGCTGGGCAAGTACGGTTGCATAAGGAGGATGGTAAAGGGGAAATTCCCGGCAGATTTGGAACTCGACTTGTACACCGGAGCTAGAGGTGTATATGTTGAGGTAAAGATGGAGATCCCAAGTTCATTGTTTTTCCTAAATAGGAAGGGACGCATTTACTACGATGGAATAAAGCAGAAATGTTTCCTTTGTAAGCAGGAGGGTCACCTCAAATCTAGCTGCCCGCAAAACAAAAACAGGAACAAACAGGAGCAAACAGTCACCAACTCGACGGAACGCACTCGGCTCTCCCTGTTAGCTCTGCTAGCAGGGTTGAGGCGCAATCGAGCTACTCAGGAGTGGTCCAAAACCTAGTGCCCGTGCGCACGCGATCGGAGCTGCAGATGAAGATGACTACCTTGACATCATCGAAAGAAGCGGTCAATCGGGAAACTGATGTTGGAGACAAAGAGAGTAGGTTCACCAAGGCTCTTTGCGAATTTGCGGAGCAGGAGAGAAAGGAGGATGAAAAGTCTAAAACACAGAGTGCTGTGAAACGGCATCGATCTTCGCTCTCGGAAACAGCTACGGATGAAGACGGTTTCTCGCAACAAACTTCCCGGCGTACGCATAGAGCGAAGAAAAATACCCTGGCTGTGATTGCAACTGCACCCACAGGCAAATCTACTGTTGTAAATCGCTCACTTAGTAAGTAGGTTCATTATGATTCTTGAATTCTCAAAAGAATACTCGATAACTCAATTCGTTCCACCTGAAAAACAAATTAGTACATTTATCGTACTTTTCTTCTTTGTAGTTTTAAGAACTCAGCACTTTTTGAAATGAACATTATAATTTAACTATGGAAGCAAAATCTACGTCATACATTGAAATATTTAAATGATAATAATATTGTAAAGGAAATGGCCTGTTGCAGAAGCAATAAATTACAATATGATATATTTTAAAAATCCTAGCTTTTTACAGAAACATAATAGAGAATTCAGATGGAATAATTAATTTGTTTCTAAGAAGTTTCTTGTTACAATAATCAATATTTGTTAACGACAGGAATTTCGAATTTACATGAATCAGATGTTGTAACAAGTAACATGAATTTATAAATTTTAATCATATTTTAAGACTCAAATGAAATTTTAATGTAGATAATAAAGAAAGAAATTATTTAAAAAAAACTACATGTGGACTGAACTATCGTAAACGCATTTACTCTTCGTTATTTCCAGTCTCAATTCAATCCGTAGTGATACTTACAAGCAGCCACTATCTCCGAATTATTGCAATTTATTCGTTTTAAAAATTGTATACGCATAAAATCAGATTGTCCACTCCGCATGCTCCGGAAACTGTGTAAAATGCCTCATCATTGCGGTGACTCTTCTTAACCGCTTCGCTCACACGCCAGAGACAGAGCTCCTTTGCCAAAACGCGACTGTAGTCTCGCAAACTAGTTTATAGACTGGCTTTTTCACGTTCAGGTACAGATATGCAACTATTCAAGTTGAACTCACACGTTTACATTACACGCTTAACTAATAAAATCTACATAGTGTCGAATACGATCAGAAATAAACCACTATTTCATACAATAAATCGACCAATCTAACTTCATACAGTAAATAACCAATCTCAATATGTAAATGTATAAATTTTTCTATAAATTCGATAAATTCCTACACTGTACTACCATACTTTTTCAATATTATGATTCTATTTTCGCTTACTCCTAATTTTCTACCATTTGACAGTTGGTGTCATTCTGACACCATGTCCCTAGAGTTCGCCCCTGTAGGCTGTCGAAGTCGCGGCAACATTCCCTCTTCCGTAAGGTGAGTCTGCTTCCGAAGCCTTACAACCATCCACGTTCAGTAGCACAATCTTCGACGCCGGCCTAGTCATGTGACCCGATGAAGTCTGTACCACCGCTCGGCGAACTCGTCCATCAGCACCTTCAATCGTCCTCATGATTCGGCCTCGTAGTCATCCGTTTGGAACCGCCTCGTCGACGATCACCACCAGATCTCCGGGTTGTAGTGATTCCGATTCTTCAAACCACCTCGTGCGTTGAGCAATGACCGGGAGATATTCCTTGATCCATCAATGCCAAAAGATATCAGTAAGATGACGACTGTGTTTGTAATCATCGTGCGTAGTAAGTCTGAAGTCGGCTGTACCACTCCACTAGAGCTCAGGAGAATAAACTGGTTCGGCGTCAGCGATTCTTAGTCTTCCAACTCCATCGAACAAAGGTTAATGGTCTGGAGTTTACCACCGATTCAGCTTCTATTAACAGTGTTCCAAAGGCTCAGCCCACATAGGGCACCGAAGGTGGGTTAAACTTCCATTGCGTGGTGGAGTTTTCGGTTCCCAGTTCCCAGTTTTCGGTTGATGTCCTCGATTTCACGAACCAACCCGTTCCGAGCGCCCCTTAAGCTCGTGCCGTTGTCGGAGTATATTTCGATCGGAGATCTTCGCCGACCGATGAAACGCCACACTGCCAACAGAAAATCGTTGTAAGTGAGTGTACTACCTCCAGATGAACACAGTCACAGTCAAACATGTGAAAAGCGCAACTCATCTCTTCATGGTGCTGCGGCCTACTCGAATGAGCTTTGGCCCAAAATAATTGAGTCCGACGTAGGAAAAAGGATGACAAAACGGTTTAAATCTCGCTCTAGGAAGAGGACTCATCCGAGGGACGACTGGTTTGGCTTTGTAGACTTTGCTATGTGCTCATTCTTTCGCTTTCCGACGAACGACCGATTTGAGTTGCGCTGAGTGATATCTCTGCCGCAGTTCATTAACCACAATGACAAAATTACGATGCAAGTATTTTTCGTGGTATTACTGCACCAGCAGTTCCGTCAATCGATGCTTCGGCGGGAGTATAATAGGGTTTCGAGCGTCATACAAAACGAGAGCGGCTGCGCTAATCATCGACTCTATCCTGATGACTCCGTGCTCATCAATGTAAGGTAAAAGCTTAATCAGCTTACTGCTACGTTTCAGGTTCTTTTTTTCCTGCTCGATTCGACTCCAATATGGCCATTTCTTCAGGATACTCCTCCCTCTGCGCCGTCCGATAAATTAACCTCTCAGCTGCAACCAATTCATTTTGTTCCAGTGCTCCAGACCCCTAGCTTCTCTGCCGAGATTTCCCACGTAGAGGTATGCATCGGTAAATGTGTGAACCAGCTTGTTCCACCGAGAAAAATTCGTCCAATTGATTCGCCAGATCCAGCTATCGACTTCACAATGCACTCCCACAATTTCCCTCGTCGATACGCGAAGCTCCTCCGTCAGTTCTTGAGATATCGTTTCCTGAACTGGCCAATTCGCCCCACTTTGTTGCATCGTCCGCTTCGTTCAACTTGCTGGGAATCCTTCGCAATTCCTATGGCTTCTTTTTCTCGATAATTTCGCCTATGCGACACAATACAAACTGATTGTAACGTCTGAGATCCGAAGTAGTCCACGCCAGAACGGTGCGCGAATCGATCCAAATTTCTCGTCGAGTGATTCTCAAAGAGTGGTCGTTGACGATGTTGCCGATTAAGCCGGAATCGTCAATGTTTTCAACGGTGTCACTTTCGCCTTCGCGCGATAAAAGCGCACACTCGACTCTCCCACCTACTTCTGTCCGCAAGTATACTGCGCATACGTAAGCCGACTCGCTGGTTTCTAAAAATGCGTGTAATTGTAACGCTCCAAGATCGCGGGAATTTCAACTGGGGAAATATGCATGGGGTATGCGAATCTCGTTCAGTTGCGGGAATAAAGCAATCCATCTCTCCCAACGTTTGTGGATGTCCTTCGGTATAAGCTCATCCCACGATTTTCCGTTTCTCCAAATGTCCTTGATGAGGATCTTTCAATGGATGGTAAAGCGGAACAGGAGACCTAGGGGGTCGTAGACGCTCATGACTATGCGCAAAACCTCTCGCTTTGTGGGCCAAACTTGTACACGCCCAAGGCTGGAAAAGAATGTGAATGCATCTTCCGCCCGGACCCAAAACACGCCCAAAATTCTTTCGGGAGAAACGGACTCAGTGTCACTCATTTTAAGCGGATTTGTGTCAACGTAAGAACTTAACTACACAGTGCCGTGTCATGTAAACGTCGTGTGTTAAATACGGACTCTGTGGCATCGAAAAACTTCACAGAGGAAGAGTCGGTTTCTCCAACAGCTCGCAAAACTTCATCGGTGTTCGAAGACCAAGAATGAATTTCGAATCCTGCTTGGGAATGCACAAATCGGACTTGTAAAGCAGTCTCCACTGCTTCTTTTGGACTGTAAAAGCTCTGGAGGTAGTCGTCCATGTAATGATGATGAATGATCGATTCTGCTGCTCGTGGGAATCTTTTTTCATGCTCTCGAACGTTCGCCTTTTTGACGTACTGTGCGGAACACGGAGAGCAAGAAGCACCAAAGGTGGCCACTTTCATCAACAGTATCTCAGGTTGCTGCTCGGAATGCCATTTCCAGAGAATCCTTTGCGCATGGATGTCTTCGTTGCGGCTAAGCACTCGGTGAAACATCTCGTGGATATCGGTACACACCGTCATCCGCATTTCTCGGAACCCGCACAACACCTTCGGCAGCGACACCAACAGATCCATCAGCATGGTGTTCAAACAAATGCCGTCTACCTTGGCCGCCGCGTCGCAGAAGATTCTGACCTTGCCGGGATTTTTGGGATTGACGACAACACCTAGCGGCAAGTGCCACGTCCGTCGAGGATCCGCCGCTTCTATCTCCGTCTTCGTCGCTTTGATCAAGTACCCCTTCTCTTGATATTCTTGATTACAATCTGCTTCTTGACACTTTTGTCAATGATAGGGTCCGCTGCCATTCGATGCTCTAAGGAAGACAATCGTTTCACCGTCATCACGATGTTATTCGGGAATTCAAAGTAGTCGTGTTTCCATTTCCGGCTACTCGATTGGTGATCATCATCAGGATTCGGTGCGCTCTTCGGTCTTCGTCGGATTCTCGACTCGGGTACACGGAGATTCCTAAGTTGTTCACGGCAAACGACTGCTTCAACACCCCGCGCAGGCCACTCAACTGCGAAGAACATTCGCAAATATGGAAACTGTAGTTGACGAGAGCTTCTTCAGACTTCGACAAAGATCCATGGATGGATCATCCAAGGCGGGATTTTGTTATAATCGGAGAATAAGGATCGCCTTCCCGCTTCCGAAAAGCTACCGAAAAATGAGCATCGTCGTTTCCAATAATTATCCGGGGAACAGCACCTTCGTAGCCGCATATCCTTAGACCAGAGAAATGAGGAAAACGGGGCGATAATCGACGATATTCGAGTGATTGAGCAGGCAAAGAAAGTTTCTCTATCGTTCAAATGTTCATCAGGGGGAAACACCTGGAGCTGCTTTGTCTCGGAACGTCCACAATCCGAAATCCTAGCTTCCACCTCCTTATATTAATCCAATTAATTGTGAAAGAATCCCTGTAAAGTTTTAGCTCAATCGGATTACTCTAAGGCGACCCTGAAAAACCTTTAAATTGTTATGAATGTTTTTATGGAAAAACGGCATTTTGACAGAAGTAATCATGAATGATACCGGCAACACTGCAGAAACACAAAAACTTTGTGATATAATGTTGATTTGACGAACAACTTTGTAGAAGACTTTCAATCACTTTGATGTACTTGAAAATAGTTACAGAGCTTTATACTTAATTTTATAATTTTTTATTTATGTATAAAACAAATAGAACGAAAGTTGTGAAAATAAAATATATTTTATAAAAACCAGGAAAATCCGGCTTTTGATTTCAACATTTCAACCTAAAAAAGAAAAAATCAGGAACCATTCAATAAAAATCAAGAGAAGAAAACATTTCCATTAATTTCTCATTTAAAAAACAAATATGAAAAAAAAGATATATTAGGGCGTAAGCGCTGAGGTCAAAACTACTCGTTTTGTTGCAGCGTTCCCAGTATGTTTTTTTTTAAGTTTAAATGTTCACCATCTTTCTATAAAATTTTTCAACTTCTTGCCTTTTGAGGGTCACCTAAGAGCTATCCAATTTGAGTGATATTTTGTGCAGCTTCTTATTTTGAATGTTGGGTTCATTTTAGAGGATAAGAGCTGCCAAATACTGACTTTTAAAAAGCCCCATCTAGCAAGGCTGCCAAAAATATTTCCAGCGCGTATACGAGCCTGGAAAATCCTGGCAATTACTTATTAATTTTGGTAGTATCCAGACATTTCGTTTAAAATTTTCAATCCAAAATCCGAGAAATGTTCTTGAAATATAAAAAAAAGAAGAAAAACACTTGTATCGCACTGTCCATTTGAAAAATTTTTTTTTTAGAAACGTCACTACTGGTGAACTGGCAACGAAACACACACTTGCGACGATCTAGTACTTTACTTTTCTTCGTTGGAGGTCTGTCGGAAGTCCAGACTTCCGAAGTAAAATGTAGTGCTGATGCGATAATATTTCAGGCTTCCAAAAAACCGTTCATGATTGTTTTGATGAAACTTGTTCAGAAAATTTCGTTTTTGATCGCAAATATCGAAATTTTCGATAACTCAATTTAAGTTATAAGTTCGTTTTGTAAAAAAGAAAATCCGAGCAAAATCCGGGCTATATTTTAAGAAATCCGGTCAACCCGGTCGCCAAATCTGGATACAACTGAGGAATCTGACAAGTTTGAGCTAGGAGTCAACCTAAAGTTTATTCATTTTATGGACAGATAAATGTTCAGTTTGTTTAACCATTTCATATGTATTTTTAATGTTATGCTTTGAGTTTATCAAAATTGAACCACAAAAAAATGTTGATGATCTTAGTAAATTTATAATGGAACTATACCTGGTGATGTTATTTTCTCAAGACAAACGTCTGAAATCTGTGGTTCAATTCGTCAAGCGTATGGTTAAAGTTCTTGAACCAGAAGATGAAGGCAACAGTACCTAGAAGGAAAAACTGACAAAAAGTCCTGCTACGAGAATCACGGCTAGCTTTGATTATTAAAATTACTTTGATGTTGACTTTTCAATTTGACTTTTCTAGTCCTAAAAGATTGAGAAGAAATAAATGCTTTTCCAGTTTTGATTGAGAAAATGATAACTTTTGCGTTTAAAATTTGACGAATGAATATTAAAAGACCAGTAATAGAAATAATGGCAATGGGTTCTTAAAGAAAAGTTAAAAACACCTCGGAATCACTATTTCTTCCAACAAAAAAGCAAAGTAGAAAAGGTCATTTTCCCTTCGAAGAATTGGTGGGGTTCAAATGCGAAGCTCCTAAATTTATGAAGTGTGACGTTATTCGACTAAGTTGAATCGAGTTAATAGCAAATTGAATGTCACGAAAGAGGGGGAAAAAAGTTTTCAGGATTTATGAGGATGCGCTTGACTGAGTAGTGGCTATTATTGAAAACAGTGAAATTCCTTTTACTTACCCCTTTTCTCTTATATTTCTTGAAAGCCTAGTTAAGTTTGTACAAAAAAAAAATACTTTAGAGTTTTCCATTTTATTTATGAAGTACTAACATTTGCCAACGTATGGAAATATGAATGGGAAAAAAAGCCTCAGATAATTTTAATACAAAAAATGAGGAAGTAGACTACTATGAATGTGTTTGCGAGTATTTATTTTAAGAAATTTAGAAGCGAGAAAATTTAAAGACAATTGCAGGACAATTTAGAAACATTTTGAAAACCAATTCGGGACAATTTCGAAGCAATTGGGAGAGAATTTTGAAACAATATTGAGAAAATTTTGACAATTGGGAAACATTTATGAGACAATCTGGAAACGATTTTAAGAAATTTTTTAAAAATTTAGTCAATTTTGACAATTTAGTCAATTTTGACAATTTTGACAATTTTGACAATTTTGACAATTTTGACAATTTTGACAATTTTGACAATTTTGACAATTTTGACAATTTTGACAATTTTGACAATTTTGACAATTTTGACAATTTTGACAATTTTGACAATTTTGAACATTTTGACAATTTTGAAAATTTTGACAATTTTGACAATTTTGACAATTTTGACAATTTTGACAATTTTGACAATTTTGACAATTTTGACAATTCTGATAATATTGACAATTTTGATAATTTTGACAATTTTGACAATTTTGACAGTTTTGACAATTTTGACAATTTTGACAATTTTGACAATTTTGACAATTTTGACAATTTTGACAATTTTGACAATTTTGACAATTTTGACAATTTTGACAATTTTGACAATTTTGACAATTTTGACAATTTTGACAATTTTGACAATTTTGACAATTTTGACAATTTTGACAATTTTGACAATTTTGACAATTTTGACAATTTTGACAATTTTGACAATTTTGACAATTTTGACAATTTTGACAATTTTGACAATTTTGACAATTTTGACAATTTTGACAATTTTGACAATTTTGACAATTTTGACAATTTTGACAATTTTGACAATTTTGACAATTTTGACAATTTTGACAATTTTGACAATTTTGACAATTTTGACAATTTTGACAATTTTGACAATTTTGACAATTTTGACAATTTTGACAATTTTGACAATTTTGACAATTTTGACAATTTTGACAATTTTGACAATTTTGACAATTTTGACAATTTTGACAATTTTGACAATTTTGACAATTTTGACAATTTTGACAATTTTGACAATTTTGACAATTTTGACAATTTTGACAATTTTGACAATTTTGACAATTTTGACAATTTTGACAATTTTGACAATTTTGACAATTTTGACAATTTTGACAATTTTGACAATTTTGACAATTTTGACAATTTTGACAATTTTGACAATTTTGACAATTTTGACAATTTTGACAATTTTGACAATTTTGACAATTTTGACAATTTTGACAATTTTGACAATTTTGACAATTTTGACAATTTTGACAATTTTGACAATTTTGACAATTTTGACAATTTTGACAATTTTTACAATTTTTTCAGTTTTTACAATTTTTACAATTTTTACAATTTTTACGATTTTTACAATTTATACAATTTTGACAATTTTGACAATTTCGACAATTTTGACAATTTTGACAATTTTGACAATTTTGACAATTTTGACAATTTTGACAATTTTTATTAGTTTAATAATCCTGACAATTTTGTTAATTAAGATAATTTGAATAATATGGACAGTTTTGACCATTTTTTAAATTACAATTTAAATACAAATTTTTCAATATTGAGAAAATCGTTGATGACTTTTGCGATCGTACACATAAAATATACAAAAACATTGAATTCATCTGATAATCCACGTAAATTTCGATCATCTGTGTTTAATATTGCAAAATATATTCAAAAATTACGCTACTGAAATTTGAGTTACGATTGTTTTCTTAGCATAAAAGTAATCAAAAAGTATCTCGTTCCATGGAAGGAAAATGCTCAACGTTTTATGACCCCAGATCTGTAGTTAACACGAACCCATATATTGCAGTCCACGGCTGAGCCACGGGAATTGCCGCGTGGGCTCATGACAAAACTCTTGGCGGATGAAACAATTAAGACCCAGATGCAGAATGTCAGATAACGTTAATTGGAAGGCGTCGACAAAAGCAGAGACACCCAGGAAAAAAAATGAAACAGAAAGTTTACCGGTGTTGGATTGCTGAATCTGACGTTTACCACAAGAAGAAAATCTGCAGCGGTCGGGCCAGTAGGAACGGGGAGAAAACAATATAAAAGCTCAACCACATCATGCGGATTTGTGTGCCGGGCAGGAGGATGGAGAAGCGACGTGCATCGCATATCAAATTATCGTGGTCAATCGGCATACAAGCCCAAACAAGCGCTTAATTAAGCTAATTCCCCGGCAGGTTCTGACTGACGATCCCCGGGAATACACGGGGTGTGAGTGTTGAAATCCTTTAATCTAGCGATGGAATCTGGCTCGTTGCTTTAAATGCCGAACACGGTTTCTGGAATCGCTCACTCACCAAATTAACTGCTCGGGACTTGTTTGATTGTCCAACATTCATCAGCACTGAAAAAAGTTCAAAGGGTTCCACGGTGGAAAAGGATATCACACATGGGCGTCCCTCATGGGACTGGAAGAAAAGGGTAAAGGGAGGGGGGGCGGGCTTTTTGGGGAAAATCCCATGAACCTTCTTGGGGGGTTCATGGACACTTCACGAGGTGTCCAAATGAACACAAACTAAATTTTTTTAAAAGTACTAGCTGATCCCGTACGAACTTCGTTTCGCTTTAAATCATTGAAACGTCAAGATGAGCTTAAAATATTGAATCCGATGCATATTGAGTAAAACATTCAGCTGTGTTTAAAGTCGCCACTTTTTCTTGTGCTTCAACTTCAAATTCAAATTAAGATGTTGATTTGCTATTTAATAAAATTGAAGTGAAAGTAAGTTCTTCTCGATCGGTTGCAAAATCACGATATTTAGACAGAAACATGTGCTATTTGTTTATACGCACGACTCCACTCCTTGGCCTTCACTCTATAATTGGATGCCAAGTATCAATTGACTGCCTCCCACAAAATTATTGCACAAAACACTAAAATTTTATTGTGGACGACCTCTTTTACCGTCCCATGGTCTGAAATTCGATAATTGAATCCAATTTTACGTCTTGAGGGACTCCCTTGTGCAATATTTTCTATTCAAATCCGATGCATAATAACTTCAATTACTTGTGATAACAGTGACCCCTTTTGACGACCCGTGATCCGGAACTTGCTACCTGAAGTCAATTGCTCATAGCTCAAAACCTCCATCTGGAGTTTTTCATCTCAATTCGATGCATAATCATGACAATATCGCGAAAACAGTGAACAACTAACATGGAAGACCCCTTTTTGAACCAGGATCCAAATCTTGACACCTGGAATCAATTGCCTTTACTGTAAAACTCTCATGTGCCAATTTTCATTACAATCCTATGCACAATCAAGACAATATCGCAAAAACAGCGAAAAGATAATATGGACGATTCCTTTTGCCTACCTCTGACTCAAAATTTGAAACTTGAAAGCAATAGAGCGTCCTTCAAAACTCCTATGTGGAAATTTGATTCAATCCAAGGTAGAACGTCAATATCGCAAAAACATTGAAAATTTGATATGAACGACACCTTTGACTTTTTGATGACAAATTATTTTCTAAAACGTTTCTGCTTAAAAAATGCATACATAAAGAATCCTAAAAAATGTGATTTTTAGAGTATCTCATTATTTGGCTGTAATTTTTTTTATAATAATGGTTATTCATTTGAAATCAATACTTTCAAAAATAAGTTCAGTTTTTTAAGCTCTAAAAAATAAATGATGTATCTTGAAGACTTCATTCGGAAGAAATGCTTGTTTGGGGTTCAAATAAGCTTAAATTTCAACTCTAGTAAACTCTATACATTCAAATTTTACTTTAAATCCTTTTTTTAAAGTATCTACAAACCAATAGAATTTAATAACTTTTGATAGTGATTTTCACGTAGAGTCTTTAAATATCTATCAACAAGAGGATAATTTAAGAAAAACTGTGGTAAAATGTGTACCTGGGATAAGATTTTGACGTTTTGTACTTAGTTCTGAGTCGAGATTGTTACTCTTGATTCACTTTAGTTTGATTGAGAATTCAAAATTTTGAGTTTTGCATTGACATTTTGCTTGACATTTTTTGGATCCTCTTTGAGGGGTTTAACCTAAACTTGCCAGATACATTCAGAAAAAAAGCGGGACATTTAACTACAAAAAAGCGGGACATTTAATGACAAAAAAGCGGAACATTTGAGAAACTCATGAAAAAGCTTAATTGTATTGCCAAACTTCACGTAAACCACCAACCAAAGTTATTCATAGAAAGTACACTTGGGATGTTATAAACGTGGATTGGTTTTGCTCAGTTTTTCTTACATGACTTCTAATTACACGGTTTTTTGCCATAAGCAAGGTTATTTTCTATGGTTCTCGCAAATTAACACGTTATATGAGAGAAATATTTCAAGTCTTACCGGCTTTATAAACGGCTTATTTGATATCGCGTAAAAAACCTTTGTTGTGGGATAACAAATACTCCAAAAACGCTCAACATGAATCAGAATCTTACTGTAACTTTAGGGGTAATTAAGAATTGTCTTAAGTAAACTCTGATTGATGCCTATTTTAAGAAAAAAGACATATTCGAAATTTTGTTAGTGTTGTGTTGCTTATTTAAAAAAAACAGGTATTCGGAAGATTTTTTTTGTGTTGAACCAATGATAAAGTCTGATTTTTTTCCAGTGTAAGTCAGTGAACTTTGTAAAAGTTTTCCATGAAAAAGTCGGGAAATTTTGCTGAAAAGGCGAGACAGCGGGACATTCATAAAAAAAGCGGGACATGTCCCGCTTTTGCGGGACGGATGGCAACCCTAGTTTAACCCGAATCCCCCCATTCCTACGGCCATGCTGAGGTGCTAATTCACTTAGTTTTTACTTTAAATATTTTTAAATTGATCTGGTAACTCAACAGCTATTAAAACAAAGAAAATTGCTTAAACAATATCTTCTTATCCTAAAATCTGCTGGCAAATATGGTCAGCAGCATGAGAGTAACAAATTATCTGAAATTATTTGAATTATCAGGAAAAATATCAATCCATTTGTGAATTCATTTGAATCCATTATCTTCAGATTTTCTGATTGTGGCAACACTGGAGGGAATTTTATTTAAAAACAAGCTCAATTATTAAGAAATTCAGTTAATACTACGAAACGCTATAACTTTTGTGTGATAACGCTTATTGTGATGCGATCTAGAGAAGAAACGTTTTCCTTAATTTAAGCTTTGAAAAGAATAAGATAATGAATATTCAAAAGTTAACGATCCGTTAAAAACAAATTTTGATGAGAAATCAGTTTTTATACTTCTACTGAGTAAAATGCGTTTAAATCCCATTCGCCCTTCAGACTCAATGCAGATCGCTAAAGCAGTTCACTCTAGCTCAAATTTGGCATGTTACTTACCTTTGATACAATGATATTTATAGGTCAGGAATTTTATTAACGTTTTATTTTTATTATTTTCTAGCCCAATTTTAGAAACCCTGCAGTACATTGTAATTCTTCCATTTTATTCAAAGAGCTAGCTTTACTGTTAAAGTTAAATAATCTTAGCTTCTGCAGTAGACTGGCCCATAACAAAAAAATCTTTGTATTCCACGCGGCACCCCCTAGGTTGGTGCCTTTAGGTGAAAAAAATACTTTCTGAAAGTTTGAGGTCATTTGACAGAAGCACGAGCTGGCGCAAAGGACTTGAAATTTGTATGGAGATTTTCGGCAAAATGTATGAAAAATCGTCATACTTTCACTCTTTGTGTTCTAAAATATGTTTCCAGTATGCTAGAAAGCTCAGAATTTCAGGAATTATAGTTCAAACAATGACAAACAAGTTTGTAGAAAATTTTGACGCGATACGAGTTGACTGTAATGAGTTATCCGCAATTGAATGTGTGATTTTTTTTCGCATTTCTTTGATATATCGTGAACGGTGTATGGGCTAATAATCGCACTAACTTGATCGCATTGTCACACAATGAGAATAATAAATAGAAAGTTTGTGTTCTCGGCAAAGTTACGAAAAAAGCTTCGATAAACATTATTTTGGGCATCAAGACCTTCTTGCATTCACAAACTTTCTATCTGTTATTCTCATTGTGTGACAATGCGATCAAGTTTGTACTAATAATCCACATATACACCGTTCACGATATATCAAAGAAATGCGAAAAAATCACACATTCAATTGCGGATAACTCATTACAGTCAACTCGTATCGCGTCAAAATTTTCTACAAACTTGTTTGTCATTGTTTGAACTATAATTCCTGAAATTCTGAGCTTTCTAGCATACTGGAAACATATTTTAGAGCACAAAGAGTGAAAGTATGTCGATTTTTCATACATTTTGCCGAAAACCTCCATACAAATTTCAGGTCCTTTGCGACAGCTCGTGCTTCTGCTAAATGACCTGAAACTTTCAAAAAGTCATTTTTTCACCTAAATGCACCAAGCTAGGGGGTACCGCGTTGAAAATTTTTTTGTAAAAATCATCCCATACAAATTTGGGCCAGTCTATTCTACAGTTTCCAACACACCATATTTTTATAATATCCTCTCCAATTCTTTGATTGTAATAGTGTTTAGGAAATTTTTTTTTTTCATGGATGAATCTGGTCTAAAACTGTGAAAAATTTTTAAATTGCGACCCAGAGATGGGTCTTGACTCACATTTCTGACGCATCATTTCTCATCATAACTGACAACCCGTGCAGGATATGAGAAGGCAATGCAAAACTTGCCGTGCTTAAAAATGTCCAAACTTGATTCCAACTACCGTAAGATGAAATGATGGGAATAGAAATAGACCAAGAAAAATGATTATGATCACATGGGAGAACTATTCCCTTCATCCCGATAGACATCGACACTCAACCAGTATAATATTCATACGCCAGGTTGGTCTCCTGTAGTAGAATGTTAATACATGGGCCCCGGAGAGGCGCAAGATGTGGGTTCAAGTCTCACCGGGAGACAAGGCGAATTTTTTTCGCATGTTTTTCAACATCGATTTTCTCTTATCTAGTCCCTGAAATTTCATCTAAGTTGGATTCATTTCTCTACAAAAAAAAACACTGTGAAAAATTTTGAAATTTTTCAAAAAAATGCATTTTTCCTTTTTGTTGATCTTAAATTTACAAAAATCAATAGTATTGTTAACAAAAGTTAATTAGAAATGATCGATCGCAAGCTAGCCTGCAGTGCGTAGCATTGATCATATTTTGTTCATTCCTTACTCATTTAAGTTACTATACTGTACACTGAAGTTCTTCTTTTTTATATAATAGAACATGAATGAAGCAAAAATGTTATAGTAAAACAATCATAACTTCTACAATTTTATACCAATAATGGTGAAACTTCTGGGAATTATTGGTTTGAATAAACCAAAGAATGCCATTAAAAAACTAAAATTTGCCAATGCATAAATATGGTCCAAAACCGACGGTGAAATTGAAATTTCTCCTGAAAAAAATCATTTTTCATTGTTTTGTTAATCATTATTTCAAATATATCAACAGTTCTTCTACTCTTAAGCAAGAATGAAGTTCAAATGATTGATAGAAAATGTATTCCCCTTTTGTATGAAAAAAAGATATTTGAAATGTATGTTATGTAGTCGAAGATGTACGGATTTCAGTCCAAGTACTTTAACTTTCAAATAAATTTTATATTTTAGACTCTATTGAAAACTTAGTTATGATTAAATTTAACCAAGGGTAAACAAAATTCAAAAATGCCTTAAACGAGTGGTTTCATCAAAAGTTTTTTTTCTTAGGTGCGTATTCATACGCTAGAGCCTACAAATATTGTGGAATTATTTCAAAGAACAAGTTTCATATAAAAATATTTTTTCAGAAAACCCGAATCTCTTATTTCCAAAAGTTGACATTTTTTCATCAAACTTCAATAAAAATAAAAAAATTAATTTTTGAAGAAATAAATTACAACTCCATTGCACTGGAACAATTTTGAACATGAAAATTTAAAAATATGGACCACAAATCTTCACAAAAACAAAACGTATTCTAAAAATGATTCAGAAAAGGCTAAATTTTTCATTTCTGAAATAATTTGAGTTACTGCTTTTATTCTTTTAAACATCTTCTATAAAGACATCGTGCTCTATTATTTATTCTACAGGGTGTTCAATAAGTTTGAATACACATTAAAACCACGAGAAATTTTAATTCACTCGTCAGAATTCATAAATTTTTTATCGAATTGATAGATAGTGTAAAACTGCTCAAACACACCAATTATCGTGGAAATTCTTTACCACAAACTATTATAACGAGCTTCAGACAATTCTGAAGTTTATGGAATGCTCCTCCGTTATGAAAATTTAGCTACTTATATAAACGAAAATAATTTTGAATGAAGACAAAATAATTTCTAGTATTTGTTTTTTTCCTGACAACATGTATGATTCGAAGAATTAATGCAAAAAAGATTGAGGGGACTGGGAATCTTTTGTTTTAAGATTAAATATGCAAAAACACATTTTCTCTGCGTGGAACAGTCTGTAACAATTGACACTGCATGCAAATGGATTCAATAGCACAATAAAATACCCATGTAAACTTTTTACAAAGTAACATTAGGATATTTTTGATGTTTATCTTCTTTATATGATGTTGAATAACTCTATTCACCATCATTTTGACAAGCTTTTAGATGAAATTCAGTTGGCACGCAACTGTTTTTCGACATTCAGTACCACAAACGAAGAAATAAGGTTTTGAATGAGACTAGTTTAGGAATTTTGTACTCGTTTATAGTTTACTACATCAATGATTACGAGAATTAAGCCAAAACCTCACCCTCCTTTTAGATCTTCCCGAAAATCCCGAAGGGGAAAATAAACACAGTTTAAAGTTTTATAATGAAAAAAAAGATAAATTCATCGAAAATTAAATCAGTTCCAAAACCTGAAACTTTAGATGAACGGAATTGTTTCATATTTTGTGTTCAAGTTTTTTTTTTTTAAATTATCGATCTATAAAAAAAATTTAGGCAAATATGGTCCATGCAAGCTTTATTGAGCTTTGACTATTTATTGAACTAATTAGTCCAATTTGTTAAAGTTTATTTCATGGTCGTCCCACGTAGTGATTTGTTCAAATGTGCTTCGTAAGGGTGCTTAATCGGAATAGCGCACGGCACCCTTTCAAATAAACGAATTTCAAATCAAAAATCAAATATGCTTCTAGTAGCATTTCCAAGGGATTTATTTGAATTTTAGTATACTTGTGTACGCAACTTTTAGAAAAACTCGATTTTTTTGCATTCAATTCATTAAGAAACTATTTCGTCTCTTATTTATATAACGTTAAACGGAAACTCAAGAAAAGGTACCGTTTCAAAGTCATCTTAAACGGTTCATTAGCCAATCTCGATCAATATTTTCTGCAGAATGAGAATCGTTCGCGGATGTCAGTCGTTCGGTCCGAAGCGTCATAAAAACCCGCACTCGGTCAATAATCGTTTCTCTTTTTATTAAATTATTAAAATCTCATGTTCTCTCGTTGTAGCTGTCGCATTAACCGAAATTTATCCCGCCATAAATAATTTTATTCTTGTGCTGTGCACTGCCAGGCCGCGCGCTCAAATCGTTTGCGTTTGTCGATTTGTTCGAACGATTCGCGTGCAGTTTTTTTTCTGTTACTTACTTATTCTGCACCGTTTGATCTAATGTTTTTCTCACGTTTTTCTCAATTTCAGATCGTTCTGCCACAACAACGGATTCCGGGACCAGGGCAAAATTTGGGGGCCCCCGTGTGCGAAATTTTACCTTTTTGTGTTGTGGGGCGCATTTTTACGCCGGCCGACGATGAAGCTGAGGCGTACCGGAGAAGAAATTCATAAATACGTGGCTTTACGAGCTGCTGCCAACGCGACGCGGAGTGATCTTAGTGCTGCTGCCGGACGCCGCCGGTTATTGTCGTCGTCGTTGTGTTCCAAAAGCGCGTCGATTTGTGGCCAAGTTCTGCGTTCCCTCAGTTGAGGCCAGGGCAATCCTTGTTCTCTTGCGAGTAGTAAAGATATTCAAATTAAACGGATGATGTCCCATAAATCAAGCGTTAATATGAATTCCGAGCGCTGGAATGCTTTCATTTCCAGTCGTAAAGTGTGATTATACTAGATGCATTTGGAATTGCGTTCGTTCGGTTCGTCTGCACATCTGTGATATTTTTTGGGAGATGGAAAGAAAAGCAAATAGTGTCGTTCGCAGCTGAGGTTTTTGGGCCAACCGAAATTTCAGGCAAACAAATAAACGTTGATATTGGGTCCGCCATCTGACATACCGCCCAAATAAAATCCAACTCGAGCAGCAGCAGCAACGTCCTTTGGCCAGGCAAAACGTTCCACCACAAGATACAACACAATGTTCGTTCAACCCAACCTTAGCCATCAGAACGGAAATCAGTGCATGTACAGAAGCTATCCTGTCCTTCCACAGAATTCCTTTCCCCAGGTCCATCAGCCATATCTATACCACTCGATGACCCTTCCATGACAGTACAGCCAAAATAGACAGACCCGTAAAAACAATTGCTATTACTGCAACAACAACATCAATCTTACTTGCACCTGTCTCTCGTCGAGTGCCCTAGGATATTTCTACTCGACGTCACAAACCCTCAACTCAGCACCATCGACACTTCCCAGAAGGTCCCGTAGATCCAATCACCACAATCTGCCCTATTGCTATCCACACGGTCCCATTCTACCCCCTTATCCCTTCCAACAGCATCAACAATCACAACATCAACAACAACAACCACAAACAAAACCACCCCCACAACAATCTCAAGCCCAAACCCAACTCCACCCACATCTGCTGGAAACGGCAACGAAAGCCACCAGCACCTCCTCAACCCCACCCGTTTTGCACGACAAATCGGCCCAAGTGAACGAAACCATGCTCGGCATCCAGGACCAGGAGGACCCCCTAGATTCGCCGGCCCTCTCGGCCTCCCCTCCGCCGGCCACGCCCCCTCGGCCACCCCCGGTCCGAAACGGGTGCCAACGCTGTCGGTTCAATGCCTCGGTAATATCCGCTGCGTCCAGCTTGAGCCGATCCCACCAGCATCTGCCGGCATCCGGAAGTGCCAGCGCCAGCAACACCCTGACTCGGGGAAACACGCACAACTCAAGCCTCCGGGAGACGTCAACTGGTGGTGCTGGTGCCGGTCGTACCAGAGCCGGAAGTGGACCGGGAACGGATGGAATGCCAGGGCGGAATCATATTGCAACCAGCACCGGGCAGCTGCATACGTCGGCTTCGGTGGCCAGCAATCACCATGCGCAGCACAACGGTGGCATCAGCACCTATACTGGTAAGAATCTCTCTGGTGATAATTTTAAAAAGATTATCTTTGAACGGAATGGTTTCAGGTCCGTGTTCGGATTTATTTTCAGGCGCTCGTGTAACGAAAGAACTCGCTTCTGTTAACTTCATTCAGCAATCGTTTGGCTCTTATCTAAACATAGTTAATCAAAAGCCTAAGTGTCAGTAGTCTTAAATTGATCCACTAGTCATATTAAGAAACTGTGCAAAACTACACGAAAATTAGAACTCTCCTAGTCGCCTTATACTCTTGAATGCCTTAAAAACAAAAATTTGTGATAAAATTTGCAAGAATGTAGCCTTTCTGAAACATGCAGCTTTTAATGAACTTCGACAAATATGATGGCTTACCAACCTGAAGTGCAGTAAAAATATGTCTTGGCTTTTAAACTGAGGATTATTTGAGATAAAGGCTATCAAACAATTGTTTGAAATGCTCCCAATTCTGGCCCCCGCTCATCAGCTCAGGAATCAACTGACTTGCCAACTTCTTCATGAAAAAAAATTGGCATGGCCTAGAACTATTTTTCCGTAAATTTTAAATAAATAACCTTCAATCAAAAATAAATTTTAACGGTTTCTTTAAAAGAAAGTATTTGAAATTTTAAACAGGTTTATGAAAGTTTTTTGTTCTAGCTTGTACATTAGACTGAGTCGATTTGGGGTCATTTTCAAATTTCTCAAATCCTGGGGTCTAAAAAACTTCGTTTGTATGAGAAAATTAAATATTTTATACTGAAAAATCTATTGCGTAATGTGGTGAAGAGAAATCTGAGTGAAAAGTGTGTAATTTTGTCTTGGTACATTTAGGAGAAAAGATGCTACTTTCCGTACCAAAGGTGCCAAAGTTGTCCTGATTTTTCAAGATGTGTCCTGGTTTTTGAAAGGCCGTCCTGATTTTTCAAAAACTCTCTAACTGTCCTGTTTTTGAAAATTGGTATTTAAAATGCCCTGAATTGACCTGATTTAGAAAATTTATAATTAAGTGTGTAGTTAAATGATGAGAACATCAAATAAACAGTTTAACCTTTTAAACCGATATTAATCTTTCGTTCAAATGATATTTAACCCTTCATTTCATGATTTTTTATTTTTCCTTAAAAATAATTTTTAACAGTTGGAAACAATGAGTACATCAAGAAAAAAAAATTAAAATTAAATACGATCTTTCACTTTTTCATACATTAATTGTTGCAAATTTGTTACTTTATGAAACGAAGGGTTAAACGGTGTTTTTTGATATAAATATCCCAAGTAACACAGATCAAGCCAATTGGCTTTTTTGAGTTTTAATATTGTTTTATGGAGACTTTTCGATGGCATCCAATTTTTAAAACGGTTTTATTGTAACATGGGAAATGCTTCATTTATCGTGTGTTTTAAAAGAGCCCTGAAAGTTTTGCTAAAACTTGAATAAAACACTATCTTAAGAGTGTTATAAAAATGTTGCAAAAGTATTGCTAAGGATTCAATAAAACACATACTTTCCTGTTTTTATTAGAGCTTTGGTACCAGTTTTAACAAAGCACTTGATGCGCTTTTAAAACTAGCGTTCAAGCCAAGTTGAAAAACTGTTTTATTGGAACAGTGGATGTAGGCATGATAAAACTAAATGATAGATTATACGGTTTTTTTCTTATTGAGTTTTTTCGGTGAGTGAAACAACTTTTTTAAATTTTACGTAACGTTTCGGGTTACTTTTCTTCACCCATCATCAGACGTCTAAAAATATTTACTTTTATTAAAACTTTAAACTTTTAAAATTAAATTACATTTATCAAAATTACAATACTTCACATCACTTACAAAAAATAAAGCAGCACAATTTTATTCTGTTCGGCTGCTTGTCGGTTTGTTTACTGTCTCTCCTCTCAGTTTGGCTATTAGACCGTTGTAGGTAGCTAGTTTTCCTACTTCGGTTTGTTGATTCGATGTTCGCTCCTTTCCTCTTACTTGGATGTGTAGGGTTTCGGCAGCTTCTCTGGTTTCCCGAACTCTCAGATTCCGCTCGAGTACTCCTGGTTTCTTGAAGTCGAAACAGTGTTGCGCTTCTATTGCGTGTTGCGCTAATCCCGATTTTGGTTCGTTTTTTGCGATTAATTTTTCATGTTCCTGTAATCTTTTTCCAAGCATTCTACCTGTTTGGCCAATGTACACTAGATCTTGGCAGTCCTTGCATGGTATGGAATAGACCACATTTCGTTGTTCTTCTTTTGGAATAGGGTCTTTCATTTTAGTGAAAACTTCGTGTTTAATTTTCTCTTTCGGTTTTGTGGCTAGTGTCATATCATGTTTCACTAGTATTTTTTGTAGTTTTTCACTTAAACAGGGTACATATGGTGTCGAAACATATCTCTTAAAACCATTTTCTTTGTTGTTTTGTAATGTGTTGTAGTGTTTATGTACTCTATCTTTGATGATTGATTCAGTAAAATATGTCGGGTAATTGTTTTTCTTTAATATGTTTTTCACTTTTTCAATCATCTGTGGTCTATTCGTCGCATCTGTTAATTTTATAGCGCGATCGGTTAGAGCAATAACTGTATTACGTTTGTGAGTGTATGGACTTTCTGATTCGAAATCCAAATATCGGCCACAATTTTGTTTTGGAAGCCAAGTTTTTTGTATTTTTTCATTATTTCTTGTTAGTTGCATATCAAGAAATTTTATTTTTCCACCACTTTCCTGTTCGATCGTGAATTGGAGCTTGTTATGGAAATCGTTAAAAGTTTCTTGAATCACTGGAATTTGATCACTCACACCAATGCAAAAACAGTCATCTACATACCTGCGGTAGAATATCATGTCGATCTGTTTCTCCTGAAGTTTTCGTAAGCATTCATTCTCTAGTTTCTCTAGTGTTAGTTCAGAGAGAATTCCAGAGAGAGGTGAGCCCATAGGGACTCCATAGCATTGTTTGTAAACAACCTTGTTGTACACGAAGAAGGTGGATTCCATCACAAGTTTGATCGCGGCAACCAAGCTGTGGCGTTCAATACTTGTGTGCTGTTCGATCTCTCCCCATCGCTCATCTATACATACCAGAACCAGATCTAATGGTACGTTGGTGAAGAGAGACGTCACGTCCAGAGAGAATAATACGGCATTCAAAGGTATCTGAACCGTTGATACCCTACACATCCAAGTAAGAGGAAAGGAGCGAACATCGAATCAACAAACCGAAGTAGGAAAACTAGCTACCTACAACGGTCTAATAGCCAAACTGAGAGGAGAGACAGTAAACAAACCGACAAGCAGCCGAACAGAATAAAATTGTGCTGCTTTATTTTTTGTAAGTGATGTGAAGTATTGTAATTTTGATAAATGTAATTTAATTTTAAAAGTTTAAAGTTTTAATAAAAGTAAATATTTTTAGACGTCTGATGATGGGTGAAGAAAAGTAACCCGAAACGTTACGTAAAATTTAAAAAAGTTGTTTCACTCACCGAAAAAACTCAATAAGAAAAAAACCGTATAAAAAGTACCGGTGATAAACTTTAATTCATCAAATGATAGATGATTTGGCAATCGAGAAGAACGTATAAACGCTTAAACTTTTTTACCTCTTTTTGAGATAGCATAACCTGTTTTGAAAGGATTTGAGTGAATGACTTTGAGAAGAACGGGCTCTCAAAGTGATATAAATTAACAATAATTCATCTGAAAAATAAAAACCACTTTGTTGCATCCAAATTCAAATTCCAAAAGATCTGCAATTCAGTCCACATCATTAATCGCTCTACTCTAAGTGTTCGAATAAAAGCACACTGTGAATTAATTAATTTTCTTAATAAGACAATTAATTTGTGCTTGATTGAATAATATTTATTTGTAATTCTAAATATGCTCTTCCAGTTGATTAAAAAGGGTATTTGAAGATCATATAACGACAGTATTGAATCCAGTGCGAATGGAGTTTAATTATGAAGACATAGTTCTCAGAAAATGCTTCATTAAACACCGAATAAAGAACTTGTTTTATTTATCAATCTCTGTTTCTTCCTGCGAAGTTAATTTATATCTACGTCATTCAATCAAAAGGTAACAAAAAAAATTTCCGGATAAACCGCCCTTGAAAATTTCTAGAAGACTGTAGCCACCAACTTCTCCTCAGCAAAGACTTTGAAATGGAGCATCATAACAAACGAAAACGCTCATGCTAAGCTTTCACCAGCCTCAACAATTTTCGAATGATATAGTCAGAATGAACACCACTAGCTTTGGCCAATCATTGAAAATTACGATTTATGTAAAGCGTAATGCAGTTCGGATTATCGTAAGCAACCGAAGCACGTTTTATAGAATCGTTTTATCACTCCCAATCGCAACAATAACCATTAGATATAGTTTGATATGTTGTATATTATTAATTAAAGGGTTTCCTAAACCGTTAGCATACTGTTTGAAGAATAATTTTCCCATACAACTGTTTGAACAGTTTTTAACAGTTACATGACCTAACTACATATTCAGAATTCAATCATTTTGTAATTCACGATTCAGGCAATGTATTTTACAATTTCTATAATGGTTTACTAAACGATTTATTACTAACAAATCGTCGTTTGACGGTTTAAGAAATCGTGCGGTAATAATCCTCATTTATGCTGGTTATTATTTAGCTTCGAGGCCAGGTTGTTGATGACTGAAAATGATACATTCCAAAACAGTCTGAGATTATTTGATAACAATACTGTCGTAACCTTAGCTATATTAAATTTAAGTTTCATTTTATTACATTTTATTACATCTTTGAGGTGCGCTTATGCTTTGATGCTATTTCGTATATATTTCACCAGTAATCTGAGGTTGCAGGAAGTTTCGTGCTAAGATATATTGAAAATGAAAATGAGAATATTTTTAAAATATTTTAAATGGAATCTTTACCAATCACCAAATCCTTGGGAGGGTAAGAGATAACACGAGAAAAAAACACGGAACAGAAAGCTCCCACAGTTGAATTTCTATCAGATTCCACAGCTCCCCTATAAAAATTCCTATTAGATTACATGACGTATTTTTAAAAGAGCAGTAGATAGTCTTAAGAGGGCTCTGAAAGGTTTCTTAGAGCTGAGGTCGAATAAAACTATTCTGTTGGATGTTTTATTATTGCTTATAGAATTAGCTTTGAAGACGTTAACAAAACAGGGCCAACTAGTCCATATGTTAGCTTTAAAGTTTTTTGGTTTTCACAGAAAATTTAAACAGATTCGTTCAAAACTCAAAAGAAATCCGGTCACTCAAACCTTGAACTCAATAACTTCACACTCTGTTGGATTCAAACCTTCTATCACTGTTTTATATCTGTTTTTAGAAGATTTTGGCGTCCTGAACTCGAATTTTTTGTCAGATTTTGTCGATCGCATGAAGGCGTTAGCTGATAACAGCTTTTTGATAAATCAATCAATGATACCTTTTCATTATTTTTTACTTTAACTAATACTTTGAAAAATATCAATAATTCATTTTGGTTTTGAATTTCATTGAAATTCCGTTTTAATAGAACCGGGACAAAATAATTAAAATATCTTTTACTTCAAAGTCAAAATAACTTGCGGTATTTGGGAAAGTTGATTATTGCAAAAAAAAATTAATTTTTAAAATCATGTTCTTTTTTACAATTTTGCCGAAAAAGTGCTTAAACTTTTTAAATTAATTTTTACCTTCTTTCGAAAGTTTTTTCGAAAACCAGAGCTGGTAGAAAAAATCTTATTGCGTCTCCATATTAGTCCAATCCTACTTTCAAATTTTTGGCACCTCGGGAAAATTAGCCATTTGTTGCCTTGAGTTATCGCACCTTTATCTGAGTCAATTTGATATTTCTAAAATATATGTGAGTTTATAAATGAGAGCGCTTGTGAGTTAATTAAAATTCTTTCAAACTACAACATGTATCATAGATATTGTTAAACTCCTTATCAAAAGCTGTACGTTTTACGGAAAAACATCAAACAATTTATTTCTAAAAAGCGCTGAACAAATATTGTGGCTCAATTTTAAATAAGCAATCAGGCTGAAAGAATTGCGATTCTCCTTATAAAAAGCTGTACGTTTTACGGAAAAACATCAAACAATTTATTTCTGAAAAGCGCTGAAAAAATATCGTGGCCCAAATTTTAAATTAGCAATCTGTCTGAATGAAGGCTTCCAAAATCCACTAATTTAAGTGTCTTCAGTTTTTAATCATCTTGAATTGAAGAAGTTATTCAGCGAACGTCATCAAACGTCAATTGGCATATCAATAAAAAAAACAATGAACAATCTACCCATTTTTATCCTGTTGAAATGTTTTCTTTTATTGCAACTGCCCCAAACTTTGAACCTCCGGCTTGTTGGAAGCATGCCGCAGTACGCAGATCCAATCATGAAGTCTAAGGTGCGATACAAATTTGTCATTCTTAAGCGACCAAAATGCCTCTCAACCGAAGATTTATTTTATGTAAAGTTTAGGAGAAATGACCTTTTTTTTCAATTTTGGGTACCAAAAATCCAATTCGTGAAATAAGGGAAGAGGGAAAAGGGAAACAAAAATTACCCTCTCATTTTAACCAAGCCGTCATCTTGTATGACAGCTTTACCACTGTTCATAGGTTGTCAAATTCCAACGTTCAATGTTAAAAACAATTTTCCAACTTCTCTTCCAACTTAGACTTTTTTTAAGCATGGTTTCAGCTTATCTTTATTCAGCCAGTAAGCTGAAACAGCAATTACGCTTTAGCTCAGCTTTTGTCCAGCAAATTACCTTTCTTAAGCAGCCAAAATGTTTGTTGGGAAATAAGTATATTTAGAAACGGAATGGATGATTGATTTGTTTTTCGAAGTCAGAAACTTTGGCAAATGTATCTACCTTTTATCAAAATTAATTGACTAGAAAATTGATGACTGGAAAATACGGTTATCGTATGCAAACATTCGTTTACATTTCCATAAAAATTATTGCCATAAAAACTTTTGAAATCTGCCAAAATTTAAGCCTAACCTCGCGAGAGCTTCTATGAAGAATTTTTATAAAAGGCTTTGATTAGTATCACAAATATTAAAGTTTGAATGAAACAAGTCCAAAAAAGTAAATTTTCAACTGCTGAATCACATATCACATATTTGAAAACACTTTATTTCGTCAGAAGTGAATGCTGGTCAATCTTTGAAAGAAAATATGAATAAAAGGCTGAAAACAAAAAAAATTATCGCGTTTAAAGGTTGAAGTGGCAGTTAGCATTTAGCTAATTTATAGGAATTATAAACTGTGGTACTGTGTATCAGTCCCACAACATTTTTAAACGGTGACCAAAAAAGGTACTATAAGCTAGATCATTTTATGTTAGCCTGATCTATTCAGATTTTTATTTTCAAGCTCCCTGAATTTAAGAAGAAAAAAAAATGTTGGCAACCTTGGCGCTCTTGACTAAAGGGCGAACACGAAATTATTGCGACACATTCAACAGTGCATAACGTTTTTACCAATGGGTAATAATCAACCAAATTTTGCACACTTTCTCATTGGTGTGTACCGTCAAACGGGGCATCATGCAACAGCGGGGTTCGATGCAACACTTATATAACACTACATTGAATCAGTTTTTTGTTTAATGTATAGTAATAAAGTTATCTTTTAATGATAACAAAATGATGATGACATAATTTCTCGCATCTTAAGCTAGTTGTCTTAAGTTTTTTATTTTTATGTAAAATTTGAAAAATCGAGCAATAAATGTACAAATTTTAACATGTTTTGAAGTCGAAAAAAACTTTACCCAGTATGACGGATCGGCTTGATAAAATTGCCTACAAACTTTTTACAGGTTTCCTCATGTTATATCAACATTGTTGGTGTAAAAATATTTTTCGAACAATCACCCATTTTTTTTAAATGAATATTTTTAAAATTCAGTTAGGTGTCTGGGGTTAAATGCAACAAAATGCAAATCAAAGAAATACCTTGTAAATCTCGTTTCCATGTGTTGGAATATGAATGTTTTGCATCACGCGTTTGTAAACATTTAAATTTCATTCATCCAAACATTTATTTTTATGATTTCAGCTTGCAGAATTTTTCGTAGTATTATTTAGCCCCTAAATGTATGCAGCATCCTCATTTTCAGAAAAAAATGTGAAAATTTGTTATTACAGACCCAAAAACTACTGCAATTGGTGTTGTCATGCTTAATGGTCTTTAAGGCATCGCAAATGTATTAAAAACTATGATTTTTCGTACGTTTTCATAAGATTTTTCATTAAAAACAAAGTTTGTTGCAAGTTACCCCATTTTCTAAGGAGGGTGAAAATCGCATGTTTTTTGAAAAATAAAAATAACTGAAGAAACCAATAATTTTTTGAACTACGCCAATTTGATGCCCCAGCATCCTTAAAACTTTTGATGCATAAAGGATACGATTGACTGTGAACATAAGTTTTTTAGAAGCCATTGAAGTTGAAAATTGTTGCATGTTGCCCCAGTTGACGGTATTGCTTATATGTTGTCAAACTCCAAGTCATGTTTTTCGATTCAACGAAAATGGAAGTGAACCAACGAGAGTCGAGAGAACAAATTCTTTTCAAACACCTGAAATTATCTGACCTGTCACACCGGCAGTTGGGAAAAATGTTCAACATTCACCATTCAACCGTCTCCAGAGTGTTAAAACGGTTGACGTTGGACCACGGCAAAGGAGCTGGAAGAAAATCGGGACCGACACTGTAAAGACTTTGATAGAGGGCATCAAGCAAAAATGCGTTCAATTTTACACTCAAGGCACGATAGACTTCCTTTAATTCAACCACGATCTTCGATCTTTAAATTTGTTATGGTTTTATGATAAGTGAACGTGTTCAATATTTCAATCGAATAAGTCTTAAATTTTAAAGATAAGTCCACGAACAAAGTGCTAACTAACTGTTGAAATTGGAAAATATTTTTTTCACGAAAAATGTTAGAAAACTGTTGTTTTCTTAAATTTATTTGTTAAGAAATGTTAGTGAGATTCCGTCATTTGTAGAAGCCCCAAGTGAGACGTGATTTGCTCAATTTCTCACGTCTCACTGTTACACCGTTCTTATTATAGACACTATAATTTCATATAGTCTGGCAAAGAGAATGACGGGAGCCAATCGAACTGTCATTCGCGTGGAGCCAATCGAGCTTTCTATGATAATGTTCAAGCTGTTCATAGCTCTCTCTAGTTTCAAAATAAAAAATAGTTTCTCAGATTCTTAAATTATATGCTATGTTTGTCACTTCAACGCGAAATCGCTTTTAAAAATATATTATGATGTATAGGTGAAAAAATAGGGAAAACTTTGCTAAATAACTTTAGTTAATGTTACTAAAAAGCCATAAAAGCTTAGTGAATCACAATACTTCAACCATGATTTTGCAATAATGAGTAAGTTTGCTCGATTGGCTCTCGCTAATGACAGTTCGATTGGCTCCCGTCATTCTCTTTGCCAGACTATATGAAATTATAGTGTCTATAGTTCTTATGTTTGATAGAGATCCAGAGAGCCGAACTGGAAGAAAAACAAACGGCAAATATACTAATCAAGTTTCGATCCAATCACCAAACCATAAAGTCGCGATTTCTGATGATCCGAAAATCCACCACCGGGTGAAACAAAATTGCTCCCCCAGCGTCGGAAAGGGGTGAAAGTGATACTTTGCAGCCAGACTGTCCCTTAAAGTGATTTTTGATTCGAGTGTTTACAGTCCACTCTAGTTTTATCGAACATTTTTATACTATTTCTGATTGCGACTAGGGAGCCAGCATAAGTTTATTTAATAAGATTAAATATGTAAGAGATTTCAGAATTTTGAAAACACAAAAAAAAAATTAGAGATCAATCCATAAGATCACAGGAATCATGTGCTGACACGAATAAAGCATAAGACACATTCCACCGTGACGTGAAATCTTTTTTCCGAACTTTTCTGAACAGTTATCATTCTAGAAGTTAGTTGAAAGTGAAAAAAATTGTAGCAAACGGTCGCACATTGATTTTTTTTTTCAAAATGAAAATTCACGCTAGAATTGATAATTTTTTACTTCAGTACAAACAACTTTGAATTCCTGTTCTCTTTGTGGAAATAGAGTGTCTTCAAATGAAATGTAGAAAAAACGCAATTACCCACAATTTCATGTGCGTAATTTCTCGATCGAACAATAACGAACGAAGTTATGCTTATTTAAAGTTGTTACGTGAATTCATTCACTTAAATCAGAACAGGGTAGTTGACTGAATTCACGTAACGAAATATCAAGTTATTCTGAACCATTCTTTAGAACGTTCAAATTTTATGAGTACTATTAAAAACGACATTTTGTTGCTCCGACTTTCACAGTTATAAATTTTCAGTATCTTCACCTAATTTTTTCTTTATTTTGATTGGCACTTCTTGAATAGCAACATATTAAGGATCATACGTTGGAACTCGGCTTGTGATATAGCTCAGTTGGCAAATCAGTTGCTTCCTGAGCCGATGTTTGCGAGCTCGAGCCCAAGAGTGAACATCGAACACCGTTGTATCGGATAATTTTTTCAATTACTGCCTGCCAACGATAAAGTTGATATAAAGTCGTGAATGCCATAAAAATGGTAAAACGACTTTAATCGAAACAAAAAAAACGTTAAAGTAACTGCTGTTTCTCACAGTCTCCGTTTAAAGATTCTCAAAAACAAAATTAATTTTTTAATTTGTTTTTGTATTTTTATTTGAAAACAACAAATTTATTGAAAGAATCAACTAAATTTTGGGCGATTTGTAAAAATCCGACCATCTTTAGAGGGTCAAAACAGTTTTTAGAGAATATTCTCCCTATGAAATTTTACAAAAATCGAATTTTGTGACGTGAATCCACTCATTCGCGCTGTTGTAACTCAGCTTGATTCCAACCGATTTCTATCTAATTTAGTGATTTGAAATCGTCTTATCATTTTCAAAGAAGATCCCATTTTTATGTCAGAAAATGTCAAAGTTTACTCGTAAAATTAAAAAGTTCCCTGTTTTTGTGACGTGAATTCACTCATTTGCGGCTGTTTTTGTTCGCTTTTCGAAACAACTACATTGGATTTAAACAAATTCTATTTTCTACAATATGAAGCAGTGTTTTTTGGCTTCAAAACGTTCTGAAAAAGTTTTCAAAACAAATTTATCCAAATATTTTAATAAATTATTTTGGAAAAGTTGTCACAATTACCACTTTTCCAACAAAAAAATTGATTTTCAAAATCATATAAAACATGTTTAATTTTTTTTCTCTTTTTTCCGTTGTTATTGTGTGATTTGATTGGTCAGATTTATAGACAAGTTTGAAATTTTTTGAAACGCGAATGGCTAAAAATCACTTTTGAGCGGTACGAGCGCGTGGAATGTGTCATAAGAAAAGGTTTTTGCTATTTTCGATTTATTCTGTGAGTCAAATTCTTCGACTAGCATGAATATTCATATTCCGGAATATATGTAAGGTAAATTATTCGTTGTTCTTCTTCAAACTTGGTTAAGCAAATACTTTCATATTTTGCGGTTCGTAACTTCAAGCTACCAGAGCAACTGCATTTTTCATATTCATATTTACCACCTGATATTATGTACATTCGTGATTTTTCATCAACGATTTAGCTAGTGAACTTATATTGAAAACCCTTTCCGTTGCTGCTTTATCCACTTTCTAAATACTTTCGTTAAGCTTAAGCTGATGGTTATTAAAACTCACTTCAAAGTACGCTTCGAAGATTGAATCGTTTCTTTATTGTAGTGCGCCGTATATCCCAAAACATCTTGTGGCGATGCACTTTAAGAATTAACATTAAAACGAAATCTTTCCAAGCGTTCCATCTGTTACACGAAGCTCCGCTGCTGGCTAAAATCCAAAAACAATTGTCATTAAAGTATCACTAAAACCGTTCTTTTTCTGTTGCATCTTTTCCTCTACTTCCAGGAGGAGGCGGAGGAGGAGGAGGATACGACCGGGGCCGGCTGCTGGAGGAGGAAGATTCCGCGTACCCGGCACTGCTGGAACGAGAGCTGCACTCGCTGCACCGGAATGTCCCAGCGCTACGACGTGCCGGAGTCGACACCACAGCAATTAGACAGGTGAGAACCATTTTGCATTTCAAATGGCGGGCCAACTGGCTTCACCGTTCCTTCAATGAGAATGTCATCCTACTATATGGGATATGGATGAAGGTACTTACCACGTGGCCGTTCCACGCTTCGTGGACACCATCAGGGGAAAAAGCGCTCTAGAATCGGCATCCCGTGTTGGACGACATAAAGATAACACAAGATAATCCCGCAATTTCACTTCACTGCTAATGTGGGGAACGAGCGGCGGATACTAAAAGGTAAATTTACTCGCACTCTAAACTAACTTCATCTTCCATTCATTTCCGGCTTTCGGTCCGGACATTTCATCGACGGCACCACAAAACCGAAATGTCACTCCGGTGTACGGGCAAATCTGACCCGGGGGAAAATCTTCGACGGTGCGCCTGGATTGCTGCAGCACTTCTACCCGGACGGAGGCTGGGGCTGGATCGTTTGCGGTGTAGCGTTTTTGGCCCACGTGCTCACCACAGGGTTTCAACTTTCCTACGGTTTGCTGCTGCTGTACGCGATACGACACCTGGGTCACCAGGTGAATACCGAAGCAGGTTAGGAAAACTGGACACTTTTGCACTCACCTTTTCGCCATTTTTTACTTTCAACTTTCTCTCTCTGTGGAATGCACGCCGCCGTCCGGTCATGTGATATGTTTGAATTAGTTATAAACTGCAGGGGAGGGGTTAAGGTTCTTCAAAATTATGAACATGACGCTCGAGCTACACGGCACTGGGCACACAGGCTAGAGAGTTCAAATAAAAATTTGAAATTTGTCGACCGAGTAGCATGAAATGTTTTCTTTCTCTGATAAATTTCTCATAACTGTCAGAATGAAATTGTTGGCAATGCTGCTGAGCAAATTCAATTTACAACCTACAATATTCTTTTTTAAAACCATCAACTGGGGCGTCATGCAACACTTTTCAATATTCATGGCTTCTTAAAAGTTAATGTCCACAGATAATCATACTGCTTGCACATCAAAAGTTTTAAGGTTGATGGGACAACAAATTATTAGTTTTACCAGTTTTTTTCACATTTTTAAAAAGATGCGATGTTCACACTTCTAAGACAAAGGGGTAAGTTGCAACAAACTGAATGAAAAATCAAATAAAAGAGGTTGAAAATTTATAATTTTTGTTATATTTGTTATGTCATAACGCATAAAGCACCAATTGCAGTAATTTTTGGTTTTGTTCGTATAAAGTTATACATTTTTTCCCTCAAACATTTTTTTAAAGAAAAGCCATAAAGGCGATGTAAACATTAAGTGGAAAAAATACTACACAAAAAACTACTAGCTGAAATCATAAAAATTATTCGATATTCAAAGAATTGTTACAGATGCACTGTGATCCAAAAGGGCTAAAAGTGGAACTTTTTTCGTAGCGCCTCTGTCTTTTATCTTATTTCTTAAGTGTCTTCAGAACATTTGCTCCTTCAAACATGCTTCATAACTTGAAAGCATAAAAAGTTATTCAAAGTTCACTATAAAAAAAAATTGAAAATTCGAACTTTTTTATTTCAATAGATAGAGCTTTATTTTATACTACAAAGTTGTAGAATACGTGAAAATATGAAACTTTGTTGAATAAATCAAAACTCTATCTCTTTTCAAAGTAGAGTTATAAAGGTTTTTGTTTGAAAGTTATTTAAAAGTTAGTTTTTTAAACTTAACTATAGTTAGATGAGGATTTACATGAACAAGATGTACTGAACATTTGTTGAAGCATTCAAATCACACGTTTAACAAAAGATTTCAGCATTCTACGACGTTTCCTAGCCAACTTATTGCAATTTTAAGTTTTATTTTTACTCAAATTCACGAGCGCATATTGCAAAAATGTGCGAGTGAATTTTTTAAACTAATGATCCAAATTGAAGCTTAAACTAAGTACAACAAATTGGTGTTGTTGTCATTTGTCTACACGCGCTTTTATTTGAACACAACAAGCATATATTTGACGAGTTTTACGTGTTTTCATACAAAAATTGTTTTCAACTACCTTCTGCCTTCGTTTTGCGTGGCATTTGCGTAGGTTGGAAATCAATTTTTCCATTGAACCATTATATTTCCATTCAAACGTGTGATTTGAATGCTCATATTGGCCCGTCAGCTCAAAAGGTTGCTCACCCCTGTTTCAAAGCGTTTTGATAAAATAATACTCTTAAAAATGTGGACAACTTTAACTTAATTTGATAGAATAGTTTATATAATTTCATAAAAAAATTATTCAGAAAAAAAATCTTCTAAAATTTTAAAATACTAAGCTTTTCACTTCATATCCAGTATTGATTTTCAAATATTTAGGAATACTTAGCAATTTCTAATTTTTTAGTTCTAAAAATGACTTTTTTTTAAATTTTTCAACATTCAGGTTTAGTCTTCAAAAATTTTCAAATTTAAAACCTGCATCGATCATGATTTTGAAAATCATTCATGAAAAGTGAGAAAAAATATTCGAATAACATAGAAACTTTTAAGCTGAATTTTGATCTGAAATGTTTTCTGAATTTGTGTATTTTTGTTCTTTTAATTTTTAAAACCAAAATTGTAATTTGAGATTTCTTACCAGATTTTCGTTTTTCATTAAATTTCGATTCATATTTCAAAAAATTAAGGTTTTTTTCTATATGAGTTTCAATGATGATTTGAACGAATATATTTTTTTTGTTTCATATATAAAATTTTATTATATGAATTTGTGAACATAACAAAGTTTTCGAAAATAAAGGCTTTAATTCAATGAAATTCTCTCGAATACCACAAGTTATTATGGCTGCTGAGAAAATAGTTAGGTATTTAATGGTTTCTTTTTGCCATTCATTCCCAACTCTGCATAATACGAGAATGTAAGCGATTTTGAATAGTTGAACCTAGGCTTACCTGATACTTTCAGAAAAACAACATTTTAGAAAAGTTTAAGAACCTAATTTTATGACCATTCCTATACATAAGTATATGTTCCTTCAGCTAAACTAGTCTATAGAAGGAATGAAATATGAATAAATGAAATTTGTATAAAAATTGAATCCTCAAGAAAACTTCCATCCATACTGCGAAAACTTAAGTCGAAAATATTGTAGTTAAAAGTAATTCAAAATCCGAAATTTGAAGAACTTTTTTATATTTTCAAACAGCCGTTTTTGTCATTTACCAAGTTTTTTTTAATTTTACTTGTTCATTTACTTGTGTACATTCATTAATTGCTTGATTAAAAATAATTTTATTTGATTTTCCTTACGTGTAGATACTTTATTTTTATTTTTATTTGATAATTCCGTGGTTTTGGCCAAATTTGACCGGATATTGCTATAATTTAAGGTTGAAAATTTTCAAATCAGATGCCCATATTCAGCCAGGCTTTAAGATAAAATTCCCGGATTCGTCGGGTCTGGATATGCCTGAAAATCTTTCTGGTAACCTTAAATGCTAAGAGCTAAACGAGTTATTTAATCTTGTATAATATATAATCTTTGATGAAATGCTGTTAGTTTTGAGAAGAAAAAAAATTTATTTGAATGATTTTTGGTATTGAACCAAAGAATTTAAATGTAGTCATAATATAGGTTTTTCCCTTGAAAGTTAGTGAAACTTCATAAAAGTGTTAGCTGTTTAATTTCCACAGCCTTATCGGTGAATGTCATGTTCTCTTTGTAAGAACATTTCGAGTTTTGAAAATCATAAATGAATAATAGAAGGTTAGAAAAAATGACAGGAGTTGAAAATGATCGTGGACAGGTAAGGTGATAAGGTGATTTCCTTTAATAAAAAAAATTGGATTTAAATTCTCTTTATTTTTAATGAAACTCGTATAATTTGTTAAAAAATTTTGTGCAAATTTTGATAGTAATTTCTTATTAATTTTATGTTATTTCAAAAATATTGAAATTTTTACTGCTTTCAATGAATTTCAAAGCAATTTGCTATCTAAAGGCCCAATAACACTTCACGTGAGAATGAACGCGAAAAAATTTCACTCGAGCTGTAGACCGGACTTATGAATAAAGAATTGGATTTTAAAATTTTTTGAATAGATTGCCAAAAATAAACATGGATTTGAAACTTTGACATTTTTGACATTTTTGTCATTTTTGTTATTTTTGTCTGTCATTTTTGTCATTTTTGTCATTTTTGCCATTTTTATCATTTTTATCATTTTTGTCATTTCTGTAATTTTTGTCATTTTTGTCTTTTTTGTCATTTTTGTCATTTTTGTCATTTTTGTCATTTTTGTCATTTTTGTCATTTTTGTCATTTTTGTCATTTTTGTCATTTTTGTCATTTTTGTCATTTTTGTCATTTTTGTCATTTTTGTCATTTTTGTCATTTTTGTCATTTTTGTCATTTTTGTCATTTTTGTCATTTTTGTCATTTTTGTCATTTTTGTCATTTTTGTCATTTTTGTCATTTTTGTCATTTTTGTCATTTTTGTCATTTTTGTCATTTTTGTCATTTTTGTCATTTTTGTCATTTTTGTCATTTTTGTCATTTTTGTCATTTTTGTCATTTTTGTCATTTTTGTCATTTTTGCCATTTTTGTCATTTTTGTCATTTTTGTCATTTTTGTCATTTTTGTCATTTTTGTCATTTTTGTCATTTTTGTCATTTTTGTCATTTTTGTCATTTTTGTCATTTTTGTCATTTTTGTCATTTTTGTCATTTTTGTCATTTTTGTCATTTTTGTCATTTTTGTCATTTTTGTCATTTTTGTCATTTTTGTCATTTTTGTCATTTTTGTCATTTTTGTCATTTTTGTCATTTTTGTCATTTTTGTCATTTTTGTCATTTTTGTCATTTTTGTCATTTTTGTCATTTTTGTCATTTTTGTCATTTTTGTCATTTTTGTCATTTTTGTCATTTTTGTCATTTTTGTCATTTTTGTCATTTTTGTCATTTTTGTCATTTTTGTCATTTTTGTCATTTTTGTCATTTTTGTCATTTTTGTCATTTTTGTCATTTTTGTCATTTTTGTCATTTTTGTCATTTTTGTCATTTTTGTCATTTTTGTCATTTTTGTCATTTTTGTCATTTTTGTCATTTTTGTCATTTTTGTCATTTTTGTCATTTTTGTCATTTTTGTCATTTTTGTCATTTTTGTCATTTTTGTCATTTTTGTCATTTTTGTCATTTTTGTCATTTTTGTCATTTTTGTCATTTTTGTCTTTTTTGTCATTTTTGTCATTTTTGTCATTTTTGTCATTTTTGTCATTTTTGTCATTTTTGTCATTTTTGTCATTTTTGTCATTTTTGTCATTTTTGTCATTTTTGTCATTTTTGTCATTTTTGTCATTTTTGTCATTTTTGTCATTTTTGTCATTTTTGTCATTTTTGTCATTTTTGTCATTTTTGTCATTTTTGTCATTTTTGTCATTTTTGTCATTTTTGTCATTTTTGTCATTTTTGTCATTTTTGTCATTTTTGTCATTTTTGTCATTTTTGTCATTTTTGTCATTTTTGTCATTTTTGTCATTTTTGTCATTTTTGTCATTTTTGTCATTTTTGTCATTTTTGTCATTTTTGTCATTTTTGTCATTTTTGTCATTTTTGTCATTTTTGTCATTTTTGTCATTTTTGTCATTTTTGTCATTTTTGTCATTTTTGTCATTTTTGTCATTTTTGTCATTTTTGTCATTTTTGTCATTTTTGTCATTTTTGTCATTTTTGTCATTTTTGTCATTTTTGTCATTTTTTTAATGTTAAAACTTTTTTCGTATTTTAATGATTTGAAATTTAAGAACTTGCGTAAAAACCCCACAACGCGTTATAGAGTTTATAAACATCACCAAGAAACGCATAAATCAATGTCGTGCCAAAATTGAGTTAAATTGGGTTATGAGGGCAGGAGTCGATTTTTTTTATTTTTATGGCAATTTCAAATTGGTTGGAATCTTTTTACGAAGGGCATGAAAAAGTAACTTTACTAATTCTTCTACCTAGCATTTCATCTCGCCGAACGTGTCAATAAACATACTTAAATTAAAATAAATTTTATTATTTACTTTTCAGACTCTAAAACTAAATTAAGTGTCCATCTATCAGTGAATTATTTCAACAAACGTTATCGATAGAGGTACTAGTTGTTTTCCAACCAATTTAGCGCTTTGAGGGAAAGGAATGCCACTTTCCATAGAAATTTATCCAATCGCAAAATACCTTAAACTGCTTGGACGCTCGCTTCTTGGGAGCAAAACCCTCTTATTCGCACCCCATAAAGCGATTTCATCGTTGGCGATGGAGGAAGTTTCGCCGTTCATTTTCTCGTTCCGGTCAGAACGGGATAACCCAATAAGGAATTGGGGCTTCTTGGCCTTGTAGAAATGGTTCCAGTTATATGTATGCATGTGTATTTGGGTGTAGGTATGCGATGCATAAAATATTCCTGAAAACAACCTTATGAGCGAGCAACTCCCCGTTCGAGCTGCCGTAAATCACCGATGGGTAACTGAAAAGTCAGAAATTCAGTTCCGGAATGTGGTTGGGTAATTTGGACCAGTTCACTCCTGTGTGGGCATGCTTTTGATATTTTTTGCCCCTTTTCGATTTCTGGAATTCTACTCTAAAAATCCAAACACAAGCGCTAGAATCAATTGTGTATTAATTACGGCATAATGTTTGTTTGAAATAAGTTACATTACCCCCTCAGAATCCCTTTTATGAAAATATCCCACATAAATATAAACAGCTATTATTTCATAATTTATGGCAAACATCGTCCGGAGTGCGCGGCCGATTAAACCAGCCAGGGTGGCGAAAGTTCAAGTCCATAAGTTTCGAACGGGGTAGCACGTAAACTTTAGGTGAATTGAAGCTGAATGAAGTGCGGTTGGGTGGACTCTCAAAAGGGGTTGGAATTGCAATGGTGGTGCAAAATTGCTGCATTTGGTTTCTAGGAACGAGGGCTTTTCTTTCCATTTCGGTATTGAAGCGTGTGCAGATCAATTCCTTTCTCGCGTTTCGAGGAACCATGCACAGAACTCCGAAACAGAGTTGTGTGTGGTTTAATCCAGTTTTTTGGTTTCGTAAAACTAATGCCTAATTTGTCAAAAGCTTTTAATCAATAAGAGGATTTTTATGGCTAGATATATGAAATAAAAACTTTCAAAAGGCAGCTCCAGAGAGTTAGAATTTTAAAATTTGGACTTCATGCCTAATTAAATAGTTATACCTAAACATACGCTCACTCTCTGGAGCCACTCTTCTATGGGTCGTAATTATGTACATAGCCGAAAGTACATCATTAAAAATTGTCTCATTTTTTGTTGAAATCAGTAATTCAATGAATCACCTTACTCATATTCTAGTTTTCACAAAAATTATACAGAAAATATTGAAAATTTTTGATAAGATATTTGAAAAAAAACAACTAAAAATAGTGGCTCTAGAGAGCCTTCGGAGTTTTTTGTAATTTGACTTCCTGCCTCATTTAGGATTGAAACCTGAACGTATTAGAAATACACATATGTATATGTATCTCTATGAAGCCACCTTGTTTTAGTCGAATTTATGTGTATATCCATCCATTTTTATCATGAAAAATTTCTATGATTCTTAAATTCTACCAACAACAATTTTACCCATATTTCGAATCGAAAAACGCCTCTGCTCGATTGCACGTCAGCTCACAAATGATGGAAAATCCGGCTTCTTCCTAAATGTTTCCATCACCGAGGGAAAGTGTAACAGCTGAGAATGAAAACCTCCCACGATCCTTGCATTGTTCTGCAGATTCAATTTCGCGAAAATGGCTTCCAGTGAGATCGACGTTTTCTCCCTAGCATTCAGCCAACCAAGGGAATATTGTGATTTACTGGTGTATCTGTTAGATCCTCAAAGAAAGTGGAGATGTTTTTTCTATCTCTCCGCCATTGATACTTGAAAAGGAATTCTTCTTCACGACCACCCAACAACATGGAACAGTACTCTCGAGAAGAAGAGAATGTTTTTTTCCCTTCGCGAAAAAGTGCATTTGATGTGATCGTATCACATCACCATTCCAGGGTTGGCTGACTTGACTTCAATGGAACAGCACATTGGGAGATAACAATTTATCATTGCCTTAGCGTTGACTGGTTGTATGGAGAATATATGTTAATTTCCTAAGGTGGGGTAAAAGTACGAGTCGGGTAAAAGTACGTTTTGAGATTTTCCCAAACTGAGAACAGTAAAAATCAAAACTCGGAAGTGGATTGATTAAGATTTGGACTGCCTACATCCAGACATAATTTTTATTCGTGGAAGTTGAAAATACTCCGAAAAATGAGGTAAAGTAGCTTTTTTGTATAAATGATGTAATATTCAAAATAATGCAAACATGTTCGAGCTATCGAAATTCTGGTTTTCGATGAAAGTTTTAATGTGTCTGTTTAGTTGTTTTCAACCACAATCAAATGCCAAAGAAAGAATTTCATGAATATGTCTCTATTTTTCACAATAAATTGTGAACCACAAGAAACCTTGAAGGGGCAAAAGTACGAACTGCAAATGGGGCAAAAGTTCGTATGATATACAGGGTCTACTGAAGCAAATCTGAACGGGAAGTTTAAAGTTTTTTTTAAAAATGCCCTGAAAATATCAGCGCATATTTTTGTTTCTACAAAGATTTGCTCGCGCGAAAAATTGCTCAAATACGATGAGAGCTGAATTTCGTAAACCTGTTGAATAAGGACAATTAGTGGAAAACTCCAAATTCGCACAGGATTTTCGCCTATGCATGGGATTTGTATCAGAAGCAAACACAGAAGCTGCTGCTGTAAGCAAGATTGATACAAAATAATACAAACTTCATGCAGAATTGTGGAATTTTGAATGATCGTACTTTTACCCCACATCATTCGAACTTTTGCCCCAGAGGTGGGGTAAAAGCACGTTTCGATAGCAGTTAGGCATTTTCACTACTGCTATAAAATGGGTCGATCGATTATCTTCGTAATTTTTTAGAAGAGAGATAAAAGTCGAAGGAATCAAATCCTGTTCTCGGTTTTTTGTAAAAACAACTGCAAAATTTTCTAAAAATAGAATAGCACTAAGGTCGTACTTTTACCCCACCATACTCTATATTTCAAATTCCAAATCAGGTCATGAAGGGTCAGTAAAATATACTTAGTAAAAATTATATATTTGATTAGAAAATAATTCATGATTTGTAGCTATATCACTTTCACAGAAAACTTGTTTCTTCTGACAAGACCAAGAGCTTCAAGCAGTTTCAAGTTCAAAAACGTGCGATGTGAGATAAATGAAGAATCCCTAAATTTGCCTGAATATTGCCTTGATTTTCGGTTGTAAACTTTGAATAGAATGCCCAGATTTTGCAAGGTTTAAAAATAAAACAGCCTGGATTTACCCTGCTCGGATTAGTGCGGAAAAATATCTGGTGAGCTTAAGTTTGAACCATTTCGATGTTCCAGTTTCTTTTTTTTAAATCTAAATTTGTTGCCTGTCACCGAATTGTGCAATAGACTGAGTTAATTTGGAGTCGCTTTTAAATTTCTTAAACCCTGGGGTCTGAAAAGCTTCGTTCTGGTTCAAAATCCATGATTTTTTGCAGATATGTTAAGAAACGCTTTCATGAGTAAATTTGAACTTTTAGGTTTGTATGGGAAAATTAAATATTTTGTACTAAAAAATCAACACCCTTTTTGATTTTTTCTGTGGAAGCATTTCCGCTTATGGTTTTGTGAAAATTTATAAATTCTCTAAAGGAAATTTTCCGCTGAGTAACTTTGTAGATGACCCTAACTACGTATCTTATTCATAAGGCAAAAAAGTTACTAGCGGTTTATCAGGGGTGTGCTGTTTGACAATAAAAAACAATAAATTCAATTGACAAGACCGCTTATGCCTCGCGAAGTATTGCATGAGAAGTAGCCAACAAAGTTGCTCGGCGGAAAATTTTCTCTAGAGAATTTAAAAATTGACACAAAAGCTATTAGCGGGATCTTCCACAGAAGAAAAAAAATTGATGTTGATTTTTCAGTACAAAATATTTGATTTTTCCATACAAACTTTGAAGTTAAAATTTACTCATGCAAACGTTACTTAAAAATACAGTCAGGCAAGATGGGAGTAAGAGTAACCAATCACTCGATATTGTAATTTTGATTCTAAAAAAATACGTGCTATCAAGTATAGTCTAATCACGTTTTGGAATTCAAAAGAAATGAGTAGAGATATACATAGGTACCGAATATTTGGGCTGCCGATTACCACTATTCGGAACATCTCTAGAAATAAATTTCATGTTTTTTAAAAGGTAAAGCAAATTATTGGATAATAAGTTCTTAGAAGGAAGACTCATTCAACTTAACTACATTACTTAGGTCAAATGCCAAATTTAATCCAGATCGTATCACAAAAAGGGGTCGCTCATCGAGCCTGAAGTTTGTATCTCCGGGAAATTCAAGCGAGACTTGTCAACGAAAAGTTTCTGGTTAGGAACCTTCCAGGTGACCGCAAAAGAGTTCGTTTTGCTGTCCATTACGAAATTTTTCAAAATATCTTTTCACAAGTAGTTCAAATATTTTGCGCACGATTTTACCACCGTATTTTGTTTATTTTACCGGTTGGCAGCTTATCTACCATGTAGAAATGAAGTCAAGCCTATTTATAAGTCAGCTAGACGAACCAGTTAATAAAATGTTTTTTTTTACTTCCTCATTCACATTTCCGGATTGAGCTTAAAAAAAACCTCTCACATTTCTCCCACTTCATGGAATCAACAATCTTCACTTTAATTCCAACTTTAGCTTACTATTGGGTCCTCTAGGACTTCTTGAACAGTGTTCCATGTGAACTTTGGTCGAATAGTTGATGTTCAGTCCGACAATCGGACTGAGAATAGACGCGAGACTCTGTGGAACACTCTTTTCACGATCGATGGTTATTGTTAGTTGTGCCTCGTGGATAAAATTACTTTCAAGCGCAGCGTGAGGTTCGTAATTGCCTTTGAACGCCTTTTTTTTTATTTAAATAGTCAATCGAAATAAATTTTAGGGTCACAACAGCAAGAAAAATCGTACAGCAATGCACGTAACATTTTCCTTTCTGGTAACATTTTACTGTGTTTCATTTGTGGTTGGTTACCCAGACAACCAGAAGTCGTATTTTCTTTTACAGATTACATCGTATAGAATGTTATTTATACTCATTTTCGTATATCTGCACCTACAATGTGCGGTCCATGCATATTCTTTATCGTATTTAAAAGCATTGCATGATTTTATTACGACAATAAGAGAGACTCGTATTTATGTACATATGAACTCGACCTTTGTGTACGACAATTCGCAAAAAATCCGTGAAACAACCGATATACGGTGATCAGCCGTGACTGAGAGATTTTGTCGTGTTATGCATAAAATAATTCGAATTAAAAAACGTATATAACTGCATTGATTCGTAATAATGTGCATACAGTCGTATACCTTTGCAAATTAATTCGCATGTCTGATTTTCGTAAAATGTATTTGCTGGCAATCGTAAAAGAATACAAAAAAGTTCAATAAAATCGTTTATGATAATGGGACATCGATGATTGGAATCGAATTAAAGGAGGCTTCAAAATGTTGGTCTATTTTTAGATTATCGATGACGCGTTCTACGATTTGAAAGATTTAAGTTATAGAAATATACGATTTGCTTTTGGTTTAATGTCTTTGAAGCAAATCCCCTTGAATTTATATATTCCAGATAGCGTCGAGGAACCATCATGAGCTGCAGATCGTATGGACAGGGGATCAAGTCCAGGTACTAACAATAAAATCATCAATCAGGCAAATAATAAATTTGTACGATATAAACTTGAATTTGACAGCAAAAAACGCATTTCTTTGAAATAATCTTATTTTTATTATTTTTATGGATGAATAAACAGATTGGTTTAAAGTGTATAAAAAAAATAATCTTATTTTTATTCAACTGACGGAAAATGAGAGCCCTGCACTCAAGTCGCAAAAGACGACCAAATAAGTCGTCAAACTTGCCATATTGTTACGAAAAATGTCGTATATTACAACCTCAATCATCTATATGATGATGTAAATTTTCAAAGTATATTCCAAAAAGAATCAGGGTAGTCGTCAGTGCTGCAATTTGTCTGACTATTTATTTGACTATGACTGCGATTTTTTTTCGGTGTTCTATATCTGAAATGAAATGATGCAAGTGAACAGTCAACAAAGTCCAAAGCTTTAGGACTACCTACATCATTTTCATGCTGGCATCGAGCTTTATCAATGTATTTGTCAGTTAGTTTGCTGTTCATTCGTGAACCTAAATAAGTTTCATTCACTTGAGTGTTGCGAAGCTTGAATTTTCTTGACACTTCTATCACACGCGTCGACCAGTCAGTGAATAAAGCTTTTCGTGAAATTCATATTCAATAAAAGTGACTGAAAATTTCAATGATCCCGGCTAGTGAAGTTCAACATTAAAAATGGAGCAACCGGGAACATCAAGAAGCTCAAGAAAACGACTCGCGGAAATAGCAGCGGAATTTATAAACCGAGATGGACCAAAGGCCGGGTGTGCAATAGATCCGGACTCGAGAACCAAATGCAAATATGAGCAATCGGTGTACGATGTAGGCAACATGATCCGACATTTTCGATCCAAACATTCTGCAAGAGCTGTAGAAGTTGGATTGTTGGACGAAAATGTGATTGTAAAGAAACCTCGCATCGTCAAGAAAATCAGTATTCCTATGGATAAGCAAATATTCATAGATTCACTGATTAAGGATATTGCGATGCACAATGTGTCCTTGGCCAGCTTGGAGTGGGAAGGGCGCAAGCAAATCAACGACCCGATTGCGTCAGCGCTTGGCCTCACAATGAACCGCCAAAACATAAAAAGGTATTTAAAATCAGCAGCCGAGATGATTCGTTCCGTTATAACGGAAGAAATCAAAAACAAATTGATATGTTTAAAGATAGATTCCGCCGCCAAATATCACCGCCACGTACTGGGTGTTAACGCCCAGTTTGTCCTACGAGATAAACTTGTTATCCGATCCCTGGGTAAGTATTATGATCACCTTATTGGATTAAATTGTAAGAAATATATTTCTCCCTCTATGCACAGGTATGGTGGAAGTAACAGAACGGCAAACAGGCGAATTTTTGAAAAGAAAAATTCTAGAAACAGTTCAAATCTACAATATTGAAATGTCGCAAATATTCGCAGTAACATGTGATAATGGTGCCAACATGGTGGCTGCGGTCAAATTTTTAAAACATGATGTAGCTCTATCTGCCGTGACAATGCTTGGCATCGGATTTGATGAAGATGAAGATTTTGATAACCATTTTCTAGATTCCTTGAATAAGGAGCTGGAAAATAGCTTAAATCTTGTGCGGTGTTGTGCACATACATTGCAGTTGGCAGTGCTGGATGTAGTCAAAAAAACAGACGAAACGATCCAAGCTGTAACTGCGATTGCCAAAAAGTACAGAAATATTAAGTACAAAACAAGTTTCACGCATCATGGTGCTTCGCTGCCTCCTATCTACGGACAAACAAGATGGTGCGGCCTGTATAAAATGATGGAGTCCTTTGTTAACCAACAGACGTTCTTCGACAATCTGGGTTCTCAGTTTTCTGAGCTTGGTAAGTCATTGTTTAAGCTTTTGTAGTGACCGAACCTTATTACTTTTTGTGTAAAAAATTAAGTCGAATCATATTTTTTTTTCACATTTTTTTATAGATCTTTCGAATCTTTGGGTGTTCATTAAAAATTATGAACAAGCCTTCAAGCCCTTGTACCTAACTACAAAAAAAATGCAGGCCGAACACCTTTCACTGGGTGATTTTTATTTACAATGGCTAATGGCCTCCAGTGAAATCCGCAAGATGACTACGAACCCATTTTCTCCTCAATTGATACAATCCCTGAACAACCGCTTGAAAAATCTGTGTACGCCGATGGCTTTCAAGGCTTCACTTTACATTGACCCAAGACTCAATTATCTCGACTCCAAGTTCTTTTCTTCTGAGGAAAAGTTAGAAATCCAGGTAAAGTAAACGTTTTAACTGCTCTCTGAGATTAAATTTACCTTCACTTAATAATTATTTAATTGATCAATTACAGGATTTCATAGTGAGTACATGGAATCGCATCAATGCTCTCAACCCGTCCGTTTCAGCCTGCTCTACCAATGAGTCTTTAACTGCTAGCGACGAATTTGAAGAATACCTAACAGAGCTGTTTGGAGGAACTCTTGAAGCTCAAACATCCGTTAGAACGTCAAGCTTCCTCCAGCAGGTTAGAACAGTTGATATTGAACCACGGCGCCCTCATCACTTTGACGTCTGGCAATATTGGTTGCAGCGGAAGACCACGCATCCTGAACTGCATGCCGTGGCCATGGTGCTTCTGGCCGTACCTGCGACGCAAGTATCGGTTGAAAGGGCGTTCAGTGCACTTTCACTGGTTCTTTCTGACCATAGGACCACACTTGGTGAGGACACATTATCGGATATCTTGAGCATTAAATTGAATCGAGAGATTTATGAATCCATTTTATCTAGTTTGGTGCAAGACGATGAATCCGATTTCAGCTAAAAATCTTATGTTTTTATATCTTTTAGTTCGTTGTATTTTATTCTACTTCAAAATAAACTTTTAACATTTCATATCACAAAACAAGTATTTTAAATTTTCTTATGAAGATATCATCACCGAGTAAATAGACAGTTTAAGCATTTCAAGCAACAATTAGATCCTTAACTATGACTTAAGTCATTGCTAACCAAATATCATGAGTGGTAATGCTCTTCGGCAGGGGAGCTATGCCATTAGCGCGAAGCATTTTTAGTCCACTGATATTGGCGCTTCATAAGACTATGGTTAGATCCATCGTACCATAACACTCATAACCAGTCAATATTCTCAGTATCTCCATGTTTGAAACTTGATAATTTTTAAGCAACTGCTCCTTAAATACCAACTCTGTATGGGTGTAAGTGGCAATAACTTTGTGCATATTTATGTTTATACATCCAAAACCCCTAACAAACATTTTAATTCTCTTTTAATAGGATTTTTAAACGCAGTCCCCAATAACTTTTCCGCTGGGCTTTAATATATTGAACTTGACATCAATAGCTGTTGACTAAAAGTCGTGATACTCATTCGTTTTTGGCTCATCTTAACCGGTCTAGTTGATTCCGTAACACACGTTAACACTCTGAACAGCCGTCCAGTTTAAATTGGGAAAATTAAGTTGTGATCTTCGGAACTATTAAATATCTCGACTGATGAGGTTAATTATTCCCATCCCCAATTCAAACCAAAACATTATACGGTTAACGGGAACAAACCGGCTACCTTATTCTCTAAGACGTCTCAGAGAAATTTCGTATACTAAAAATGCTATTTGAAGTTGAGTACCTTAAAATCCTTCAGGACCGATTCCGACTTCAGAGAAATTTACCAATGCTGCCTGAGATGGTTCAATAAATGAATCGAGTTAGAGATGGATCCCCGCATATCTTTACGAAACGCATAAATGATTAAAAAATCCTAAAAGGAAAAAAGATTCTAGTAACCATTCCAAATAAACTATTCAAATACCGGAATAACAGCTTCCTTTTGAGACAACTTTCAATTTAATCAGGATATGAAGGGTGGAGGAAATCTTCTGGAACAACTACCGATTTTAAAAATACTATCCCGAAAAGTGAAAGATGAATCCACCGCATACTTTTCTTTTGCATAATATTTTCATGGCCGTATTGTTAAACCGTTTAATGTGTTAAGTATACGTATATATAGAAAAACATATCTTTGAACAAAACATGCTTAAAATTTTGTTATTTTTGATATTTCTTCAGATGAGGCCATAGGTACTATGCTCTGTGAGTTTTTTTTTATTCAATTGAGCTTTGTCATTATTCCACCGAAAATAATGATACTGACAGAAGCTTTCTTCAATTTCAGTTCTGTGTGCATGAAACTGAAAATGAACATCGGAAAATTCATGAACCTGTAAAGCGCATGATATAACGGTCGACGATATTTGACAACTTATGAATGAACTAACCAGTGTGCTTTCAGGATTGAGCTTTTTTTCTCTTTTCTAAGTTCATCGAATAGCAGGGACTAGACTGGTACATTCCAATCATTTTCACTGTTTTTTTAGCAATGAAATTGAATATTTGCAGCACTGGTAGTCGTAAATGATGCGCATGACAAGTCGTGCAAATCGTAATTTAATACAATCCAAATCAAGAATATGTTTGCTAATGTACCTATATGGCCTCCAAAATGGTACGTATATACTGGTTTTGCTACATTATATACGATATGTTTACAGGTATATTTGCATGTATATTTGCGTTGCAAATTCGAAATACCCACCAAATGGTTCTCTGGGTATGAACAAACGTGGTTAGTCGATTTCATCCATCAGACTAAAAGTTGGCTCTGCGATGGTGCTGCCACATATTTGTACGGGTCTTTGGATCACATCGAAGCAAACAACGATGGAGGGCTTCTGGAGAGAACTCTACTCATGGAAAATTCTACCAAAATTGTTGCCTTCGGCGAAAATCTGCTAAAGCTTGGTAAAACTGCCAAGGTGGATTGCATTATAATGTTTACTGCTGAGGGATTGGAATTGGTCAGTTGGAAATTCTCATTGATGGTAACTAGGTACTAAGTTTGATTTATGAATGAATTTTCCAGAATAAGCAATTCAAGTATATCATTCTGGAAGCAAGAACCTTGGTCATAACGAGACAGTTCAGTTCCTCGAAACAATCGATCAACGTGTTAGAAAAGATGGTCTTGGACGCAGTTTACATCGATGTTTCTGAAACGTCTTACTTATCACGATATGCACTCGTTTCGGAGCGTGAATATATCTACAATGAAACAAGATCACGAAAAATACAAAAACCACGCTTGTTTGTTGGAAAACCATTTCTAATATTAGGTTACCCAAGAGAAGAGAATTTGGAATCGTTTGCATATTTCTGGAGTGTCATTTGTGAACGATTCAACTTTTCATACAATGAGCCCAGAGAAATTAGAAGTGTTGACTTTTTCTCAAGCAGAATCGTCATCAACATGCATAGAGTTCGTCATGCTATCTGTTTTTTGGTTCAGAGTGCTGATAAAAAAAGTATAGTATACTCATTAGTCGCTCCCTTCGATTTCTGGACTTGGATTATGATACTCTTGAGTTCAGCATTTTTAACAATTCTGCTTCGAGTCATTCATAGGAAACGATATACTATAAGTGATTTGGCGTTCTTCATAATGCAGGCGTTGATAAATTCGCCGAGGGATGAGTTCCAGGAGCCGTTCGATCGACATATAATGAACATTTTCCTCGCCGGAAGCATTATCATCATATCAAGCTACGAGTCTTTGCTTGTGGCCCTCATACTAAAACCATCAAAATACCCTGAGCTGGACACAATTCCGTTGATAAATGACAGCTGTTTTATTATAGGATTTTCACCCCACCAAGAATTAGACTTCAAACACATTGTAACATCACTCGATAAACCTCTTAGAAAGCCTCCAACAAGTGATCTTCGGAACTGTTGGGCTGGAACATGCATTATGATTAATATCTTTCGGAAAACATTACGGATGTTTAAGCTCAGAATCAGCAAGGCTAAAAGTTTTTTGATTCCAGTACTTATGGGTCAATTGGTGCCCTCCCGATCTGTGATCGAATTGACTCAACGATATGCCGACTCATTTGCAGAAAGCAGCCTGTATCACTTCATCGACATGGCCTATGATCGTAAACACGGATGTGTCCAAGATTTGTCGGAAATGGCTGCGCAATCATTGTCGATGGAACATTTTCGGTTGGTACTAACCATATTTGTGTTTGGAGTAGGAATCAGTTTCATTGCTTTTATCGTCGAAGTAGTGTATCACAGAACGCAGCAATGGATTGATAAAAATCGACACACTTCGAAGCGAAAAGTGACTAAACCAAAGATTTGAATTGTTACACTTTGAAAAGGTTCATCGTTCTTAACTATTTGTTCTACTTCGATCGTTTGGTGCGTGGTTTGTGATCTGTATTCTGTATTGAAGTGTTCACTTGATGCCTTTTCCATCATGTTGGCACCTTAAAAATTTTGATCTAGAAGTAACGTAGATTCACAGTCAGACCAACTTTCGTAAGATTTCAAACTGAATGATAAAGGGTTGAATGTTTCACGGATAGGGACAAAATAAAAGTTTTCCACTGTTGACGATCCAGAACTAAATTATCGCAACAGTTCCAAAACTTGCGGCCAGTTTACGTCACCTCGTCCTTCTGGGCTTGACTCTCTTTGAATGTGAATTTGAATTTCGCGGATTCAGGAAAATAAGAAGCGCCTTACTTTTTTTCCGTTTTTCAATCTCGTTTCGATAAGCATCATCAGACCGTTTTTTTTTTTTTGGATAAGAAGCATTCTGCATAAGTTTGTTGAGTATTTTCCCTAAGAAACATTTTTTATGACTACAAAAAAAAGCTCCCACAAAAAAATTAATCATTGTTGGACATACAATGTCATGATTCTCAGCCATTATCGAAAACTTTAAAATGTAACAATCACTCGCAAACGCGTGTACGTAAATGTGTGTAATCTACGGTTTCAATCGGAAAATTTATCGTTTTAAACAACGTTCAAGTGCAACTTTATACACGGTGTGTTTATTAACCTTAAAAATGGACGAATCGACACCGCTGAAATTCGACACATTACAGTGAAGACTGTCACAGATAAAATACACAAAACCGGAAATTTCATGTTAACTGTAGTTTTTTATTTAGACTTTTTTGTGGCGTGTTGCCTGTGCGCATAAAACAGTGATATGTGTTTTGTGTAGCGTGTAATAATCACGACATCGTGGTTCCTGAAGCAGGAGAGTCGTCAGGCGTTGCTGGACAATAAGGATAATTTTTTTTGAAAATTTGAGAACAAAATGCACGAGTAAAATTTATTGTTTATGTTAGTAGGAAAAAGTGTTCCTATATGCACATAGCGGGTTGAATGCACCCATGGCCGTTTGAATAAATGTATGACAAGACAACATATCTTATCAATGCATTTTAAGAGTGATACGCTTTGAACACAAGGCAAGAAAGAATTTTATGAATTTTTCAACTCAAAAACATTTAAAAATTCATACAAGGTTTTCATACCTTTTGATGTAATATTTTGTCCTTTAAAAATTATAATTGAAAAAGTAAAATAAATTTGAGTTTTAATGCAGGTTTCATAAAGGTTAGAAAGTTAAATAAGAAAGTTTTTTGTATGCCCTCATTATGTTTGTAAATGCCTCTATCCTAAATAAAACAGTTTAAATAAAAAAATATATATGCATTAATCAATCTGACTTCTTATATAAGCTCTAATTAACATCTCAAAAGAGAATTGAAGATTTCAAAAAAGATTTTATTAAGTTACTGATAAACAGCTTCCATGATATGGAAACACTAACTTCTGTTTTAATCCATAAATATTTTTAAAAAATATAGATTTTTAGAACACTTCAGCCTTGTCGTTTGAAAATTTCCAGTTTTTAGCATTTGCAATAAATTCATACGGAAATATTGACAGAAACAGAAATTCTGCCCAAAACATAAATTTGCGCATTAAGTTCGCACGGTTTAAGGTTATGAATTTAAGAAAAAATGTTGATAAAATCGTTTTCTTAAAAACTAAAGGAGATTCCAACAAAAAATTAACTCCAGTGTATAGAAAAAAAAGTCTGCTCATGTGCTGAGGAAAGCTTTCCTACAGCCGTTTGATGAACTGGCTGACAACACATCATATCTTATCAATCCATTTTGAGGATGATGATACGCTTTGATCATAAAGCAAGGTGAAATTTTATGAATTTACCACCTCGAAAAAAAATTAAAAATTCATACTAGGTTTTGATACCTTTTGATGTAATATATTGACTTTTAAAAATTGTACGTTAAAAAGCTCAAAACAAAACTTTGGTGGTGTTTGTTCCTTATTCAAATGAACTAGAAAAGTAAAACAAGTTTAAGCTGCTTTAACCTGCTGCAGAGAACAGACGTACAAGCTCGACCAAAATTTTTTAAAAAGTAAATATGCAAAATTTCAAATGCTGCCATCCGTATAAAAACGACTGAATTACGTTGAAAATTGACTTAACCCTTTAATGCATGACTTTTTTAAAATGAGAACTACAGCTATTGGTTCAATGAAATAATAACATTTTAATTCGAATAACGCAACACAACAGGTTTGAAGTCGTTATTTTGAGTATTATAAAAGTTATGGCCAATCAAAGTTGAAAAAGGTTTTCACATTTTAATTAATTTCAAAACGATTTTGCCAATTTCTTCCAAACCCTGTTAATTGGGTGCAGGAAGGTGTTTCTGATTGATTGAGATTAAAAAAATTGGTTAGAATTTGCACATCTGTAAAAATAACAACAATTTTCCAAAAACTACTTTTTTCAAAAAAATAAACAAATTTGATTTTTTGCAATTTTTTCTCATATATTGATCGATATCTCACACATAATGTATGTGTCGTAATAAAAATAACATGGACTGATTTCTTTTAATCTCAAGAATATTTTTTGTTCTAACATCACTCAAAAATATCCACGCATTTTCTAGATATTTGGATTGTGATTAGTGTTGTTTTAAAACAACACTATGCATTAAAGGGTTAAAAGAGTGCCATCTGTTGCGCCTTTAAAATAAATGAAGTGCCCAGTTTTCGAAAAGGTGTACCTAATCGATTTTGAATTCTTTAATACCAGTGTTCGGCACAAAAACGCTAATCCACTATTCGCTAGTTAGTCCGCTAACTTTTCGTTAGCGGTTTAATTTTGCCGCTAAGTTTTGATTGATCTAGCGAATTAAAAAGTTCCGCTATTTTTTGGTTCCGCTAATCGAAGACCGCTAACTCCCATATATTTGCATCAAATTATTGCCGAATTAAATATTAGTGACAGAATAAACTTTTTGTCATTAATCAAGTTAAAGTGGCATTGCGCATAATTCTGTTTGCCTAATTGGATTAGTTGGAGGAATGCGTACTCGAGTTAGGGAAAAGATGTATTTAGTGTCATTTTCCTCTCTTTGAGCACTTTTTTTTCGAAACATTTACAGAAGAAAATAACAATAAAAGGTGTTAAACAATATTAAACTATTTTTAACATCCCTTCATCAGCATTTGTTTTCAAATGGTTTGGATATTTAATTTTACCGCACAGTTTTTAGAGCTTTTACAGATCAGTTCATATAAAAATAAGATAAAATCACCATTGTAGCCTTCGTTTTAAGTTCAAATAGAAATTGTATCAATGTCTACATTTGAGAATGCTCCTGCAAGTTTAAAAAAGGGGAGAACAGATTAAAGGTTTTAAATGATGATGATGAAAAATAATTCAAAAAACAAAAAAAATGGATTGATTTGCCTAAAAGATTGTTTGCAACGATATTGCTTACCATCTACTTTGCACAAAACCGATAAATCGAGTAAATTTTTAACCAAAATTTGAATTAAAAAAAGAGATATATGGCTCCCATCTTCCAAATCTTGTTATTTTACTCTAGTAATCGTTCGAAGATTCGTTTTTTTAAATAGTAAAACACAGAGAGTTGTGAAAATTCCCATCTTTGGCAGTTTTTGTTCATCTTATATATTGTCGCTGAATCCCCAACCCGGAGTTTCCGTCAACATCAGCGACGGCGACATCACTGACGACATTTCATGTTGACCAGACATCTTTCAAACATCTTCCGTGTGTCGGAACCAAACAAAAGAACGGGTTGCCAATCGCCGAGGTATTTGAAGAATTCTTCATCGTCGCTGGTTGGCAAGGTTGCCAATCACCAGCGCGAAAACTTCGGATTTAAACTGCATTGACAATAATTGTATGAAAGTTTGATCAATTTATCCAATTTAAATTAAATACTTGAAACATTATTTATTCCCCCTTGAGGAAAGGAAAAAATCGAAGGGGGGAAGGGCGTGACAAAAGAAAAATTTGATATTTGTTCCAGCATTTATGTTGGTCAACAGTTAGCGATTAGCACTTTGAGCTTAAAGCGATAAATTTTTCGGCACATTTAGCGTATTTAATTAGCGATCGCTAACTTTAAATGAGTTAGCGATCTAATTAGCGGCGCTAATTTTTCAGTTAGCGATGCCGAACACTGTTTAATACTTTAACTAATGCCGCTCAATGGCTTCAATTAATTACTAGATACATGCAAGAAGAGTTACCTTCCACTTCCTTTACTTTTGTACTACTTAGGCTACATCCAGTCAATTAGAAACATTCATGACAATCAGTCTTACCCATCAGAACTGATTCTAAACATCTCAAAGCGGGTTACTTTCGAGTATTGGTGTTGCATCCCATTGTTCAAAATTAAGTACTTCTATCTTGAAGGAAACTGCGATTAACTTTTTAGATATTTTTCCGTTATGCAACGTAACCAAACTGTTACGAAACTTCAACAGCGATTTTCTTGAAACATGTTAAACAGCTAATACGACCTGTTCCACACTGACCAATACGGCTAAGTTCAGCGTTCCGGAGCATGTCCGCACTCAGAAAATATCCAAATTTGCAAAAAATTCCTGGTTTGGCAAGCTATCTGCAAGTGTGGGAAGCGGAGTGCACCTATCGTGACGAGAGTACCGCACCGAGAGAGCAAGCCGACTGCTCTCGCTGAAAGCGCCTAGAAAGTTCTAGGCGGTTCCATCTGGCCCAAGCACGTCATTGTGTGCTTGCTCCACAGCCTATTTAAGGGCGCATTCTTTATGCGCCTAGAAGTCAGTCGTTATTAAACCGTCAAACCGTCAAGATCGGCGGAAGTGTAAATAAATAGAAATGTACATAAATAGTGTGTAAATAGTAGAAATAAGTACATATAGAGAAAATATAAAAATGTAAAAGAAAGAGTGTATTGTGCTTCTTTGCTGCTTCGTTCCGACGCCTTGCTCCCGGGTTCAGCTGCCACAATCGGCTCTTTTCAGAGCCCCCATTCCAGAAAGAGTTTTGGATCTCGGTCAACCAGGCGATCGAGATCCCTCCGAGCCTCGGCCGCCAGGCAGCGTCATGAGGACCTGCCTCCACTGATGGGACAACCATGCGTGGTTGTCTCTTCAGGTCCAATCCCACGAGGGGAGCGGACCATCAGTGGTAGATTTCCCGAGCGCTCACATTGTCCTGGCCTTGGCCCCCAGGCAGACAGTCTGCGGACCTGCCTCCACTGTTTGGCAACCATCAGGGGTTGTCAAAGCCTTATCCATGAGGGAGAAAGGGCAAGCAGTGAGAGTTTTGCCAAGCGCCGCACCCTCAGTCCACCAATGGCTTTTCATGGCCACAACAGTTGATTTCCAGCTGTTTTTGTGTCTTGGGACTTTCCTTGATTTTTCTCGATTCTGCCCAAAAAATGTTGTCATTGAACTTCAGTATTGTACGCTATCTCAGAATCCATTTGACAGATTGTCGCTAAATTTTGTGTACTTACACATTTCATTACTAGGTAGCTTTACTGGAAATTTCATCAATTTTCAAAGAAACACAGTGTTGCATTTTATTTCGAATACACTCCTTAGTAGACTGGCCCAAATTTGTATGGGGTGATTTTTACAACATTTTTTTCAACGCGGCACCCCCTAGATTGCTGCATTTAGGTTAAAGGATGACTTTCTGAAAGTTTCAGGTCATTTGGCAAAAGCACGAGCTGGCGCAAAGGACTTAAAATTTGTATGAAAATTTTCGGCAAAATGTTTGAAAATCGACATACTTTCACTCTTTGTTTTCTAAAATATGTTTCCAGTACACTAGAAAGCTCCGAATTTCCGGATGTGATGAGTTGTTTGCAATTGAATGTGTGATTTTTTTTTTTCGCATTTCATCGATATATCGTGAACGGTGTATTAATAGGTGGATTATTAGTACTAACTTGATCGCATTCTCACACAATGAGAATAATATATAGAAAGTTTGTGTCCTCGACAAAGTTGTTGAAATCTTTGCAAAAAGTTGAGAAAAAGGACACAAACTTTCTATTTGTTATTCTCATTGTGTGACGATGCAATCAAGTTAGTGTGATTATTAGCCCATACACTGTTCACGATATATCGATGAAATGGGAAAAAATCACACATTCAATTGCAAATAACTCATCACATTCAACTCGTATCGCGTCACAATCTTCTACAAACTTGTTTGTAATTGTTTGAACTACAATTCCGGAAATTGTGAACTTTCTGGCGTACTGGAAACATATTTTGGAACACTAAGAGTGAAGGTATGTTGATTTTTCATACATTTTGCCAAAAATCTCCATACAAATTTCAAGTCCTTTGCGCCAGCTCGTGCTTCTGCCAAATGACCTGAAACTTTCAGAAAGTCATTTTTTTACCTAAATGCACCAATCTAGGGGGTGCCGCGTGGAATATATATTTTTTGTCATAGGCCAATCTACTCCTTAGTTTACAGTGAGGGGCAAAATAAAGTGTCCAAACTATTTTTTTATCATTTCTTTCATTTTTCTGGTTGAAATTCACCGATAACACATCGTAATCATTTTTAAAATATTGTTTATTATGTTCTTTTTAATTTTTGTTAATGTTGCGCTGGTAAAAAAAGAAAATTTTTCTGATAGAAAAAAAAAACAAATAATATTCCAAAAAAAAATGGGCAAAATAAAGTGTCCAACTCAAAAATGTATATAATTTCGATAAGTTTCCATCGCGAGGCCCTTCGAATTTGTTTGTTTTGTGTATTTTGACGTTGCATAAACAACTGGCTTGGCTCTGGAGTATTCAAACAGGTGTCTACATTCGAATAAGTTGTAAAATATGGAGAACGCATAAATTTCTGGTTCCATTCCGTTGTCCATCCGGAAAATGGTTGTTCGTGATGTGAATAACGGTCAAACGCACCGGGAAGTGGCCAAGAACTACGAAATCAGCAAGAAATCATGAAGAAGATGAAAACGTTCGGATCGGAGATGGATCGCTCAGGAAGAGGACTGAAGCCCAAGACATTTGCCAGAACGTACAAGAAAATCATTCTTGAAGTGAAGAAAAAAGCAATAATAACGATCCGGCAGATACAGGAAGAGCTCCAATTTTCGGTATTGCATTGTATTATCCGTCGCCGCATCCATGCAAAGGAGTACCATAGAAAGATCGCAGTGAGAAGGCCTTTCATCAGCCAGGTGAATAAGGCTAAGCGGCTCAAGTTCGTCAAGGAACACGCCGATAAACGGCTCGAGTACTGGAAAACATTGTTGTGGCCGACGAATCCAAATACGAGCTATTCAACCGGAAGAAGCGGGATCATATGTGGCGCAAGTCGGGTGAGGAGCTCCAAGATCGCCATATCCAAAGAACAGTCAAGCACGGAGGAGGTAACGTGATGGTGTGGGGGTGCTTTTCTCGGGGTGGGGTGGGCAATTTGGTAAAAATTGACGGAATCATGACAGCTGAGTCATATTCCAATATCCTGCGGGAAAACCTCGAGGTACCCCTCATCAAGACGGGCCTCGAAGAGCGCTTCGTTTTACAGCAGAATAACGATCCGAAGCATACGGCCAATCTGATGAAGTCATTTTCCCGTTCCTGCCGCATAAAAGCCCTTGAATGGCCCCCACAAAGTCCTGATCTGAACCCCATCGAAAATCTGTGGGCCATCCTCGATGCTCTGATTGATAAGACTGGTGTGACAAATTAAAAATACTTATTTTGATGCCATGGAGCATGCGTGGGAGGAACTCGACCCACAACACTTGCACAACCTTGTTGAAAGTATACCGAAGCACTTGTAGGAGGTGTTGAAGGCCGAAGGAGGCCATACCCATTATTAAATAGTTCTTGTTTGCCTTCAGTTTGAATCAATTTGAAGCTGTACCGATCTGGACACTTCATTTTGCCCCTGTTTTTTTGGAATATTAACTGTTTTTTTTTTTCTATCAGAAAAACTTTTTTTTTTTAACAGCGCAACATTAACAAAAATTGAAAAGAACATAATAAACAATATTTTAAAAATGATTACGATGCGTTTTCGTTAAATTTTAACCAGAAAAATGAAAGAAATTGAAAAAAAATAGTTTGGACACTTTATTTTGCCCCTCACTGTATGTCTGTTTTTGTATTTTTACGTAATAAAACTGTTTGTTTACATTTTGTTTCATACGATGTAAGAAAAGCTCACGTGAGAAATATATATGCATTTTTCATAAACAAAACAGGTATAAAACAAGCTGCACAAAAAATGCAATATTAAAAACATAATAAAACTGCCTAATGCTAGTTGGCTTTATCTGTGTTACTCGGGTTACTTGTTGTAAATCAACTGAGAGTCTCGAAAGTGTTGACAAACTTTAACAAACCAATTCTAATTATGAGATTTATGCAAAAAAAAATAGAAATAAAGAAAGTGTTCGCTTTACCCGACATTTCCCTATATAAAATTCTTCAGGCACTATCATTGTTGGTGTAACTTACGATATTTTGCTGTGAAATCTGAATTGAAAATCTACATCTGACGTCTTAATTTGACATCTGAATCTCTAAGCCGATAAAATGTTCAACCATGGAATCCTGATGAATGAGAAATCAATTTTCCACTGCACAACTTAGATTCGACACCATCAGCGATTCAAAGGAATTTTCCTCAAGCTTGCTGACTCATTAACGCCAAGAAATATGGCATTGACGAAGATATTTCAACACTTTGAAGATGGAGAAAAAAAACTACAAAGTCACCGCGTTTGTGCTAGATTCTCGAACGAAAAGCACCCTCTGGCTCAATCTCATCTCGTCGCTGCTCATGGTCGGTGAATGATTTCTCCAGTCAACGTCTCGCGATTTTTTTTCACCCGCATTTCGCACTTGCAAATCAACCCCTGAAGCATTTGCCAGCCAGCTCTACTGGCAGAATGTGACACTCTCCTTAGCGCGGCAACCAGGAAATGTCTAATCGAGTTAAGGATGACATTAACAAAGTTTCCGCTTTTCTCGGGTTGTATCCTTTCTTAAGCACCAGCAGCAGCAGCCAAACAGAACAAATGACAGATGGAAGCATCAGGCGACGATACCGAAAGATGCTGCTGCTGGAGCAAAGTGAAACGGATGCTTCGGAAAGCTTTCCGCTTTTTGCTTCTGCCTCCAGGGAATATTTCTCTACGTATTAATTTGATTTTTATGCTTTGAGTTATCGATTTCTCGGAATAAGAATGAATTCAATCTTTAAAAAAATGGAATGAGTTGTTTGTTTTGCTCTTTTTGAACGGTTTTTATCATTGATTCTTAATCATCAATTTAAAACAGAAAACTTAGTTTTGGAGGGTGAACAAAAACTAATGATTTAAAATTGATACTTAAAACCATTACAACTTCATTTGTTTTTCTTTGACTGAAGTTGACTTGAAAGTCAATAAAATGCACCATCAAAAACCAATCGGGTGCTAAAAAAGCAGCATTTAACAGAAAAATTACGGAAATAGTCCAAAAATTGCCACAATTCACCCCTTTTACAGTACATTCATCAAGAAAGAACTACAGTGTCGAACAATAGAATAGGACCGCTCTAATGCAGAATATTCAAATCACCTTTAAACTGCCAATTCAAATATAATAATATGCGACACCTAGCGGCAAGCACTTATTGTAGTATGCCAACTTTGTTTGTTGCAATCAAAGCAACCCGTTTGTACTACTCGACCAGTAAGCTATCCGAGGGTGAAAAAAGTCGCATCATAAAATAAGACCAGCTCATCGGTTGGGCTGTTCCGGAATTTCCAGCGCTCTAGATTTGAAGAAAAGGTGTTGTTTTCGGTGTTGTTTGTCCATTTTCGTGTCCTGGTAAGTATTTCCCATAAAATTAATCATGTAAATCATGAAAACAAACAAAAAATAAAGATTTCCTTCCTCCTTCTTTGTTTCCAGCGGAAAAGCGATGGGTCGGGCACAGCACTGCACGGAGGTCCAGCGAGCGATCATCCGGAATCTGTACAAGGCTGGCAAAAGCCAACGCGAGATTGCCGACTACTTAGGAAGGTCGAAAACTTGCGTTTTCAACGCGCTTCACAGTACCGGCAAACGGGAACTGACCAGCCGCCCCCGCAAAACGACGCCGAAGGACGATTCGGCAATCAAGCGGGCCTCGCAAAAGGACCCTTTCAAAGCGTCCAAGCAGATTAGAGACGAGCTGAACTTATCTGTGAGTACGGTTCAGCGACGGTTGGCGGAGAAGGAACTAGGAGAAAAAAGTCCCCGGAAGGTGCCGATGCTGACGCCGAAGCACTTGAAGGCGCGGCTGAAGTATGCGAAGGACCACTTCGTTCGGGTCGGTCCGGAAAAGGAGAAACTATGGAGAAATGTGTTGTGGTCGGATGAGACCAAAGTGAACGTCATCGGCTTGAACGAAAAGAGTTGAGTCCATCGCCTACTCGGCTGTGCGTATATGCCCCGTATACAAATAAAACATTCAAACATGGAGGAGGTAGCATCATGGTGTGGGGGTGCTTTTCTTGGTACGGGGTGGGTCCCTTGTACTGGATCGACCGGAATATGGACCAGCATCTCTTCGCCCAGATACCTCGGGAAGTAATGCTGCCACACGCCGAGTGGGAGATGCCCATAAAGTGCCAGTTCCAGCAGGACAACGACCCCAAACATACCGCTAAAACGGTTAAAAAGTGGTTCCAGGATAATAAGGTAGACGTTATGGAGTGGCCAGCACAGTCCCCTGATCTCAATCCCATAGAGAACCAATGGTAAATAGTTAAACGTAAGGTGTACACCGAAAAATCAGAAAACCAGCAGCAGCTGTGGAAGAGAATCCAGGCGGTGTGGTACGCTATCCCGGTGAGAACGTGCCAAAAGCTGGTGGCGTCGATGCCGAACCGGGTGCGAGAAGTGACGCGTAATAAGAGTTATACCATCAAGTACTTACCCTGCAAATCGATCACGGTATGAATTTCCTTTTTTCTTTATTTTTTTTTTTACCATGAATTCTAAAGCGGTCCTATTTTATGTCGCGTTATTTAAGTCAGTAAGTATGCTTAAAACGCATTTTTAAATAAAAAACAATTGTTTTAACTACGGATGATTTTAATTTCTTTCACTTTCTGTTTTGGATTGAGCTGTGGTCCTATTCTATTGTCCGACACTGCACAGTGGTGCAGAACATCAATCTAGCTGTACGAAATTAATAGCGCCCAGGGATGAAGAGAAAGATATTTGATGTCTTCAGCAACATTGTTCAGTTTTATAAGGAGCATATTCTAGTATCAAAATTTTTGCCGAGGGGTCCACCGATAGCGAGGTAAACATGCTAACTTTTTTGTTTTTCAAATTAGAGCTTTGATGTCTTCGACAAAGTTGTTTATTTGATCAAAATACATAAGTTTGTTGAAAATGTTCAAAGTCCTATCACATCACCTTCAGGAGTTACAGTCAAAGTAAAAAAAATCTCTTGAAAAAACAGTTTTTTTTAACCTGACACGTTGTAGATTGGATAAAATGGTTCGCTGTCTTTGAAACAAAGATGTAACAAGCCACGATCCACATTTGTCTCATACATTATGATGGGTTTAGAAGTGGTTGAAGCTGTATAGAAAGTATTTAGTGTATTTTATTGGCAATTTTAGAAGGCTCGTCCATCGAAAAGTGCACATTTTCGCAACACGCCATTTTTTGTGATTATTTTTTATGATAAGCGGAACTATTCCCATTTGAAATTAGCGTGGAAATCTGTGGAACTAGTAAAGATTTGAATGATTGAAAACACACATTTTATGTAAAAAAATCCTATTTTACTTATAGAAAAAACGTTAAAACATTTAATTGATTAATAAAGTGTTGCAGTTTTCTTTTAAAAAGTTTGTTTGAATAAAAGACATTTAAGTTCGATTTTTCAAATCATTTAAACCTCAAAAAAATAAATGGAACTTATCTGTTAAATTTGGTAGACCACTAAATTAGTATTTGATATCATTTAAAAGAACAATAGAATTTTGCCATAACAATATAACTGCTTCAACTGGTTCCAAGTAACTGTATCCAAGTAACCAATCTTACAAGCAATTCGCTTTTGTCTTTTCGTTGAGTCATAAGTTTTCATCGAATTTAAAAGCCTTTTAATAAAACAAAATATATAAAAGAAAGCTGTAACATTTTATTAATCAATCAAATGTTTTTGATGCTAGAATATGCTCCTCATAAAACTGAGCAATGCTGCTGAAGACATCAAATATCTTTCTCTTCATCCCTGGGCGCTATTAATTTCGTACAGCTAGATTGATGTTCTGCACCACTGTGCACTGTATAAAAGTGGTTTGTTGAGATTTGGTAAAATAAAAAGTGCCACAACTTTATACATACTTAAGCGTTGAAAAGATACCCCTTAGAGTTGTCCAAATGAGCTGATCATTTTTAAAAGGTTTTTTGGACAGGTTAGGGAGCATCTATCCACAGTTTTTGATTTGTCTTAGAACGAAAACAAAAATTTAAATTGAAATGTCGAAGTACAGAAAAGATCTCTGAAAAATCTAGGATCGACTCACGAATAGCAAACCGCCCCCCCCCCTCTCCCCTTCAAACATACTCTCGCGAGATATCAAATTTATGCTTTTAACTTCACTCCTCACTCCAAGATAAGCTATTTCCTGCGCTGTTTTGATACATCGATTACGTTCCAACTGGCACCGGGAAAAGAGTTTCCCACAATTTCATCGAAGTTAAACGAATAAAATTCGCTTCAATGAATATGGCGCCATCAGGGGACTGCTTACCAAATTGCGCGCCGCGAGTAGAAGGCAACCCTCAAAAAAAAAGAGAATGCTACAACAAACTTTTCGAGTGTTTTGAATCGATGATACGCGCTATACCCTGCCCTTGCCTCGGTGAGTATCAATCAAAATGTAAATTTCATTTCTGCAGGGATCGATTTCATTCTTGGGTGACGCTTTTTCGCGTATCGCCAGGTGACGACAAACGTTGGCGGTTCACTTGAGAAAGGGAACCCTTTGTCGTTGGTTCTTTTTGACAACATCTTTCTTGAGAAATATCATCTTACTTCAAAAGTGCTTCAGAATTGAACCGAAATTGAATCTACTTGCCATGCTTCTTGTATTATAAATGTTATTTTCTTTTGTAAAAGTTGATGGATTCAATCATTGTCGCATTTGTTTTGAATTCGTCAAAAAAAAATCTATTCTTTATGTCAAGGATGCAAAATATAAAAAAGTACCAATTGAACCCACGATAAGGGATCACATATCAGCGAGCGATACATCTCTCCAATAGAAGAAGACAAGAATGCAAATCAGCACCAAGCACAGCTAGCACACATCCAATCATCGAAAAGTAACTTTTGGGTGATGTTTTGTAGCATTCAAGCGTGACAGCTGACAACACAGGGACTTTTCCCAGGAGTGGGATCCCGGCAAGGGATTTTTTTTCTATGTCTCGAAAATCCTGCCTTATCTTGACTTTGATGAACTTCTTATGCCAAGCGAGCGAGGGTACGGATGCTGTCAGGAACAGCAATTTCAGTTCTTCGGGGACAGCAGTGACACCTCTGTGATTGCAAAACGTTTCAGAGTGGCAACTTTTTCATTCAGCTTTTTTTGTAACCTTAAGTGAAAGTTTTGACAAACATTTTGTAGCGGTTGTATTTTGATGCTCTTCGAGTATCGGTAGATTTGTCTCCGAGAATATTTGATTGGGAGGAGTAGGTACTTCTTGCTATGATAAGAAGACTATGTTCATTGGACCGCTGCAAAAAAAGGACTTTTTGCTCCCATATATTTTTTCGATGCCTTTTGTGTCACCAAGCATCAGTGTAAAATTTGAGATGATTTGGTTGATTCCTGCGTTCAATTTTGTATTTTGTAACTCACTCGCGACGAACTGACGTCGACCGACTGTTTATACCGCGGCGATTATACGGTACTAAAGAGCCGCGTGGCGAATATAAACAATAACAGGGAGTCTCAGGTAAGAACGTCAATAGAGTTGTTTTTGACATTTCTTACGCACACTTGCTGAGCATGTACAAATGAGACGGGACAATTAATCTCAAAAACTCTCGGTACAAAAAACGGGCAGCCGGTCGACACACATGGTCGTTTTTTAGGTTAATTGTCCCAAAACTGGAAAGTGTTGGTGAAACAACCAGCATAATATCACGAACACTATCAGCGGCAAATAGGACTATTCGCTATTGTTTCAAGAATCGATGAAGAGTGAATTCGAAGTGTTCACTGGGATTGTTGCCAGTTGAATACTACGGAAACCAATAGGGAAGTGTTGCGAAAATAGCGGATGGATAATCCAATTATCAATATTAAGGGGGGAGTAGGGTCTAACGGGTAAAAAAAACACCATTTTCACGAATTTTTTTAGAGCTATCGTTCAAACAAATTTATTACATTTTTTTTCATTGTACAAAGCATTCTTAAAAGAACATTTAGTAATTTCTCCGTAGAAAAACATTGAAAAATGAGCCGGTGACGGAGCACTTTCGAGGATGCCTTTTAGAAAACAGGATTTGCGGTGGACACTGTATCTCAGCACAGAATCATCTCAAGTCAAAAAATCAGAGCAAAATGTTTTAATGGATGTTTTTCTGAACCCCAACGATTTTATTTAACTTAAAAAATTTGTTTGGAATTTTTTTGGCTATTTGAAGTAAAAACTACGATTTTTCACAGAAAATCCGCCATTTTTATCTGTAAAATCTTCCTAAAGTAAAAAAAAAGAAAATCGTTGGGTTTTGGTATTTTATATGTAGAAAATATGTTCCAAATTTGAAAAGAGAGTCTTCATCGTGCTTTCGCCGTGTGCGGTTCGTTTGTTTTATCCTCCGTTTCGTTCGTGAACTGATATTCTTGGTAAAAATTGCAAAGTTATGAGAGAAAGAATTTTTTTTCCGATGGTTAGATGAAGTTAAGTGAAGCTTGCTTGAATCGTGTGTTTATTTAGAAAAAATAAATAGAAAAAAGAAAATTTCAAGAAATTGGGTTTATTTTAATATTTGCTACGGTGCGTCGCGATTATGGTTTTCGGTAGTGAAATGGGTGAAAAAAAAAAATTATGTTCGGAACATTATAATTATTCCCGATTCCGATGAGTGTTGTGGGCGGAAATTTTGAAATTGATTTAGGTGTATGTTATAATGAGTGAAATTAGTGATGTCTTTTACCATCCGAGAATGAACCGCCGAGACATGTCCGAACATGTCTGCCTCAGTCCAAACAAATTTGGAACGCGAAAAACAGAGAACGCACATCTGCGCATGCGCGTTTTCTGTATAGGATGGCGTAGGCGCATATTCTGGATCGAAGCAAGCGAGGGACGGCGTCATGGAAAAAACTCAAACCAAACCTGGTGAGGCAATTCCGATTATCTTTTTTCTTTCTCGTTTTTCTTGCTTCTTTCGTTTTAATTTCTCAATAACATGCCTATCAGGCGCAGAGAGGCAATTTTCATTGTGAGTTATTAATCATGTTTTCTTGATAATCTTTTATCATTTGGGTCGTTAGATTCAACTAGTTAGCGTAATTCTTCACGTAGCATCAAAACGAAATACTAATGGAAACTATAGGGATAAACTATAGGGATTCAGTATAAGCTGTTACGACGCCATGCATCTTAGATAAATAACTCCAGAGAACAAATTACTGTTATTTTTTCTAGTTTCTTGCTCGTTGCACAATTAAATATCGAATAATTGTTCTTTATTTAAATCTTCTTCTATAACCTGCTCAAAATTAACATAACAATGAAATACAGATATTAGATTCTGTCTAATCTTTTTTTTCTCCGACCAACGTTTATTTCTCTCTTTTTATTATGATATATTTTTTAGTCTTAATAATTGTTTTAGTGTTACACAGTTGGTAAAAATGGTAAAATATCCAGGTAAAGGTAAGCCTTGAGTGTTTTGAAAAGGTAAGATTGAAACTTTGCTATTGCATTACATATCCTTTCATTTATAATTTTAAATATATAACTATAAGAACGTTCAAGCAGTTGCCAGCTGGGCAGGTATCTACACGCATGCGGAATACCTGTCGAAGATTCATAACATTGAGAATGTTATGAATTTTATGCGGTTGCGAAACTGTTTGCTCGTTCTACAAATAAGACATACACACACACGTAATTCATTCATTACATGACAGTTCACACGAAGCCATGGTGTCGGGTATGTGTTAATTTGCATTGAAGATTGGCCGAACTTATAATCTAAAGAATGCAATTGAGCGCATACGTTGGCGAAACTGCGGTGAATCCGTGCACCCATGGTGGATTATCTACATACATACATACATACAGAAAATATGTTCCAAATTTGAAAAGAATCGGTGAAGTAGTTTTCAAATGACGATGTCCACTGACTTTAAAAATGTGCTTTCGAGAAAAACGCGTTTGAAGTTTCTGCTCTCTCTCTCTTGCAGTATTAGATAAGAGGAGATAAAGATATATAATTTCTACAGTTTTGCTTCAATTGACTTGAAAATTTGACACAACATTCTTGAAATGTTTTAAAATAAAAAAATGAAAAAATCGATTTTTTGAAAGTGACCCTACTCCCACCTTAATCACAGATAACAATATCAATCACTATTGTAACCTGACCTTTTAACAACACTTGACGTAAATCAATATGATTACGATTTCAGTTTTCAAATACAAATTAGCGTTCATTATTTCAATATTACAACAAAAATAAAAATCGGAATCCATTGAAAAGTATTTAAAAATGGCAGATTTTGCTTGCTAGAGCTGTTAATGATTGTATGCAATGTTTTTGCAAAGGTTTTTTGAGATTTTCTTTTTCCATTCTACGGTTACACAGTATTCAAATAAGCAGACAAAAAGGCAAAAATTAAAAAAAATAATTTTGAAAAAAAAATTTTATATCGTCGAATAACTTTTCGGTGATACAGGTTAAATTTGTGCTTTGTTGACATGAATACTGCTGTAAGATTCAAGAAATATTTTTCATCCAAAGTTGAATTTTTAGGAACTTTCAGTACATTTCTAGCGATTTTCGAATGAAAAATTATATCTCGTTGCGCTAATTCAGGCAGGAGTGAATAGATCGCTTCCAAAATTTTTATTGCTTTTTCTAATAGGGGTGTAAAAATTTAAGAATTTAAAATTTCCATACAACGCTTGCAGTGGTCTAATGTTCATATTCATTCGAATTCGGAAAATATTTGAATTTACATTTGGTTCAAAGAATCTCTTCCTGAGTTAATTGGTAAATTTTTAGAAATATTGTTTTGCTTTCCTAAAAAATTTGAATCATAAATCAATTTTTTTTACTAAATTTCAGAATATTTCCAGAAATAACTCTTCTTATGAAATTTTCGAAAATTGTTTATTTCGTTGCATAAACACGAAAAATTTGGTTTTTTATCTTTGTTTTAATTTGAGAAAATTAAAATGTTTAAAATGTGGTTCATCAAGAGTGGTGATGATCGGCAGAATCTTAAGCCATATATAATATTTAAAATCAGTTTTGAAATCATCGGCATTTGTCAATGTTGTTTCCATGATCCTATTACTAGCCTAAACATACGACATATAAGTTATTTGTTCCAGTTACGTGATTTTTAATGTCTTAAACGCTTTAACATATACCTATAACTGATAAGAGTTTAATAAGCTGTGTATCTATCGCAATTAATTTTTTAATGAATCAGTGAGATATCGAGTAAAGTAAGCGAAAGAATGGTAATATAAAGTTATTTTTTGAAAGTAGTTTTTGAAAAATTTATGTTATTTCTTTAGGATTGCAAATTAAAAAAAAATTAATAACAATCAACCACATTTTCTTTCTTGCACCCAATGAACAAGGTTTTGAAGAAATGTGCAAGATAGTTACCCCCAGTTCTCCTAGTAGTAAAAATTTCTAATCCAAATCTAAAAACTGTTTTTTTTTTTAACTATCTTTTAGTATTTCGGAATAATGAGTTTCGAACATGGTAACTGAATCTAATTTTAGCTTTAAATGCAAAAACAAGATTCGAGTCAGGATGTTATCCCAATGATGAACCGAATGATGAATGAAAATCAAGAATAATGAACTGGATACAGATTGCACAATAGACTGAGTGGGTTTGGGGTCATTTTAGAATTTTTCAAACCCGGGGGTCTAAAAAGCTTCGTTTTGGCTCAAAACTGATCCATGATTTTTGTATAGAGAGCGTACAGTCAGATTTCTAGAAGAAGGTCGAGTTCTGAAAAGATAAATATGGCATCCCGAATTGAGTAACCTCAAACGCGTTTCAGCTTCTCTGAGTTTGAGGGTATTGAAGAACAGAAGGAAGATGAACGTTTGTTTAACGGAGTAAAATCGAACACAGGCAAACCAATTCTTCAGAACACAGGCAAACCATTTCTTCCTTTAACAATAAAAAGTTTTTCCCAAGCGATCAATGAATAATGTTTCATTCATCCATTAATTACCAAAACATTTTCTCCTACAACCGTACCAAAACGTGTCCACAAGCACAAATTAATTTTAACCCTTCAATGCATAACTTTTTTTAAATGAGAAAGGCAGTTTTTGATTCTGTGAAATAATAACATTTTAATTTGATTAACAAAGCTGAACAGGCTTGAAGTCGTTATTTCGAGTGTTATGAAAGTGTTGTTGAAAAATAATTTTTGAAATTCATAATTCATTTCAGAACGATTCTACAAATTTCTTCCAAACGTTGTTAATTCGGTGCGGGAAGGTGTTTGTGGTTGATCAAATTTGAAAAAATTGTTAATATTTCATAATCTGAAATTTTTTTTAAAAAAATTAATAAAACGAGTTTGGCTAATTTTCAATATCTCACACATAAATTAAAATATTGCAATAAAAACATCATGGTCTAACTCGTTTTGAACTCTCTTATATTTTTTGTGATTATATTACTCAAAAATATCTACGCGTTTCCGAACTATTTGGATTTACATTGAAAATACATCATTAGAATAATTTTTTTTTTAAATATAGCTTCAGTGTTGGCAGTTATTTTTACGGCTATTTCGAGCTTATTTTACAATGTTATTTTGAGTTTTTTAAATTTTTCAAATAGTTTGGATAAAATTATTTTTATGAAACTATTCTGAAAAACATTTTTTTTGTAAAAATCCCTAAACCATTCCCGAGCAGATTTTTATGAAAAAATTATACCTAATTTTGCTGTCATGGGGTTAGTTGCCCTACTTTGGGCTCTTCAAGCGATGGTCTTAAAACAATCTTTATTTTTCTCACAGGTTTATATCTTTTAGAAAATTTATTCATAGATCATGATCTTATATGCAAGTTTCAATGAGAATTTTCAACATAGATTTTGCCGTTATAGAAAAATGTGCAAAGATATGGATGATCAAAATTTCCAACAATGAACCTACTGTTCTTATTTTGGTATTGAACTGGTATAAAAAGCATGATTTTTGGAAAACAAAAAACAAATTCATTAAAAACGTAATCTTCAATAAAGTATTATCATAAAAAGTGTTACAGCTTTTTAACGATTAAAAAAGCTTAAATCTATATAAATATCTCAAAAACTTTCACTCCCCGTCAGCTCTATCAGCAGAACAAAGCTGAAATTTTTTAGAAATGTTGAATATGGGTTCTGAGTTATCCCAATGTCAAATGTCCCAATTGAAAATCCGCACCATTGTTGGAATTGAAACAAATTTTTAGTGATGTCAGGTCTAAAAATAAAACATCAAAGTCGAAAGTTTTCTTTTGATGGACCCTATTCAAATTTTTCGGGTTTCATAAATTTTTACTCATTTTAGAAAAAAATAGGTCGTATGGTTAATTTTCTTCGCACTGAAAGTAATTTTCCCTTTAAACTTTGCCTTGGATTTGGCTGGAATTTTGCTGTCTGATTTATCACTTACTAGCTGCTCCCATACGAACTCCGTTTCGCTTTCAAATTGGAATATGTCCTGAACAGTTTGTATGAAAGTCAATTGACAAGCTATTTCTAGATGCAATTCCTAATTCATTGTTAAGTAATAATTGCAAAAATATTTGACGATAACTTTTTCTGTCGTCTGCTATTAAATTTGAAATCAGGAATCAATTTACTTGCCAAAAAAACCCCAAGTATAAATTTCGGCTCGATCGTTACATAACTAAGCAATTATTGCCAAAAAAGTTAAACCCCTTTCGGTGGCCTCTTGTACAATCTTTGATATCTGAAATTCATTGCCCTTCTCTGAAAACTTCCTTGCGCAAAATTTCAAAGCAATTCAATGTATAATAACGTCAATATTGCTAAACACAGTGAAAAATAAATCAATATGGGCGACCCCTTTGGTCGACCACTGGCAAAACATTTGACATCTGAAATCGATAGCTCGTCCCCGAAAACTACCGCGAGCAAATTTTCATCCCAAACCGATGTCAAATAACGACGATATTGCAAAAATATTGAAAGATTGATATGGACGACCCCCTTTGCCGGCCTCTTACACTGAATATAATAACTGATCCTAATCCATAGCTCGTCTCTCAAACCCTCGTGTACCAATTTTCATCTGAATCTGATGTATAATAACGACAATATCGCATCAACAGTTAATAGTTAATATGGACGACCCCTTTGGCCGACCCCTGTATTTAATTTGAATAAGTGAAATCAATTGTTTGTCCCTTATAACTCCTATGTTCAAATTTTATTCCAATCCGATGCTAAATAACGTCAATTTCACTAAGATATTGAAAAGTTAATAAGGATGACCCCTTTTACCGGCCCCTTACGCTAAATTTGATTCCTCAAATCGATTGCACGTCACTTAAAACTATCGTGTACCAATTTTTATCAGAGTACAATGTATCATAACGTCAATATCGCAAAAACAGCGATCAGTTAATATGGACGACCCCTTTGGCTGACCCCTTACACAAAATTGACCACCTGAAATCGATTGCTCGTCTTTCAAAACACTCATGTGCAAATTTTCAACACGATCCGACGAAAAGTAACGTCAATATCGCGAAAACAATATTTGTCTTGTATGGACGACCCCCTTTAGAAGGGGTCATCCGAAAATCTAAAAACATTTTTCTTCATTCCTGGTCCTAATGAGCATCCATGCCAAATTTCAGCTCTCTAGCTGTTAAGACGGCTGTGTCTATAGAGGACAAACAAACAAACATACAGAAATTGCTTTTTATATATATAGATGAGGAGGAACATTTTTAAAAACGTTGAAATTTTATCTGAAAGACTTTTTATGGAAAAAAAAACGGTATGGTAGGATTCAGGAAGAATAAGAGTTCATTGTATGCATAGAAATTTCATTATCATATGATAGGAAAATTAATTATTTACGATTTTCGGCATTTTAGCACTAAATTAGGGTCTAGGTCCAAAGAAAAAGCACTCACCCTAACTTGAAAGTAAAATTTAGCTTGATTTTGTCCGAATAAAGGCGGATCAATGCCAAAATTTGGGTCTCACTTTTTACATACTAACTTTTCTGATCTATAAAAATAATTCAAACCTAAATGATGCCTTATTCTTCTATCATAGTAAAATCATTTACTTATGGGTTTTTTGTGGACACATTTCTCGTAGATTACTTGTAGATATGGTGTCCACCCCATATTTACAAATGAGTTACGAAAAATATGTCCACATAAAATCCAACAGTTTTTATTCAATTACGACCTCTACGATTAAGAAAATTTATTAAAAAAGGTTAAAATACAACAGGAACTCTCTTCACACAGTATACACTCAGGAACATATACAGAATAATGCAAATTATCCCTTGAAGAAGGCCAAGATCAAAGGCAGAAACGTCTGACAAATTGTAAAACTCTGTCATTTGCTTCCTAAAGACTGAAATGTCAATTAAATAAAAAACCAAACAATATCTGTGGTTAAAAATTACCAAAAAAAAAAAAAAGAAACCAGAATCAAAATTATTAAACTGCGATCGTCTGTTATTCGAATCCTTAATAAAATCCTCACATTGATATTTTAATCTTGATCATATTACTTAACTTCGAGCTGATTCTCAGTTTTTAATTTTGATTCCGAATCTGAATACTACCTTTGAACCTGAGTCTGAAATCTGAATTCCGAATTTGCAAACGGTTTTTGAATTCTCGGAAAGAATTCTCTTATTTTTAATGTGAATTCTTTCTTCATTTTTTTAGTCGAAACTCAACTTGTGAATCGTGAGAAAAATTGGGAAAGATGAAATTTAAAATCTAAGAAATGGTATGTAATTTCAATATTTTTATGCTTCGATAGAAAGAGTTTCGAACATTAAAGTATGAAATGCAAAACCGAGATTCGAATTAGTATTCTCCCCATGATGATCCAAACTGAAGTCCAGTAACAAAAACCTGGATGCAGAATCCAAATTCTAATCAACAGATATCAAGTTTATATATTTTTAAGCAAATTTCAAACCACACAATCCGGAATAATTCTAGCCAAAGCTTTCCAGATATTTTCCCTAAGAATCTGGGCCATGCAAATCCGCGATATTTTCTACAATATCCTTATCATATTTGAGGCTGTGATAAAACCGTCCACATTAATATTGATAAAATTTACTCAAAAAATTTAGACGAATCATACTTAGTTCTAATAACTCAATTTAAATTTTTGTTTGATTTTGCAAAAAAAGTGTAAAAATTTGCTTAGAAAATTGGGCTATTTTGCAAGCTTTGCTTATTTTTTTGTACAAGTTAGAAATTTTTTCTAGACTCTGTATCGAGATTGTTACTCTTGAATCATTTTAGTCGTTCCTCAAAATTTGATTTGAAATTTGATTTTTTTTGTTTAGAGGAGAATATTATGCTTAACCAATTTTGAACCCTTCGGAGAGGGGGGGGGGGAGGGGGTAGGGTGTTTTTTTTCCCCCAAGACTCGTGTATTATGTTGAAAAATTCTCAAAAAAAAAGTTCTTGACTTCCCAATCGAATTGTTCGTGAATATTTCGCTGGAAAGAGAAGAAAGAGTCTTTTCTATAATGAGGCAAATTTGAAGAGATGCGAATTTTAATTTTCTTGAAATCGTCATCAAAAGGACACCGTGAATACCTCAATAAGTCAACAAAAGCTTATGCCTGACTTCAGGAAGAGACGTTATGCAAATAATACAAAATCATTTATCAACATATGTTTTCATTTTTAAGTGTACATTCAAACGTTTGATGAATGAAGAAACTGACATTCAAGAGTTACTTTTTTTGGCAAATAATTATTCTAGGATTTTTTATTCCCTGATCGTTTTTTTTTTCTGAAAATACCGAAATCTTTTTCAGGACTCATGTTTGAGATTAAGAAAGATAAATTTCGCTGAATACAATTTTGAGATTTTTTAGAAACCTATCTTCATCCAAGCAAATTAAACTAAAATTTAACATCCCTTCTCTCCATTCGATTACATAACATAGAAAAACGATGCCATGAATGGGCTCCGTACCTATACAAACACTCACATGACCGGGGTATACTATTAACTTCCCTCTTTCCTATCTGACATTTTGATTCATGTTTAGCAAACACTGAAAGTCCTTTTTTGCGACGTTCTTTTTTTCATCGTTTTTTCTACAGGATGGCTTGGAGCGGCAAGTTGGGCGATGTCCCTGCTAGCGGCCACAATTGTTGTTGCTCTTTGCCGAAGAAAGTCCACTCGACTTACAGCGGTCCTCGGAGGATTGGTCCTGGCGCTCGGGATCCTGTTTACCTCTTTTGCCACCCAACTGCACCAGGTGGCGTTCAGCTACGGTAAGTTTTTGATACAAGGGGTTTTGAAGTGGGTTAGTTTTTCCATTCAAGCTCTTAAAAAGATATAATCTATGAAAAGAAATCCAGTTAGGACCTCACTTAACAGATTACCTCATACATTTAGCAGTACATCCATAGTATCACCGAAGATTTTTTTTTGGAAAACTAGCATCAATTTAAAAAAAATTAACAGTAATTTCAAAAGCACCAGAAAATTCAAATCGCTCAAAGTACCAGCACGTTTCGCACTGTTCAAGATTTTTTTTTTGCCTCTTGAAATTTACGTAACTAAAGACGACAACCCAAGAAAAAGAAAAGAAAATTTAACATCGTTACCATTTTTATGAATATTTATGCCTTACTAATCACAAAAGCGGCCATAAGGCTTCCATCATCATCGCAAAGCATCCAGAGCACTAGAGAAAGGTACTTAGAAACCACCAAAGGAGAAGCAAAAATTCTCACGCAATTTCACCAGCACCACCAGGTTTCACTAGATGTTCAGGTTCTTTTTTGTAACACAATTTTTTTTTTGCTTTGCATAATGTTTTCCGCCACAACAGGATGGTATCATTTTTTTGTGTATCACCTTAACGGCTGAATGAATGAAAAGTGGAAGGGACACCGGAAGGCGAAAAAAAACTTTTATTGTAATAATTTCGTCATTTCCTGTCTTTTATCAGAACGTTGCACACACAAATGTCGATCGCTAACCACAACATGATACCACAAAATTTCACGCTGATGGCAGAGCATCCTCCCGCAGCCGGTAGAAGAGAAAGGCAAAAACGAAATTTTCAAAAACTCCAAAGAAAATTGAATCACCGGGGTACCTCTTTGGGAAAATTCGAGAGGGAAAAATTACAGCATGGCACATTTTTCTGCTCCTCTCTAATGGCTCAAGAGTGAAATTGTTTTTAACTTTTTGAATTGAGTACTGGTTGATTTCGTACACGAAACTGCCTAATTTAATTACTATCGTCATCATTCTTTCACTTAGCCAGCTCTTCGTGCCATTAAAATATTTTAAGCTCTAAATGGCATTTGAATATGATTCCATCGGCATCTAGCGTTGAAAAGTTTAACCAGGTTGAATCTTACAAAGGTCATTGGCGTGAGTTTGAAACTGTAGAATTTCAATCAAATAAATTTTTTTAAATAATCACAAAAAATGCTATTTGGAAACGTTTTACAACTCCATGTTCATCGGAGGTTATTTGATGCCCTATTTGAAACTTTAATACTGAGTGATGCAATTAACATGCCACAAAAAGGCTATTTGACGAACATTTTGTAACCTTTGTTAGTCGAAATTCAGACTGCAGAGGCACGCGTTTATGAAGATATAGGATTTTTGGTTGCTTGGGAAATCAATAAAAATCACTTGAAATCTTTATTGAAGGGGTGTTGAACGAAAAAGATCATTGATTAGATTACGAAAATCTTTTTTCGGCGCTATTTTGAATTCTCATTATATTATTTTACTTTTTTTATAAAGGGTTAGTTTTTTATAAAGGTTTAGTTGGACTTTGGACCCTTTAAACGGTGGTTTTTAAATTATCATGTTTTACTCATAAATGGACAGGAGGTTTTATATCTTTCAGGAAATTTATTTATAGTTCTTGATCTTATCTGCAAGTTTCAATAAAAAATTCCTACATAGTTTTCCACGTTATTGAAAGATTTGCAGGGATATGGATGATCAAAATTAGCATTTTTGAACCTACTGTTTCTATTTTGGTACCGAATTTTGATACCTTTCATTGGACCTAAAACTAATATTCCTATTAAAAAAAAAGATTTTTCGAAAATATATGTATATTAGAGTGCCCCAAATGACCCGACATTTGAAAAAGTTATGAGCTGCAGGCTTAAATTGATCTTAGGCCTAGTACAAGGTCTCATGGCAAATTTGGGCCAGATTGGATCACGGGAAGGGTTCGCTCAACGAGCCTAAAGTTTGTATGGGATTTTGGGACATTTTGTTCGGGAGGAACACGAAAACCCAGTTTTTTATGAATGACTTTGATCCCCTTCGGCCGATTTCTTTTGAAAACGGTTTTTCTCAAAGCCTCAACTATGACACATATTTCATCCCAAGACTGCATTTCGATTCAAGTTAAGATACAAAAGTTATTGAGCTTCAAAAAAATAGAAATCTTTTTCAAGGGTGATATTCATCACTATTAATGAGAGAAACTGCTTCGAACATTTTGACGCAGCATTAACAGTGGTGAATATCACCCTGAAAAAAGCTACCCTATTTTTGAAGTTCAATAACTGTTTTATCAAAAGTCGAATCGGAATGCAGTCTTCGGATGAAATATTTGTCATAGTTTAGGCTTTGAGAAAAACCATTATCAAAAAAAATCGGTCGAAGGGGACCAAAGTTATTCATGAAAAACTGGGTTTTCGTGTTCCTCTCAAACAAAATGTCCCAAAATCCCATACAAACTTTAGACTCGTTGAGCGACCCCTTCCCGTGATCCGATCTGGCCCAAATTTGGCATGAGACCTTGTACTAGGCCTAGGACCAATTGAAGCCTGCAGCGCATATTATTTTACAAGCTTGAAATTTCTCATACAAATTTGGGGCAGTCTAATGTATGTTATATCCTAATTCATCAAAAATGTTATCTTCAATCAAATATCGTCATAAAAAAGTATTACAGCTTTCAACGACTATAAACTCTTAAATTTGTGTTATGAATATCTCAAACAATTTCACTGCCCTAGCTCTAACTGCAGAACAATCGCTTTTTTTGTTTACTTTCTCGTAGTTTATTTGCGTAAAGCTGACAAAAATGTTGGAAATGATCAATATTGGATCTGTGTTATGCCCCATTTAAAAATTCGCATTTTCGTTGATTTGTTGATATTGAATAAATTTTTTGGTGATGTCAGATCTAAAAATGAATCATCAAAGTCGAATTTCTCATATTTTTGGACCCTTAACAAATTTTCCGAGTTATCCATTGATTTTCATTTTTTTTTAGTAAAAATAAGTAGTATGGTTCATAATTTTCAAAGTTAAAGTAATTTCCCTTATATTTTTGGTTTGGACAGTAAAAATACGTGATTTTTACTAATGTACTATTATTTCTCAAAACACGCCCCCAGTATTTTTTTAATACTGGTGAAGAGGCATATTTTAAAAAACGTTGAAAATTTTATCAGAAAGACTTTTTATGGCAAAAAGCGGTATGTTTGAATTCAGGAAGGATCGGAGTTCATTGTGTGCATAGGAGTATCTTTATCCTATGCTAGCAATATGAATTATTACACTTTTCGAAATTTTAGGACTAAAGTAGGCTCCAGGTCCAAAGTAGAAGAATTCATCCTAATTAACAATTTTTTGAATAATTCCATTCCTTACTTCTCAATTCTCACTTTTAATTTCTCATTTTTTATTTCTCATTTCTTATTTTTCGATTCTCACTTCTAACTTCTCACTACGAACTTCTCACTTCGAATTTCTCATTTCTTACAATTCACTTCACACTTTTCACATCTAACTTCACACTTCTCATTTCTCACTGCTTACTTTTTAATTCTCACTTCTTAGTTCTCAATTCTCACTGTTCACTTCTCACTGCTCACTTATCACTTCTCGTTGCTCACTTCTCTCTTCTCACGTATGACTTCTCACTTTTCATTTTTCATTTATAACTTTTTTTTTTTCCATTTATCACTTCTCATTTTTCACGACTTGTGTCTCATGGTTATTATCACGTCTTGTGGCTCATGTAGGGCCGTAGGAAGAATCGTATCATGGGGGGGGGGGGGTGGCGGGGGGGGGTGTAGGGTTTTTGACTAACGACACACGAATAAAAAAAATTAAAACCAATTATGTTTGTAACTGTATTATTATTCATTATTGAGTACTCATTAATAGTTTTCGTATGAAATTGTAACTTAAGAGAAGACACGAATGCCACAAGGATGGTGAAGTGTCATTAATAAAACCTTAAAAAATTAACTTAAAAAAAGTGGTCTTTAGCCTAAAGGGTTAGCTAAATATTTTTAATGAAATCTCTAGAGACAAAACAAGAAATTTGCTTTCGTCGATGGTTAAAATGATTCGAATTGGTTTAAAAGTCTGGTAGACCAAAGTTATTGGATTTGAGCATAAAATAAGTTTTGTTTCGGGTAGTCTTCAATTTCATAAAAAAAAACTTATTCTATGCTCAAATCAAACAAGCCCAATCTTCTAAATTCTGATCTCTTTTCAATTGTCGAATAAACCTTTTTTTCCAATCTTCTAAACTCTTTTGAAAATTCCAAGATTCTAACCTTTGATGAAAATAAATAAAATTTAACAAAAAAAAAACAGCAAGAGATAAAACAAATTTGAAGCAAATTTGCTGGATGCAAATTTGAACTAAATGTATGATTTTAGTTTGAAATTTGGCCTTAAAAAAATTGCAATATTAACAGTGTTAAGCAACACACCGAAAAAAAAATGTGCAGGTTTCTTAGGTGTAGATCAGGTATATGTTTCTTAAACAGGAATTATATTTCATAAAGAATCAATTCCATACTGAAAATCCTGTGGATGATTTTTTTGAATATAATTTGGGATATTTTGCATGAATCAAAACTCAGAAAATTGACTCAAATTTTACCTCATATTTGTGATTTTCAGCTAAATTGTGTGTACGAACTTATTCTGACTAAAAACTTTGGAATCTGGATATTAAATTGACAAGCAATTTTTTAAGTTTATGTTCTCTTGAATTTCTCAGCAATTTTATGTTGATTGAATAACTCATTCATAAGCTAAATCTTTTTCTGAACTTTAAATCTGAATTCTAAACCTGAATTCAAAAATTGAACTTTGAATCTGTTTCCGAATTTCAATAAGATTTCCGAAATGTTAAAAAAATACGATTTCCGAATCCTAATTCCAGATCAGAATTTCATGAGCCAAGTCTTAGAGCCCTCATTCTGAATCTATTATTTAAATTCTGTAGTGCTGATTTAATCTTAATTCATTATTTTAATTATTTATATTTAATCTGTTTTGTGAATCTGATTTAAAATGTGAATTTGAATGATGAATCAGAACCTGGTTTTCAATTTTGGATCGCCACTTCGAAGCTTTAAATGTTTAAATTTTGTGTTAGAATTAAGTTTAAGAACTTTTAATTTGAATATAAAACAAATTTCTACTTTTTTCCATATTCGGAAAACTATTATCAAAATATTGAAAGAGCATTTGATTATCGAAAAACCTGTTTCAAATTTGATATGAAATGCAAAACCGAATTTGAACATGGATTTCAAAGCAGTTTTTCATTCCTTATTTTTATAAATATTCGAACCGAAAAAAAAGAATCCTGAAGAAACTTGATACAAAATCAGAAAAACGAAAACTTTGCGCACTATTATCATAATTTGATTATGAATTTAAAATTTTGAGTGTAGAGTATAATACCTCGCTTGCTTTTTGGTTTAACCCCCAAACCCCCCCGTTCCTATGGCCATGGTCTCATGTCTCAATAGACTGAGTCGATTTGGGGTGATTTTCGGATTTCGAACCTTCATCCGTCCCTGAAATTTTTAACCGTTACAGTCCCTGAAGTGTCAATTTGACACTCCTGAATGAAACCAATTCATCTCCCTTGTTTCCCAACCGATTTCTACAAAATTTATAATTTTGTAAACCTCGCTTTGTAACTCAAACATGCTTCTCAGTCAATGTTCACCTACAACACTTCAGCTTTTCGGCATTCAAAGTCTAAGAAAAAAAAATCCGAAAAACATGCTTCGAAAGAAAAACTGTAGATCAGCTACGGAATGCTCATAATAATTTCACTCAGCCTCCAAGAAAGCTGAAGTTAGAAGATAAAAGTTGCACGTAATGACATAAGGACATATTTTGAGATTTTTTTTAATTTTTATTTTGGTATGAAATTTTATTTCTGATGAATGGAAAAAATCAGCAAAAATCTTGAATATACACTCTAAATCCAGTGCAAAGTTGAGTTTTTTTGCAAGAAAATCAGAGAAATTACAAATAGACAAAAAGTTCTAAAAATAGCTAACTTTGAAAATTTGTCAAAAAATCTTTGTTTCATATTTCGAAAACCCAAAGATGCGAAATTATGCCAAATAACGTCAACTTTCTAAAAAAAAATTTAAATTTGTTTGATGTGCTTCGAAAAAAATTGACGGTTCATTGATTAAAAGTACGGTTCACTATTTCACTTTTTTTGTGGTCATGATTTTGAAAAATTTCAAAAAATATATCCTTGTGTGCAACGAAAAGCTTCTAACTTCAGCTTTCTTGGACACGAAGTGAATATTTTGAGCGTTCCGCAGCTGACCTACAGTCTTTTTACAGAAGCATGTTTTTCGGATTTTTTTCCTAGACTTTGAATAACGAAAAACTGAAGTATTGTAGGTGAATACTTTCTAAAAAACGTGGATGCGACCATGAGGAAAGTAATAATACAATACAATAGATTTCAAAAATTCTGAGGGTCGTTGAAAAAAACTCTTTATTTGGATGCACCGGAATAAAATTACGTGATAAAACATGCCCGGAAAAAGCATATTTTTTCGTGTTTAGTACGATTTTTCAGCGTAAAATTTAAAAGTTTTTCGTCTAGCAATGTATTCCGGTATTTGATGACACCTTGCAGAAAGTACTTTAAAACTTAAATAGAAATGAGGAGAAGTTTTAATTGTTAAATTTTCCCAACGCAGATGTATTTAAAAAAAAGTTCATACTTGCCATGGTAGATAAATGCATTTAAAACAAACTGATAGTATTTTGCGAACTGTTATAGTTTCTTGAAAACACGAGTGGCGTGTATTAGCCACATAAGGCGTTATATCTCGCGTGAGCTTTCATTACGTCGTATGAAACATTTGAGAATTAACAGAAAACTGTTGCAAAAGCTATCAAAACAACTTAAAAATTTGTATTTCACATACAGAATATATTGTCCAGGCTACAAATATTCTAAATGTAAAAAAGTTGCGACTAGTTTATGTCAGAATTTTTTTTGCAATAAAACTGTTTGTTTATATTTTGTATCATACGACGTAATGAAAGCTCACGCGAGATATAACGCCTTATGTGGCATGTACACGCCACTCGTGTTTTTTCAAGAAACTGTAACATTTTAAGTCCGCAAAATACTATCAGTTTATTTTAAATGTTCTTATCTACCATGGCAAGCATGAACTTTTCTCTTTATATACATCTGCGTTGTGAAAATTTAACAATTAAAACTTTTCCTCATTTCTATGTAAGTTTTTAAGCACTTTCTGCAAGGTGTCACCAAACAGCGAAATACATCGCTAGACGAAAAACTTTTAAATTTTACGCTGAAAAATCTTACTAAACACGAAAAAAATATGCTTTTTTCCGGGCATGATTTATCACGGCCCTTGTGTTTGGTGGGGGAGAAAGTTCATATTACCCCCCATGTGACTAATACGCACCACTCGTGTTTTGAAGAATCTGTAACATTTTAGGCCTGTAAAATATTACCATTTTTTTTCAGATGCTGTGATTGGTTACGACAAGTATGATTTTTTCCTTTAATTACCCCTGTGTATAAATTTCTCAATTTTCACATTTTGCGACCGTAACAGCTTTCTCTGTTTATGAAGTCGGAATTGGAGGATCCTAGTACGCGAAGAAAAAAGAACCAAACAGAAAACTTTTTTTTTTCGTCATCCTCGGTGAAGTAATTTCAGTTAAGGGGGGGGTAGGGTCTAACACTTTCAAAAAATCGATTTTTTTATTTTTTTATTTTCTTATTGTAAAACATTTCAAGAATGTTGTGTCAAATTTTCAAGTCAATTGAAGCAAAACTGTAGAAGTTATAGGCCTTTATCTCCTCCTATCTAATACTGCAAGAAAGCAAGAGCAGAAACTTCAAACGCGTTTTTCTCGAAAGCACATTTTTAAAGTCCGTGGACATCGTCATTTGAAAACTACTTATCCGATTCTTTTCAAATTTGGAACATAGTTTCTACATATAAAATACCAGACCCCAACGTTTTTCTTTTTTGATTTTTTTACTTTGGGCAGATTTTATAGGTGAAAAATGGCGGATTTTTAAGTGAAAAATCGTAGTTTTTACTTCAAACAGTCACAAAAATTTCATAAAAATATTTTTAAGTTAAATAAAAACGTTGGGGTCCAGAAAAACATCTGTTAAAAATATTTTGCTCTGATTTTTTGAATTCAGATGATTCTGTGCTGAGATACAGTGTCCACCGCAAATCCTGTTTTCTAAAAGGCATCCTCGAAAATGCTCCGTCACCGGCTCATTTTTCAATATTTTTCTACGAAAAAATTACTAAATGTTCTTTTAACAATGCTTTGTATAATGCAAAAAATTTGAATACATTTGTTTGAACGATAGCTCTAGAAAAAAATCGTGAAAATGGTGTTTTTTTATACCCGTTAGACCCTACCCCCCCCCTTAAACGATGTTAAAAATTAAATATTTCAAGAACCCATTCTATGATAAAGTATTTTTGAAATAAGTAATTTATATACCCATCATGTGGAGAAGTGCTATCTCCAATTGATGATGAGATGAAAATGAATCAAAACCGGCGAGTTGAGAGGACCGCCTGATCATACTGACACGAATTTTAAGCGAGTGAGGACAGCTTGAAATCAAGAAGCGAGTTGAGAAGACAGCCCAAGCGTTTGGACTACAATTTCAATCGAGTTGAGAGAACAGCTTGAAATTAAAAGGCGAGTTGAGAGGACAGCCTAAGCGTTTGGATTACAATTTTCAAGCGACCACCTGAGTGAGGACAGCCTGAGCATTTTGATTACAATTTCCAGTCAGTTGAGAGGACAGTTTGAGACCGGAAGGCGAATTGGGAGAACCTCGACTTTCAAGCGAGTTGAGAAGAATGATTGGTGAGAGGAAAATATTCAAGCGAGTTGAGGGAGAGCTTGACATAAACTTGTACGTGTGTCGAAGACAGCTTGATGAGAGTGAAAAGCGAGTGTAGGGAAAAGCTTATCAAAAATTATTTCAAAACAACACTTTGAAGCGAGTTGAGATGGCAGATTGGAAACGGCAACCCAAGGCAGTTGAGAACATTTTGAAACACGATAAAAAAAATCTATTGATAAGAGAGGAGAACACAGTTTGGAATTTTAACTGAAGTGGACATCTTGCAATTGTGACGAAATAAAGCGAGTAAAAAAGTTTTAAAATAATGATACGAGCTGTAAATGAGATGCAAGAATACGCTGAGAGCATGTTGTGTTTCTTTAAAAACTGTTGATTGAAATTAAGAAAGCACCCTGAACGTGTTGAAATGACAATTTGGGATAAGAAAAACTCATGCAGTGTGTCAAGAGAACAGTTTAAACAGATTGTTTTATATTCTTCGCAAATTGAGAGAACAACTTGAAATCTGAAAGCGAATTTAAAGGATAGTTTCGGTATCTCAACAAATTTATAATGAAACAGATTGAAAAGTGTTGTGTTGTTGAAAAAAATGTGTTGTAAAATGTTTTTAATTAGCCACCAAAATATAAATTTTTTAGCAAATTTTGCAAAAATAATCATAAAAGGATTTTTCGAAGCCTTAAATACGATTGAGAATCTGTTTATGAATTTTGATGAAAAAATTTTTTTTTCAGCACTGTTTCTATTTCAGCCGTAGATATGTGATAAAAATATTGCTATTTTTGCATCACAGCACCCGAAAATACAAAACGTGTTGTAAAAAAAAAACTTGAAGGCCACAGATCTTGAAAATTTTTTTGAATGGGAAAATTTAAAAAAATATGCTAAAAGTGTCAAAATATTTACCACTTTTTCCCAACACCAGTGAACATGCTACATATTACAATCGATTAGCGAAATTAATCAATTATCGTATCGTCAAGTCAATCAATTCACGTAATTTACATAAGGCATAGTTGCTTCATCAAGGAACATTTTTCATAGTATGCTTCCAACGATGCTGCCCATTTGAATCGTATAGTACTGTTCACGTCCGCATCGGCCCACATTTTTTCCTGTTTCTGTGTTCCAGATGTCTCTGCTTCGTGGTAGCCCCAACGAGATTATGGTTTTTGATCATTTTAATATATTTATGGAAAAATGAGTAGAAACATGTAAAAATGATTAGAGACAAGATGAAAAATAAAACTCTTCATTATTCTTTGAGATTCAGACATAAGTTCTTGCTATAGACAAGGAAGTACGATAAGTGAATAGCTTTTAAGAGATAAAACAGAAAATATTTCTTTGTTATTTCTTCAGTCAAGTTGTATGTGTCAAGTTGAACATTTGTGATGGTTGAATAATTTAGTTTCGATTAAACCATAAAAATCTATTTTAATAGTTGTTACAAGATTCAGCCAACTTTCGCTAAATATAACGTTTAATTTTTTGATTAAAGGATAAAACCTTTTAAGTTCCCACCTGGTACAGTATGTATAAAACTAAAATAAAAATGGTAAGAGATTTCTTTCTTCATGAAAAGATAATTCCGAAGGTAATCATGCCTAGTCGTTCGTTTCAACTGGATTCAACCCTATCAAATCCCTCCTAGGGTAGGTAGTAAAATTCTAATCAAGCAATGAACTGTTTTATTGCTTTTGCGATAAGCTCAATGTCACTAGTGCTGCTGGACGCATTGGATCAGAAGTCGGACCTATTGGATCATCAACATTCGTACTTTGGACTGAACGCATCACAGAATCGAAATGGAAAAGCCTATAAATCTCATCCTTCTGGATCCCATCTTCAGCCATTTCCTGCGCGCAGTGATAGATCCGCAAAAACCGTCAGAAGTAATCTACTTTGCAGGGTGTCCTAGCTCGGAAATCCCGTATCTCCAGGGATCTCGGATTTGTACGAGCACGTAGCCATAAAAACAAACGGTTCCCCCATTCGGAAGCGTCCATCCGTAAACTGACGTCGACGTTCACCTGCAGGAGCATCCCGGAGGACAATCGTTTTCTATTTTGTTTTATGATTTTCCATCTTCGGGAAAGGAAAACCAAACAATCTCATCTCCATCACGCGGGGAATCGAGAAAGTCTGGTGGAGAGTGCAGCGAGCAGATATTTTTCCAATTCGAAGTCAGTTAGCTGGTCCGTTTTTTCCATTGCACACTAAAAGATGCCGGGAAAACTTGAGCTATCATAAAAACTCGCTTAACCCAGATCCTTCCGAGGATGTGACGCCATTTCTTGCCTCACTTCCGGAGCATGTTTTATGACATTTTCTCTCCGCTTTTTCTCCACATTGTTTTATACTACGGTCAGAAGCTCTGAGTGGGCCAAGGTAAAACATATTTCATTTTTCTTTCCCTTGTTTCAGATAATGCACCTGTTTTTGTATAAAATTTTACGACAACCGCCCCGGTTCAATGATTTCAGTCACGTAGCGTAGACAATCTTGGGACATTCACAGCAGGGCGCCTTCGGTAAACGATTAGTTCGAGGAAATTGAGAATGGAAATGTGCCAAAAACTGGTGTGCCAGTGTGATGCGTTCAACAGGGAACAATTATCGATAAACTTTTAGAAGTTCAAAGATAAAAATTTGTGGAACATTTGCAGGAAACTGAGGCAGGATGCATTCTGCAATCGATAATAAGCACTGAGGAAGCTGGCAAAAAGTTAATGGAATACTACCCCAACAGATAACGATATGAAAAGCATTCTATCTTGGTGTAACAGTAGGTGTAAGAAGATGCCTCTTAATAAACAGCATTAGCAAAATTGGTATTTTTTTAATTTTTTTTATCTAAGGTACACCGGGGTAAGTGGGGACGGTGGCTATTAAAACAATACTGTCAACTATTTTTTTCAACTTTTCATGCAGAATGTTAAAATGTCTTGTAATCTATCCAATAACTGTAAAAGAGATACGGTTCCGACAATAACGGATGTTTACGGTGACTTTTCGTTAATTTTCTATTTTTAACTACGATGTGAAGTTGATGTGCATCTTTTTCAATCGCAAATTTGTCGTAAACTAGTTAGCTCTTGACGAAAAACTCTACATTGAAACAATCCTTACATTAGAAACAGGAAGTTAGGAAAAGAAACGACGATTTAAAATTAAGAAAAAAGAGTTTATTTTCAAAAATCTAAAATGTTGTCTCCAAACCCTACCTGGGGTAAGTGGGGACGGCTTTATACATACTTGATGTTGAGATATTTTTTCAATTTTCTCTCCTTCATTCGATACATTTTAGCTTCATTCAGCATTCGGATCATAAAAAGTTGGGAAAAGTACTTGTGTTTTCTGGAATAAGCATATATTTTCGATAACATCGGATCTCGTGTGTTGCGAGAGAGTTGGCAACGCGGCCAAGTAGGAGCGTGTTTTTTTTAGGTCGCATACTTTTACGAAAAAATCGTGTTTTTTTAATTGCCTTCGCGGAAATTGCCCATTTTTTCCATTTTGTGGTGAATTGTGATTGTCCTGGGCTTGAAGATTGATAAATCGCGTGTGCGGGAAGCGTTCTCTATCATAATTAAATTTCAATATTTGTGGAATTTCGCCATGATGGGCCAGTGAAAGCATCTAAAAAATTCATCGAGTGTTCTCCGTTAGTCGATTGGTCGATGAAATGCAATAAAAGCTTCTCCAGGTTTGATTTAAAATTGCCACCAGATGGTGCTTTTAGCATTCGATTTTCGAAAGCTTTCTGTGAGCATCGATGTAAAACTTATTATTAGATTGTGAAAATGCAGCTGATATATCATGAAAATGCAGCTATAGGGAATTCGCAAGATAAGTACAATCTTTTAATACTATTCACTAGACCGTAAACATCATTTGCGTTAAATACATCAGATGAACAACTGTGAATGAACTGCTCGTTTCCAATTTGAAATTATGACAAATTAAGGCTTGTTTCCAATGTATGGTCACTTTTTCGAATTAGAAGCTTTCCGAAAATAGAACAAAAGCTCACGCAAATCGATCAAACTTTCGATCAAAATTGTACAATCATTTTTGAACATAATTTACTACAGACAGTAAATGAAGAAAAGACTGGACGGTGTTTTAAGTATTTAGCCGCAGTGAGCGAGTCAAGTTGGTTTGCATTCGGTTTAAGAATGCAATAGTTTTAAGTTATTAAATGCATCATAAATACTAACAACTCCGATTATCCCTTCCAATGAGTCCAATGATATAAGTTTTTGAGCATGATTTCCTATCTTTATGTTTACAATCTTTCGGGGATCACTAGTAATATGTCTTCATAACAAATCAAGCTGAAATAATATTTACATTGAAAATCGGAGATTTCAGTATATATTTTTTACAATTCAACCTAAGTAATGGTATATTCATTTTAATAGGAACAAGCAATCATAATTTGTTTACACTGAACGAGGTTTGAAGGGTTGATAAAAATTATTTACTCGAATACGTAGTTTAAAATCAAAGAATTAGTATTCGAAATAAAAGCACTTTTTAAATTCTGTTGAATTTTGTAGTTATTAACAAAGAGTTTTCTTCTCACACATTTTTAGAAAATTTCATTTTCCTTCAAACTCACAACGATTTGGTATGATTGTTTCAACTAAACCCTGTTTTTTCACTGGATGAATTAATCATTTAGGTAAATAAAAGGTTCTTAAAATATATGACCCGTTTCAAAATTATTGCAAATGATACTGTAAATTATAGAGGATACAATCTTTGAGGAAAAAAGATAAAATATTGAAAGATATATTTATTCAACTCTAATTTTAAATGCACATCTTAAATGTTGCTTGATTGTATACTAATTACAAGGGTTTTTCGAATAAGTTAACATGTTGATGTTTGAGTAATCACAAATAAGTCATCTGCCCGTATAATTAATTAGAAACTTAAATACAATCAAGTATAATACACTTATTAATACAAAACACTTAACACGTCTGGGAGAACTTTTGGGAGACATACAATGATCCAGATAAAAAAAACAAAAACGAATCGAATGGGGAAAACAGCATATAAGATTGTTTCCTTCTGTGTCTGAAAAGAGAATTTAGGATAGGTTCTTTTTTTTTCTCCAATTTCGTGCGCAGAAGATATGTACAGGTTTGTTAAATCAGTTAAATTCGGTCTTTAAGCTTAGACTTAAAGTTTGGTTTTCAAACAATTCAGTGTAGCAGTAACTATATGAGCGTTAATATGACAGAAGATCAATTAGGGTTGAATATTCACTTATTGATGAAAGTTATTCTGATATATGCGTGCTATTTGTTCCAGCTTTTTACAGCAAATATTTTTTTTACATGGAATCCAGATGTGTATGATATATGCAGGCGAGTATTTATTTACTTAAGAAGTTTTGAAGTCCATAGGTTTTCAACAAATTTATTTCAGAAAATTAATAAATTTCTGTTATTTTGCACGTTTACATAGTGTAGTGTACATTTTCATTATTTTTTTGTGGAACTCGTTCTACTGAGCCACGCCAGCGATCATGGCATTCGAAATGTTTCACCTAGATAAAACTCTCAAAGAATATACATTGGATAAAAACCAAAATGTGTAAATTTGCCTTAATTGTAAATTTAGTATTTATTATTATTATTTCAAGTTCCATGATTTAATGTGGATGTGAGTATTCAACTAAGCTAAGCTCAAGCACAAGCTAGAAGAACTAAATATTATAAAAAGTCCTAAAATGTTTTAAAAAAAGTCAGTCTTGCGGAAACGTTTTCTCCGTGCAATCTTGAAATCAATATGAGGCGCAAAGAGTTGAATTGCATTGATGTGTTACCAAAAACGATCTTATTCAGCTATCACAACCTACATAACAAGTTAAAAATTAAAAAATAAAACAGAAAGGAGATGCACTTCACCCATTAACAAAATTTTAATATTTTAAATATCTCCTTATAAATAGAAGTTCAATAGAAGTATATTTACTTTAAAGGGTCGTTTTTGAAAACAAATTAGTGTATTAGGAACAAGAATTAGGAAAACAAGCTAGTTAAACGAAAATTTAAACACATCTTTTACTTTACTATTTAACTTTCGCTCACTGCCTCAAAGATAGAAATAGGTGTTTCCTTAAGAAAAAACTAGGAGCATAGGAGGTGTAGGAAAACTCGATCGCACCATTCACCAAAATGGATCCTGATCTATAACCCCTCCCCTACTAACAAAACCCTTTCCTTGGATATTTAAATATAGATTCGCAGACGTATAGACGGTTTCTATTGTTGGTGATGTTGACTTACCTTTGTTTCTGGAGTTTTCAAAATTTGTCTTTGGAATATAAAGGGACAAAAGGTTGTTGATTGATCCTAGAAAATATCCTACTAACAATCCTCCCTTCATTCCTCATTGACTACTAGGACGTGGCCGGCGCCGTTATTGATCATTTTCAAAGGGAGAGCATGAGTTTTGTGCATTGTGAATGAACTGCTAGTCCCAAGCACCATTCTTTTGGCCCTTGCACAAAGCTGATGGCCTCGATCAATCACGGAGTAGCAACCATTGGCGAGGTAGAACTTGTTCTGCTTAGCCACGCCAGCGATCATGGAATTTGAAGTGAGTAAACTGAACAAAGTCTAATCAAATATGTAATCTGAAGCTTTAAATATATAATCATATCTAAGCACTTCAAGTTCAATGATTTAAGGTGGATATGAGTAGTCAACTAAGCTAAGCTAAGCTAAGCTAACATCGGATCTCGTGTGTTGCAACATAAATTACCCACAATTATCACTATCATGAACTTTTTTCATAATTTTGGAAGGTTCGAGCAATAAAGTAACGTATTCAACCAAGAAAGTAAGTGATGACACCAGCAGTCCATATCAATTCACGTGATAACTTTTTTCGCTTTTTGTCTATCAAGCTCATCTCTTCAGCATTTGAAACAACATGTTCTGCATCACATTGAATGCGATTTTATCAAAATTGATCCAATGCTGATTTTTTAATGATTTTTTAAAGTGGAACTATACGAAAAACCGTCCCCACTTACCCCGGTGTACCTTTTATATTTCAGTTATTTCAGCTATTAAGTTAACAATTTAATACATCGCGGGATCGAGAAAGTTTGTGCAGTAGGTAGTGCAAAGTCTGGTAAAACGGACGCCCTAAAGTAGAATCGCAATAAATAGATATAGGCGGACTAAATGTGCATTAGTAAGCTTCGTATGAAAATTTCAAATTTATAAATTTTTACACCTCCCATAACTTTTTTTGGTTGTTTCTATAGCAATAAAATTTTTGGAAGCGATTTATTCAGTGAATTAGCGTACGAATTTTAATTTTGTTTGGACATTTGTATGGGACAACCAAAATTTTCATTCAAAAATCGCCACAGATGTACTGAAAGTTTGAAAAAAAAAATCTTTAGATATGAAATATTCCTTGATTCTTACAGTACCTACATTTCATGAGAACAAACCTTTAACCTAACTTTTATCCTAGAAAGATTTTCGATGTTAAGCAAAAAAAACTAAAAATATATTTTATTTTAATTTTAAGGCTGTTTAACGGTAGGATGAAATATAAAAAATCATAAAAACCTGCTTTGCATAGCCAATATTTTTTTTTACTTATTTAACCTTGACAAAAATATTTCTTGAAATTTGTGAAAGCTCTTGTTAGCAAAACCTGCAATTTTTAAATAATTTTAATTTTTATCAGAGTTTTTGATTTAAAATGCTTATAACTTTTTTCAGCAAAGACTTAGCTTCATATCATGTAACCAAAAAATTAAGCTTAAGAATAGGCAATTTTCAAAGACAAACTTCCTTTAACGATTATTTGAACTTTCTGGATGATTTAAAACTCAAAAATTCCTTTTTCTATTCAAATTTCCATACAAAATTGAAACGCGTTGCGCTAAATAGGAATAATCAAAATCGTCCCAAATTTTACACTGATGCTTGATGATCCAAAAGACATCGAAAATACATATGGGAGCAAAACAAATTTTTTTTGCAGCGGTCTAATGCGCATACTAAGAAGAATGCTCATTTTCTCCCATATTCCAATAGGTAAGAGTCTGAAAACTATAAGCACATTTGTTTTATATACGTTAGAGAAATTTTTCTGCTAAAATTTCTTACAGTTTTTGAAAAAATGATTTTGTGATAGAGGTAGTCAAATTAGCCGAGTCGAGACCTGGCGGACTAAATACGCATATTTATGTTTTAGTTATATTTCAGATCCACTTGCAATATTTTCGTATTATTTATTGGAAAATGGTAGAAACTGATGTTAAGCATACGTCAAAGCAGAAATTTTGACGAAATTTTAAGTATCTCCAGTTTTTTTTATGCAGAAAACATAGTTAGGGATGTCATATGGCCTCCGTGAGTGGTTGTATCTTTTTCGAGAAATTCATGATATTCAGGGCTTATTTATGTTCTCCCTTTTCATTGAGCCTCATGTTTTTCTAAAAAATTTCATTACCTTTAAATTTTTTTAGTTTTCAGGAACAAAATGTACCGTAATCCGGGGTAAGATTGATCACTTTTTTCAATATTTTTTTGTTTTTTTTTTTTTGTTAAGGGGAATGTGGCATGTTTCATATTTTTAAAACCAGTACTGGACTCCTATGAACTTAAAACATGGTTGCAGAAATTTATTAGACTTCTTTGATTTTGAATTAAAAATCGATTTTGGCTCTGTTTAGAATTTGATACTTTGGGGTAACATTGATCACTCTCTATTTTGAAGGTTTCACGAGTTGTTTTGATCATAAATGATTCAAAATACCTTCATAATATTTACAAATGTTTATTTATGAATTTCTAAGGCAGTTCGAAATTATTAGGATATTTTTAAAATAAAATAAACGCTTCCCAGATAACCAGAAATCGTAAAGTAGTGTTCATTGTAGATTGTATAAGCATCCAGTTTAAATTGGAATTGTATAAACATCATTTTGTAGCTAAGCCGAGTTATATTTTATCGTTTATGTTTTGTATAGTTCATTATATACGATAATATTTCGTTAATCGTATAGAAAGATCAATAAAGTTGTTTTGAATCGCAGTAGAATTGTGTAAAGCTCAATATTTAATCCCACTGTACAATTAAGCAATCTTTCATGCTTGCGATGTATGATGACATATTATTTCCATGAAAGGTCGTACAGTAATTGTACAAACATGGTATAATGGAATTTTAACAATCAAATCAAATTGTTTACCAGTACAGTAAATAGCAAGCTAAGACCGCACATCACTGAATACAATTATTGATTGTAATAGAATCGTCTATGAGATAGGTTAAAGTTGTATATCAAAAAACGACATCTATAAATAGATTTGGAGTCCAAAATGATGCAGTCAGTGGTATTTTATACGATCAACTGAATTTGAAACGGCACTCTCAACTGTACATGAACAAATTTGCTTGTTTTTATCAACATGAAATGGCGCCGAGGTAATATCGAAGGACAGGGATCGGTACGTTGTGAGTTCGAGACTGAGAGAAGGTATAGATGAAGTTGTATATGGTTCAATTTTTTGCAGTAAATATTAAATTCTATTGTATTTATGTTCACGGCGATTCATAGTAAAATCGTAATAAGGGAAAAATATAATTTCTTTGGGATACAGTAACAATAAATTGTACTAAATGGTGAAGAAAGTTGTACAAACCTCAGGCTACCTGCAAAAGGAAATTGTAATCAAATTGTAAGACAGGCAATAGAAAGTTGTAAGTAGATAATCCTAAGATTTTGTGCAAAGCAAAGTTGCTATCAAATTGTTGAAAACGCAATACAAAGTTATATATTTTCAAGGTGAGCAAAGTTTGGTCCGTATATTGCCTCCACTTTGGTACGTACAGGCTCATATAGATTATTCTATACAACTTTTCCAGATTGTACAAAAATGTGTATATCTAAGAAACAACTGAAATATACAGACCAAAATGTTCACTGGGTTAACATATATGTGGGTTTCAAGTCTTCGATGACTTATTCTTTATTTCGGTGAACAAATCTGTTTCTAACCAATACCAGTTCTCATGCTAACCAATACCAGTACTCATAGCAAATCAAAATATAATCGATTCATAAAAAATAAACTCAACAATTCATTGAGCTGAAAGCTCTTCGATAGGTTTCATAAATAAAAATCAACAACCAGTCTTTATTTAAATTCGAACTTTGTTCTTCGTCAACTTCTTCTCATTTGATCGGGTACCACCCAGCTGTTTCCGTTGGCCATTGCTTGGTTCTTGCTTAGTCGTCTTGAGGGGTTTGATAGCTCGACTCTTCTTCGGTAAATGTTCCAAGAGTTCCTGCTTGATTGTTTTAACTGGAATGTTTTCTTTCTCCTCGATTTCTTGCTTTGCGGAAATCAACTGATGCTCTGAAACGCTGGCCTCGAGCTGAACATCAATCAAACGCCGCTTTTTAGGAATCTGTCACTCAGCAAGCTTTCCAAAACGCTCTTCCTTAAACGTCGTCACCAACTGTTCGGAGAAAGAGCTATTGGCGCTTGGTTTTGACCCATCATAATATCCTCCTGGAATCCGCTTGAGAACAGCATATCGGTTCAGTGGATATATTCCGGTCGCCCGGAATCCCGCCTTCATGTTATTTTTGCTTGTCTCTTTGATTGATTCCAAGGTCCTTTTCAGCAGTCTCGGAAAGATGTGCTTATGCACATTCCTTATTTCGTTGTTTCCAATCCTCCAGGGTACTCTTCCAAGCTTTCTTCAACGGACCGAAATAGCTTACGTCGAAAGGTTGGCACAGATGGGTAGAATTTGGGAGCAGAAAGACTAACTTAATGCTGTTCTTCAGACAGCTTGTCATCACTCTAAGGGACAAATGGGACGCAACATTGTCTCCTATGATGACCCTTGGTTTATCATTCTCCAGTTTTTTTAAGTTTGGAAACGCGATGGTAAAAACCCAATCTTCGAAAGTTACTGCATCAAACCATCCTAAAACAAAATATAAAAAACTTATGTTAAAAAATGATGATACGGAACTATAACGTAATAATTTTCACCAGATTTTGTCCGGTTATAGCGGCTGCCTTTGGACCCGCCTTCAACCCATGTAGGATAAAGATGAAGAGCAGCGTACACCACATACGGTGGCAGCATTGATCCGTCACCGCTTCCGGCAAACATCACCGAGTAGTAGGTTTTGGAATGGTCCAGTACATTTTCAAACTGTTTCAATCCCTTTCCGACAAGCACCCGCTTACATTCAAGGTCGTCGGTAAAATTTGTCTCATCATAGTTAAGGATATTCTCCACCGGAACATCTCGGACCGTTTCGGTAAGGTTATCGAAATAGCTGTTCACAGTTTCGGGACTCACTTTGGCACGGGCGCGTTTGATGTTCTGGGTCCAACGAACAGCCAACTTATTACGCTTCATGAATGCGGAAATCCAATCAGGGCCTGGGCGGTTGTTCGTAAACTTGCTGTCAATGCGTTGTAGATCCAGGAATTGCTTCACCAACGTAGCTACTGAAGCCGGTTGCAGTGGAAATCCCCAATCACCGGCCGTTTTCATGGTCTCGCTGAGGTCCTGTTCCTGGGCACAGGTTAGCACGGTGGGAGCTCCGATTTTCTTCGTGTGCAGCTGGTTCAACCTGTTGGACAGTGCGCCAAACGGGATTCTGTAGTGCCGCGATGCTTCCCGGATTGACATACCATTCACCTCGACTGTCTTCAAAGCCAATTCCAATTTTTCCTTCGGATAGTTCGAGTAGGATCTTGAACCTGGACGGGGAACGTATTTGCGGGGCATTTGTAGGCGTTTTTCACGTAAATATTGGACACCTTTTGAAAAAAAAACTTCCGATACTAAACGTAAATATTGAAATCACTGACAGCAGGGCTGCGAATATCAGGATGAATACAGCTACGGGTGTAACCGGGTTGGGAAAAAGTAGGCAAAGGGTACCAAAGGTGTCTCAGTGGTTGAAGGGTTGTTTTGATTCGCTTCGTGGTTAGGAAAGTAATGACGAGCAAAGTGTGCATTGTGCAGACATTACGTTTACCTGTCACAATCTTCACATTCTGTGTTTGGTATCTTAACACACCCGAAGCTGTATTCACCCTGGCGAATACGATGACAAATACTCAAAGTGCAGTAGGTGCTGTATATAAAAATGGATTCAAATTAAAAAAATATTTTTTTATATTGTAAATATCAAAAGTTTTATAGAAAGCTCCTCGTATCTATTGAGAAAACAACCTAAATTTTTGGAAAAAAATAAGCACACCGTTTGAAAATTTCCTTTTTTCTAGAACGGAGTGCTTTTTTCGCAGCTAGCAAAAAACTGAAAAGTTGAGGTGCAGATCATTTTATTTTTAATTCAACCCATTGATAAAATATTTAACAATGCGTTACAGTTTTTGAAGGTCCAATAATCTTAGAAAAAGATACACTGGCCATATTTAGTAAGAATATGACAACAACAGGTTCATTTGAACTTTTATCGAGAAAGGTCAAACTGATCAATGTCACCCCGCTGATCAATCTTACCCCGGATTACGGTATTTTGAAAGTTTTTGAATGAAAAAGTGATATTTTCACAAAAACATTCATTCAAAAAAATTGTTGGAGATATTTGTTAGCTAAATTTACGAAATTTCGGTTTTGGAAAGCATTCTTAAAAGGAAAAACCCTGGTTAAAAAAAACTGGAATTTTATCCTGTTTTCTGTTAACCAAAGTAACAAATTTGATAGTTTTTTCTGGAATCAATGGAGTGTTCGAGTTGTTTTTTGTACTGGAAGAAGATTTAAAATGATTTAGATTTTTTATAGATTCATTTAAGAGTGGTATTTCATTTATGAAAAATGCAGTTCTGGAATGTCTGCTCTTATGTGAGAGCTGTTTGCAAATTTTCTGGAAAGTTTTGTAAAAAAATCAAATGTATTTCTGTCGGCGTGTCTTGCAAGTACCTTTTCATGGCAAAATTTTGCCCAATAATTATTAAAAAATAACATTAGAAGCTGCTTCCCTTTTAATTATATGCCTGTTTCTAAAAGCTTCCCAAATTCTCTAAACTCTTGTATGGAGCACTTTGTAGCGATACTGTTTGGTTAATATCTCGGATATATGTTGATCTATCCGTCATTTAGTCAATCGGCTGTATACGCATATTCCTAATATGCGCATTAAGGAACACTTCCCCCTAAGGATATTGCTTTTTTCATTGCAGTCTAGGTATAGATTATCAGTTTATGTCTTTTCCTATAGTTTTTACTGTTGGGATACGTAAACTTCCTTCTTTTTATAAGTTGTTTTGATATCAATCAAACGCAGTTCGTTTTGCATCGGAAAGTGATAATATAATCACATTTATTCTCGTCAAGTCAATTATAAAGGTCAGATTACAATAGTGCTCGGATTATCTATCCGTCATATTGGCAAAACAATTCTAGTTAACACAACGACTTCAGTCTCCGTCGATTCTAGAACAATAGCAAATTGATACTCTTTCTCTCACTTGCGATTTTCTGTTTTTGTTTACATTTGTTAGGCGGTTCATCAGTTTGGATCAATCGCCGCGGTGTAAAAATCGTAGCGCATAGTCGTCGCGAGTGTATTTCATCAGAAAATAGCCCATAACTCGTAACATTTTCGGAAATTTCAACCGTTTTCAACAGTACAATTTTTATTAGGCTTCTCATTGACCAACTTGTGAAACGCAGCGAATTTTCGTCGACGGGCTAGAACATCAAGCGTTTTGGGAAAAAAGTTACAAAGTCGGGTAAGACGTCGTATAAAACGGGCGCATAAGTTTCTCCAGGTATTTCATGTTTTTCAGCGGTTCGATCCTCCATAGCCCTTCAAAAGACCTTTGCAAGGGTAGTTTTTGGTCGAAAAGTTCTCAGCATTTTAAATAGGCCATAGAAGCTGTAATTAGTGAATCCCCGATGAAGACCGCGCATGTAAAGCAATGCTTGTTTTGCTGTTGCATTTGATTCAGTGGGTTCCATTTTGGAATAAAAACATTATCAAATGCTCAATTCACAAACATCCGGTCTTGTACAGCACTATTTTCAGCAATATCCACCTTCTCCACTACCTTTGTATGTTTTACCCGCCCATTTTTCTTAAAATTGCGATACAATGTATCGTGATTATGATGTGATATAACTCTCTTGACAACTCAGTTGCCTACTGAGCCGATGTCCGCGAGTTCAAGTCCAAGAGCGAACCTCGAACACAGTTGTACCGGATAAGTTTTTCAATAAATATCCGCCAACTGCAAAGTTGATCTAAAGTCGCGAATGCCATAAAGTTGGTAAACCGGCTATAATATAAACAAAAAAAGAATAATTTGCAAACATGTTTTAGATTGCTTCAAAAATAGTTTTGACGAAGGAAATTTATTATTGCCAACAGTTAATGCGGTAGCAAATACCCTGAACTGCCCTGAATCTGCGAGAAGACTTTGGATATAGCTAAATTGGCAAGTCAGTTGCCTCCTGAGTCGATGTCCGCGAGTTCGAGCCCAAGAGTAAGCATTGATTACAGTTGTTACACACATAAAAATAAATCCTCAAAAACTGTCAAAAACATATCAAAACAGACTGCTCAAAATTTTCCAATTTTTTTTTCGTTCATACTGTATAATATATGAGTTTCATAACTATTTTGTGTTCATACACTAAAGAAGTCTATTTCTTATCTGGCTGGAAAATCAAAAGGTAGATAAAAAATTTTCAAATTCTACCCGCTCATTTTCACCATCTTTCATTTCTTCTAACGTTCTATCCATCCATAAAATTTCATAATCTTAAGATGTCCCTACTAGAAAGGTCATAACTTTTCACCGATAGGTTCGATAAAGTAACGTAGATAAAAACGTTTAAAATGCATTAGAAATTGAGAAATTTCTTAAAGAAGTCACTATGGGGGATCCTAAGGACCCCACTGGGGCAGAATGGGCACTTTGAATTAAAAATGAGACAAAATTTAAAAATTAATTTCTTCTCTTGTTTATCTTTCCATGTAACCGACCCATGCGACCTTCAAAACCAAACTTGCCCGAAAAAACTCGGGATACAGGCGTCATCGTCGGAGTCGGAGCGGCCATGGTGCGGGAATCGGCGGCCGTCATGTTGGGCCATTACTTCAAACGGCGGAGACAATTTGTCGAGATGATTACGATGTCGGGCGAAGGTGTTGGAGTGGCACTGTTTTCTGTGATACTGAAGGAAGGAGTCGGGTAAGTACCGTGTCAAGATTTAGGGCAGCAATATGGTAGGGGAAAGAGCATCGCGGTAAGCGCGTTAGTCGAAATTTCAATCAATAATTTATTTGTTCGCAACTGACAACGCCATTATCGGCCGTTGTCGTCAATCACTCGCAATGACAACCAGTTTTATCGGAGAGGGGAAATGAGGTGGCAATCATTTCGATTCGGCTGGGTTTAACGAAAAAAGTGATCGAAATTTAATTGGAAAAGCCGAATGCTATGTTTGCGAGTTAAGGGCGTTTGAAATTCACATTAGAAACAATCGATCAAAGGGATTTGGGTAGGCTTGGATGAATAGAAAATTTTCAGTATCGAATTTTAAAAATCGATATATTCTGCTGATTTTCCCCAAAAACAGGACTGGGTAAAATTTCAACTCAGTCATACATTGTTCAGAAGAATTTCAAACCTCGAAACAGGTACACGAAACCGAAAAAACAGGTGGATGAAAAATTCGGGATATGGTATCTATAATTTCAAAAATAAAAAAAGCCGAGGACCGTCTTTCTGGGACAAAAAAAAAACAAAACTGACAAAAATGACAATAATGACAAAAATGACAAAAATGACAAAAATGACAAAAATGACAAAAATGACAAAAATGACAAAAATGACAAAAATGACAAAAATGACAAAAATGACAAAAATGACAAAAATGACAAAAATGACAAAAATGACAAAAATGACAAAAATGACAAAAATGACAAAAATGACAAAAATGACAAAAATGACAAAAATGACAAAAATGACAAAAATGACAAAAATGACAAAAATGACAAAAATGACAAAAATGACAAAAATGACAAAAATGACAAAAATGACAAAAATGACAAAAATGACAAAAATGACAAAAATGACAAAAATGACAAAAATGACAAAAATGACAAAAATGACAAAAATGACAAAAATGACAAAAATGACAAAAATGACAAAAATGACAAAAATGACAAAAATGACAAAAATGACAAAAATGACAAAAATGACAAAAATGACAAAAATGACAAAAATGACAAAAATGACAAAAATGACAAAAATGACAAAAATGACAAAAATGCCAAAAATTACAAAAATGGCAAAAATTACAAAAATTACAAAAACGACAAAAATGATAAAAATAACAAAAATGACAAAAATGACAAAAATGACACAAATGACAAAAATTAAAAAAAGACAAAAATGAAAAACAAATTATATAAAAATAACAAAAATGACGCGTATAAAAACAGCATGGTTCACAAGGCCTTATTTCAATATACGGTTTATTCGTTTATTGAAACAATCCCAAATTCAAGCCTCTCTAAACAACGCTGATTGTTTATTGCTGATCCAAACGGTCCCATCTTAGACCAGAATTGCATAAACGCGATAAAATATGTTCAAGTTTATCATGCTCAATGTCATAGTTTTCATACAAAATTCAAACCGGCAAAAGCTCAGTGGCCTCGTTCTTTCTCCCGGCAGCCTCATTCCAGTTCAGTGGTCATGTTGAACTTTGCCATACTGTGCAACCTAGGAAGGCGGCAGGCGCGTTAGTTTTCATTTTTTATGGCGAACATGCCTGCATAAATTTTAACCACCCCCACCCAGAATCGGTCCTGATGGCAGCTGCCAATGATGGGCCGCGCCTGATAGACAGAGTTGTATAGTGAGAGCTGTGAGAGCATAAATTACACACAAATATTGAAGAGCCGCTTCATTTCCATAGCGCTCAGACCGCAGCGCAGCCCTTTCGAAAGTTGGTTACTCAGAAATGCGAAGCTCTGGAAAGAGGAAGTGTATTTTGTTTTTGACTTTAACGTCCGACATCCGCCGTCCGTCGGTTCCGGAAGGATGCTTCCTTTTTGTTGCACGAAATTGTGCCCGGGCTGACCAAAACTTCAACAGGCCGCCCCCGTATGTCTGTTGAACTTTGCTGGTTTAATATCAGGCACCGAAAGTGAAGCCGAGGTACCTACCTACTGTAAAGTTTGGTAATAAATAATGACTTAGGGTACTCTTCGGTGGTACTGGAGCAGCCTTACAGTGCTGTGTACGGCTTCTCAACGCCTTGGAATCGAGTTTTAATAAAGTGATAATAAATTGCAATTTGTTGACTGTTCACAAGACAGAGATAATAAATATAACCCAAACTGCATGGTAATAATATTTAGCAGAGAACATTGTTGTTCAAAGTTCGTTTGTTTTAACTTGCTAAAATTATGGATCATATTTTAAACACTTATTATCTTAAAAAGGTGCGAAAATAGAAAACATGTAAATTTTTATATTAATGATTTAAAAATCATTAGTATAAAAATGTTTTTTAGCCCTAATTGTGTCACACAAAGCCTAAATTTGGAGTGCAAAACAGATAAGATGAAAAAAATTATGTACAGGGTGGGGCAGAATGGACTCCCTGATTTGATCGGTTAACTGTATAAAAACCATAAAAGTTTATTACAAAAGCTTTTTAGTTCTGAAATCTACTTACAATGCTATTAAGTTTTCATTAAGTTTTAAAAATGATATCGTCTAGGTGACGACCTTGACGAGCGATGCACAAATTTAGTCGTTCAATTAAGTTTTCAAAAACTCTACCCAGCATATCTGGCGTTATTCCGGCGATAACATCAACAATTGCTTCCTTAAGGGCTCCCAAGGTCCTTGGTCGAACTTTGTTAACCTCAGATTTGAGATAACCCCATAGAAGATAATCGCCCACTTGTAATCCATTTCCATATGGCTTTAGCATCAGAAACACTATCATGACGATTCAAACCAAACCGTCTACGAAATGCACGCTGGATCACCATCACACTATGCTTATTTTTAAAGAACGTTTCGGCTACAAAACCACGATGCTCTAGTCCACGGCATGGTGACTACTGAAAATGGCGTCTTTCCCCCCACCACATAAAACCATTCCGACGCCGCTAACTCGCGCGTGCTCTTCAGCGACTGATTGAAACTAAGGAGTCCACTCTGCCACACCCTGTATAATACAATAATGTATATTAAACAAAAATAAGTTCATCACATTACATTACACTACATTACATCACATTAATTAATTAATTAATTATATCACACTACGTTATATTACATTACATTACTTTACATTACATTACTTTACATTACATTAGATTACATTGCAGAACATTGCATAACACCAAAATTATAAATTCGAACTCATTTCGGGGATGAGAAAGAATTTTACAGTGTTGCAGCGAATATCAAACACTAGTTGAGGCAAAGTTAGTAATCGCTAATCTTAACAGCTAAATGTAAACTTAACGATCTTTCATACCAAAAAGTTGCCTAAAGTACTTTAATTATTTTAGTTAAAATCTTCAATAAATGTTTTCACTTGGCTTATTTTCCCAATTAATGGAAAGTTGCCAAAGAAACCTGGAAAAAGTGCTTCAGATCCTTCAAGTTATCGACCAACTAGTTTGCTTCCTTCTTTAAGTAAACTATTTGAGAGAGTTATTTTGAATAGAATTATGATTCACGTTAGTCAAAATTCTATTTTCCCTGATGAACAATTTGGCTTTCGTTACTGATATTCTACTACACATAAACTTTTGAATGTAACTAATATGATTAACGCTAGCAAATCTGAAGGTTATTCAACTGGTGTTGCTTTTCTTGATATTGAAAAAGCTTTTGACAGTGTTTGGCACAAAGGTTTAAAAGCTAAATTAGCTCGATTTGATTTTCCTGTACATCTCACCAAAATTATTCAAAATTATTTGACTAGCTGAACCTAACGAGTAAGCTATCAAAATTCATGCTCTGAAAGGACACCCATTAGAGCTGGTGTCCCTCAAGGCAGTATACTTGGGCCAATTTTATTCAATATTTTTACTTCTGATCTTCCTGATGTTCCAGAAGCAAAAAGTAGAAGATTATCTGCTGATGATACTTTGCTTTCAGCCAAAGGTCGGAATTAAAAAAAAAATAAACAAAATTTAAATTCCTTTTTGAATTACTTGAAAATGTGGAAAATTTCTCCTAACGCTTCCAAAACTCAACTTTTTTTTTATTTCCCCTAAGCCAAGGGCTCAATTTGTAAAACCTAATTTAAATCATTTCATAACTTTTAATGAGGTTTCATTAGAATGGTCTGAAGTACTTGGGACTTTCACTTGATCGGAATCTTACTTTTAAAAATCGCATTGAAGATATAGAATCTAAATGTAATAAATATACAAAATCTCTTTATTCTCTCATCAACAGGAAATCCAAATTATGCCTAATAATAAGTAGCCCATCTACAAACAGGTGTTCCTACCAGCAATAATGTATGCAGTTCCGATTCGGTCAAGCTGCTGCGCCATCCAGAGGATTCAGAAAATGATTTTGCGGATTCCACCTTGGCACAGCACCGAAGATCTTCACCGGATTGCGGGCATTGAATCGATCGAAGAGATGGCCTACAAAATTATATCTAACTTCAGAGGCAAATCCCAACCAGTCTTCCATCGCAGAAATTCGTTCTTTTTATAATTAGTTTAATTTTAGGATGGTTTTTAGTTTTAATTTTAAAATATTTTTGTCATTACAGTATGTTCTCCTACATTCTACATACTTGATTGCGCTCAGCAAATTTAAGTCTTACTTATAAATAAATTTTCATTATCTAGTTAACTACAGGGCTCTGAACAGTTCAATATTGAGCTAAACACCTAAATCAATGTAATAATGTAATATAAATGTAATGATGAACTGGTACAAATAAAGACAAATTTTAAAAAAAAAAATCTTTCAAGCCAATAATGCGCTAGTCGCTAACCAGAGACTGAAAATAAAAAAAGATAAGCAAACCACCAATTTGGAAGTCATTAGGGACTAGCAAAATTGGTACTGCAAATTGAGTTGCGTAGGGGTAGCTTTTTTCTGTCCAACTCAACTTCACGATAAGATTTCGCTGGCAGATTTATTGAAAAAATAAGAAAGTAGAACGTTATTAACAAATTTAAGCAAATAAGCCCGTTTTTTTATTTTTCATTTTTTTTCTGTAAATCAATGCCCAGTTTTCCCGCCCAGTTCGGTCGATGATCCTGTGTTGTCCATGCTTAAGGAAAGTTTCAATATGGTGCATAAACCCAAGAGTAAAGTCGATTTGATAAAACAAACTACATTTTTTAATGATTCAATTTAATAGTCAGTTCAGTTTTCTTTAAACAGTTTATAAAATAATTTTAAATATCTGATCGACTTAGGATAAGGTTTGAAAACGAAAACAAAAGTCGAAATGATTATTTATTTATTTTGTCTATGAGCAAATAATACCTTAGACCAGTGGTTTTCAAAGTGGTCCCTACCGCCCCCTTGGGGGCGTTGAGAGCTTCCGGGGGGGGCGGTGAGCTCAATTTTGAAATTTGGGGGGCGTTGGAAGGGCTCAGGGGGGCGGTGAGGTCGTAATTCACATTTTCACAAATTACAAAACAATGTAGATTTGAAATAACAACGATTAAATTCGATGCAAAACAATGAAATTATGTTACAGAACTAAACATCAGGTTCGAGACTGAAATATCGATAAATTCATAGAGCTGCATGGAATTTTGTTCCAGCAGCTCAATTTTTTTTAAATGCATCTAAAAGATTTTATATATTGTCACAGATTTTGTATACGTTCTACATGTTGATCTTGTTTTGTAAGATTATTTTGGGTTATACTAAAATAGATTCATTTTAGATGGCAAGGCTTGATAATTTTTAAAATGACATCTTATACACAGATTTTTTCAAAGTTTGTATCTGTTTGTCAGATTTTTTGAGACAATATCTCAAAAAATCTGACAAACAGATACAAACTTTGAAAAAATCTGTGTATAAGATGTCATCTGTGATTTAGTGAAAGCTTTTTGGAAAGAAAACTGGAGAGAATCTCTTAGGTAAGAGAATTTTTATGTTCTTACTCGTTCATTTTTACTTCAATCGAATCAAAAAACTAATTGTGCCATTTGCAATCGATAAACTTTTAATCTATTCGGTTATAACTAACATTGCCGGAATTCAGTTATTAGAATCTAATTTTAACTTGAAGACCCATGAATGCTGCAGAACTTTGAACAGGACTAAAATTCAGATATTAAGAAATAGTACTATTTTTCACGTTATTTCACCCGCAGGAAAGTAAATTGTTTGTATTCAATAATGCAAAATAATGGTGAATTATGGGTTGTTTACCAAAATTTAAGATGTATAATTCTATAACAATACAAACTAATAAATCAGTTGAGGTTATTGTTCAGGAAACATTACATAGAATTAAGTGTTTGCTTGAGGTTTGGAGCAAAATGAGACCCTTGGAACCGAAATGATATAAGTAAATAAAAGCTTATTTCGAGAAAACACGTTTTGATGTTTGGAAATTTTTATATATTTTTATTTCGGACAAAACAGTACGTAAATAAAATTCTAGTTTTCTAAAAAATCACGAAGTATACTTGAAATATGCAGAATCGCTTGACATTATAAAATTAAAATGAGTCTTTTTTACACTTATAATACCCCTACCCCTTGGCTCTCATGGAATGAGAGCCTTTTATGAATATGAATGAATTTTTGGTTAAGTCTTACAACAACATAAAGCCAAAAGCTAATGGTTTTTCTACGATCCTGATTATCATTATTTGATGATTTTCTAAAAATTTGACCAGGGGGGCGTTGAGCTCAAAAATTTTGCAAAAGGGGGCGGTGAGTGAAAAAAGTTTGAAAACCACTGCCTTAGACGATCTAGCGCTCTTCAGTTAGTGGAGCTGAAAATTATTGGTTTTTTTTCTAATCCATAACATCATTCTAAATTAAGCGAAAAACATATTCTAACTATTTTTATTTATCAAAATTTTAAGTTATCAGTGTATATAAAAATGATGATTTTTTGGGGCCGGAGATGGTTTTTATAATACTTTAAAAACCACTCGGACTTAAAAAACTTTCTCAACCGATCAATGTGAAATTTGGTTTGCAGCCGTTTTCAAGACCGGGAATGGTTTCTATAATACTTTTAAACCCTTTAAATCCAAAAAGTAGGGGCTCCCAAATAAATTTAACATAAATTTGACAAAATTTCAACAATCCTCGAAGGACTTTTGTTAAAAATTGATAAATTTAAGCGTTTTAACATACTGATATGATTTATTGAATTGGCAAATAAATTTCAACTAAATTTGATGATATATTTGTTTTGATAGAAGCTTCCCATTTTTATAAATGAAAACTCTCATACTCAAAAAGTGTAACCTACATATTTATAACAAAACCAATGTCTAAGTGTTTTCATAAAATTTTGCGAACTTTTCGATTACGTACAAACTTTCCTGCATTGAAATACTACTCCCGCTTCAGAACTAGAAATTGCTCATTTGATATCGAACTAGATGAAGGTATCTTCTAAATAGTTCTCAAAAAGAACGATGATCTTTAACCTTAAGCATACCGTCCTTTCTACCTCGCGGTCAGGCAATTCAGTACGATTTTATAAAAAATTGTAGCCAATCTAGGCCAAAAACATACAAGAGGAAAGTGAAATAAAATAACTTGAAATTTGAAGTTTTCATTGATTCACAGCAGCAGTGTTTGAATCGTATCAAAGGATTAAACAGCATTTATATTCATTTTGATTTTTTTTTCAATCGTTTTTGAACACAAAATCTTAAAATTTTCAAAGAGAAATTTAAGTTTTACATTTGATTTAGCTAATTGTAAAGAATAAACACGGGCAAAGCCCAGGAAGTTTTGATCAATAATCAAAATCTGAGATAAACGATATTCAAAGCAATAGTTTTACAGCGAAAAAACACGGATACACCTAAGATGTTTCACTTAACCTTGAGGTTTTGATGATTTTGTAGCTTTTTCATCATTACTTTTGGCTATTTTATAAATTATCTAAAATCATCAGGAAAATTTGACAATTTTTTGTTGTTAGATTTTAGAAAAAATAAATACTCGGTCTATTCGGCGGAAAACTTAGCTCAATTATTTATTCAGTGAGCCGAATATTCAGCTTAACGGTTTTGGGCGGCATTCGGAGCCGAATATTCGGTACATCTCTAATTCTCTGGGAATAAAGGTGCTGTACCTTTAAACTTGAATATAAAATATATAAAACCCAGGAGTAGGTAAATATCGAACAAAAACCCTTCTATGCTTTCCCGCCAACTAACTGCATAGTTGGATAAAAATATATCAAATATTTCAAAGTTTTTTTGACAACTTTTATTGAAATAAAAAAATGTACATTATTCATGAAAATGATTCGCGTTACAAGTGATTTTTTTTAATATCAAGATATAAATTTGATTTTCACCATAGTTGTTCTAGAGTGTCGATACAAAATAGTTTTTTTTTTGGATGAAGCAGTCATTATCATTACATTTGTAAGCATGAATAGAATGTTTTGTTTTACTTTAAAGGTTACATAAGTTTCATTTGAAGATTGAGAACATCTCAAAATTATGGAAATTGATGCACCAATCCAAAGAAAAATTAGTGCAAAGTAGGGCCAACGGATCTTTTAAGCAGAATTTCACTAGCACTACCTTCTTTTTTTCTTCTTTTGATTCCTTTCGCCGATGCTATTTTAATCACGACTTGGAGCTGCCTTATCGACTATCTCCTATAATGGTTTTTTATTACTGAAAAGCTACAAATTTGCCATTCAGCAAAAGTTGAAAGTTGTCAAGGAGCTCTACGACATGTCCTGCTTTTACGGGACGGATGGCAATCCTAGCCTAAATGTCTAATATTTCATGCTGACAAATTTGAAACAAAAAACAAGTTTTGAATATTATCTTTCTTTATTTTTGACGAAATTTCATTTAAAATTGTTGCGCACATTTTCAACACAACTAAGGAATATTAAGATTATGTTTTCAAATAAATAACCAACCTTTCGAAGATAGCAAGCAATTTCGCCTTCCGGGAAAAAAGCTACAGTAATATACTTTTGTTTATATTGCGCGATCAGTATAACACGGGAGTTGAAATGAAATTTTAAAACTATTTTCAACCAACAGCCTATATATATTTTTAAAGCAAACAGCAAAACGTTTCGCATTCTTGAACAAAGTTGTAAAAAAGTTAAAAAGTTTCTGCAAGTAATGTATCTTTAAAACTAGAAAATGTTGATGGAAAGCTCCCATGAATTGTAACCATTGTAACGTCTGACTGTAGACTAAAAAACTAACTACTAACTACTGACAAAGCATAAACATAAAAAAGCTGTAACATAATACCCAACACAGAGTCTAGTAGGATCTCATTGATCTTTGACATAATTCGTATAATATAGGCGTCAACAAATAGAAAAAACTTTCAAACTCCATTTCACCGAAAATTGGAAATAATAGACAAAATCTGACATAAGATACAAATTCAGGACGCCAAAGTGTTTTCAATTAGATATTCAAAATATGCTCCGAAAATACTGTTCCCCTGTGTTATCAATTAAACACTGAAGAATCCATATAAACAATAAGACCAAGAGATGGCGTTGTTTGATAATCAATCGTTAATTTAAATTGGATTTCATCAATATTTCGACTCATTGAAAAAAAATACCTTGATAATAGAAAAATGGATTGGAAAATGAACCGATCCAACCGGTTTTATTTCAGGCTAAAAAATCAATCCAAAGTGGTAGTGGTTAATATGAGTTTGAAGAAGCACGTTGTATTCGAATCAAAATCGATTAAAATGTCTCTTGAATCTTGAAAAATTCGTTGCTTTCGAGTCGGTAATGCTCAGTTTTTTTTTGTCAATGAAATGAGGATCAATTAATGATCTTGATACTTCATAGAAAATAGAACTGAACAGATTTACAGAACAGAAATTTAATATGCGAGTAAAAGAGTAACAACACGTAAGACTTATTGAATAATTTTTTTCTTAATATGAATTTCGAACACTGATGAACATATAATAAATGTGTAATGTATCGCAAAGCCAATTAAATAGAAATATAAAATATCAGAGAACCTCCGATTCCAAAAAGTGAAAGTTTGCAATACGAAATGTATGAAAAATGTAGCAAAACGTGTATTTTTAAAGTATTTTTACCATGATCATTCCCAGCTATTAGAATAATATTCTGGGAAAAAATGGAATGACAATGAAACGGGAAACATGTAAAATTTGGAGGACTTATCAGTCAATCGGTTAAATATTATACTGGTATTAAATTTTAAGCCTAAATAGACTGCTCACCCCTTCATTTTAACACATTCAATGATTGTTTTCTGAATCAGCTGAAACGACTCCATTTGAATAAAATAATTGAATCATTACTGTAGCAGTGCGAAAAAGAACCAGAATGCTCTGGAACGCTAACAACCCATCTCAGTGCTCGTTTTAATAACTCTCTTTCTTCTTCTGCTTTTTTTTATCTCCGTCTCCACCTCCACCTCAATCAACAGGAAAATGGGCTGGCGCCTGGGTCTTCAAGCCGTCACCGGACTGGTTTCGTTCAGCTTCTTCATGGGCCTCCTCTATCGGCCAGCGTCCCTCTATCATCCCCAGCGGCGGGCCATCTTGCATCTGAAAAACCAAAGGAAAAAGGTAATTAAGGTTGACAATAATTTTTACGCTCCTCCAATAAAATTTCTGCAGCGTTCCAAGAAGTTCCAATTTGGACAGCCATTCCAGAGCATTCCGAAATCAGGACACAAATTTCACTGACAGGATGCTGACTGGAGAGATTTTTGGATGGTGCTGCCCTGCCCGTGGCAGGTTTTCTTTCGATGCTTTCAAAATTTATGATACTTGTTAATGTCTTTGCTTGCTGGTTGTCACCAGAAGTTCAACCAGATTTGCTGGATAAAATTACCAGACGGACGACGGTCGCATAATGAACTCCTTTTGTCTTTAGTAAAGTACCTACTGGCCAAATTGACCGAGATGTAGCGAAAGAAATTATCGCAGCCAAAGCTGTTGACAAATTTTTATTACCTTAGCCAGTTTCGAATCATTGACCGTATGCGCAAGTTATGGTTGGGTGAGTTGATTAGTGAAATTTTATGGTTTTTGCACTTTCATTTTATGAAAGAAAACGATTTTTTACGGTCTGTCAGTACGGTTCAACAATTCCAATGAGCTCACTACATATCGAAATCGTTTCTGAAATTCTCGCATCAATGCGTGCTTATTACGGACAGTGCAAAGCTGGATCCAGAAGAAGGAAAAATACAAAATAAATCACGAACTACAAATATGGATTTAGAAGGCTATGGGCAAAGAAAGCGGACGAGTTTTTTTTTGACAGGAAATAAGTTGCAATGTATGATATAGGGGATTTTTTTTTATTATCTGGCGGGTTTGCGCCGGGGGTCTTCAGATTTTCCCCAAAATTGAAAATTTGGTTCATTTTTGCGACTTAAAAACACATGTATTTTTTCAGATTTCTAACATTTTTTTTTTGAGTTAGCTTCGGTTAGATTTTTTTGTAAATAAAAAATAACCATTTTTCAAAGCTACATAACTCTGTTGTTTCTCAACGGAAATTATAAAATAGCACATCAAAATGCATTGAAATTTTATCAGCTTTCCAAATAGAATAGTTGAAAAAAATTAAATAATGACCTTCAACATGAAAAGTTGTAAATAAACTTTAAATGGCGTCTAAAGTACCGTCTGCACCACCGAATATTTTGCAAAAAATACCATTGTATAGCTCGATTCATGATGCAACTTTCATCTGAAGACACCAAAGTGGGCCATTAACACCTTGAAGAGTTATGAAATAAATAATGACAATAAATCTCTTTTTTTGCATCGAAAACAAACAATAATGGTCGAACAACTGCACTCACATATGGGGATAGCAAGCACTTCTAACAACATGGAAACAAAAGAACTTATCAAAGCTGGTAAAAAACACTATTTTTTCGTGCTCTCAGCTTGCCAGTCCGATATCTTACCTAGTGCGCCATCTGAGTCGGTTAGCAAGCGAAATAGTCCTTCTGCCACAGTCGATTACCAAAACGACGCACTTCATTAGCCATCTGCCGTTTGGCCGGTGGTTTGTTTTATTCATCATCTTTTGTTTTTGATGGGAAAGGAATGAGAATGAGAGGAGAATGAGGTGAGAATTGGAAACAAGAAACAAGTTTTCTAATGTTTTGTGTTTTCTGCTGGTTAACGGTTGGAAACAAAGATATTTTTTTCTAATTATGCCGGTTTACATACACACACAGCACTCGATACATCATTCAACAATATTCTTGCTGGCTGATAATTTCCATCCGGCTTTGTCTTGTAATAGGATATGGTTTATGTTTTATATGGTTTCTTTCAGACATATAAAATGCGGTTGCGCTGGGAGGAATGCTTGTTAATGCCGGTTTGGCATAGAATTTTGTACCGATAGCTGCATCTTCAAGGAAGTTCATTATTGGAGTAGAGTCTGATTTGTGGGTGAAGTTTTACTTAAAACTGACAATCTTATTTTGTCGACAGAGTCACAATCAGGAATTTGGATTAAATACATGTTCAACATATGTACGAAATATAAACATCAGTGCGTCAATTTGACGCACATTCCGAAGTATAGCATTTCTTGTAGTAATTCATCATTTATAATCTAAATCTGGTGCTTTTATAGATCTACGTGCTGTGAACGGGCAAAGCAGTTTTATAATAAAAAAGTTTTTATCATAGAACTGCCTGACCATTTCACAGCACGTGGATCAATTCAAGCACCAGATTTGGATTCTGAATCGAAGAACTGTGCGTCAAAATAACGCACCAATGGGTATACTTCATATCTCTTCGTTCATATGCTTCCTTAGTTATTATACTATCTTTGACTTTCATGTATCCACTTTAACCTTTCGACGCCGTATTGAATCTGAATTAAGTGATCAACTACGAAGTTAAGTAAAACTATCGTGCTTTGTACAACTAACATTAAGATGTCGTTAAGACACCCATGTCAGATGATTTTATTTTATATAAATAAATATGTAAATAAAAAAATAAAAAAATATGTAAACTAAATTCCTGGCCGTAGCTCTGTCGACACAGTCGACTTATGTATGTGTGTAATTTCGGTATGCATGGTTATATGTATGAGATGGAAAACAATGATCACGATAGATGAGGTCGACTTTAAGGCATATTTTATCAACCATGAATATCTTGTAGAAATACAACCAACTCTAGTGTAGATAGACCTCTGTATTTGATTTGTTCCTGGGCAAAGAAAGAATGATTTAAACATTCAAATCCGCTTGAACTACTCTTGATAAACTCTCCGATGATTGAAGAAATTTCTGGTGAGCTTTTGCGCCAACGATGATACGATTTTTTTTTTTCCTCTCTCTGTTCTAAAAGAACAGAAGAACTCGTGTAAAGCTTTAATGCGGAACAGCAGCATCCGGAAGAAAATAAACTACTATATCTTGCCGCACTTCCTTAGCCACAGAGAGAGACAGAGATGTATTCCTGATCCACCAACAAACAACCGGAAAAAATAAAAACTTACCATTGCCGGAACAGAATATCATCCGTTTCATCCGAGATGGTCTAGTTTCTTTCTCTGCTGGCTTCGGCCAACTTTTTCCATTCTCGGTTCATTCGACCGAACGGCTCCCGTATGAGCTGCTCCGCAGTTTCTCATTCCCATTTTATCTACTAATGTTTTTTTTCTACTCCTACAATTTTCATCCCTTTCCAAGGTAAAAGAGAAGAAGACCCATGTCCGGACCCCGAAGCCACCGTTTCTGGATTTCACGCCGCTCAAAATGCCCTCGGTGCGGATGCTCTCGATTTCTGCGGCCACGGCAGCGTTTGGCATCTACTCTCCTATCTTTTTCCTGGTAAGTTCTGGATAAAAGCTAGATTGGTATACGGCAATCGAGTAGGTCCATTTATAACTAAATGAGCTAGGGAACATCACAGAAAAATGGTGGACGGAATTCGTTCAATATTAATGAAAGGCTACTTCCTCATTGGAATTGTTTGGTGTAATTGAAGTATCAAATGTTAGATGTTAATATCATGTTTAGTTTATTCACTACAATGTTTGTTAAAGAAAGATTGATTTAAATTCCTGTTCTGTCAAATTGTATATGCGATACGATACGCTTACCTGCAACTGAAAGTCTAATCCCACCGTCATCGATTTTTTACAACTCATCAATCAACTTGAGAAGTTATCTCCCTCGAGGGCTCTTCAACGATTTGACGGGGGCGTTGCCGATGCTCTTGAGAAAGATTCGGAAAGTGTCAACGATGTGGTTGACAAAGTTTCGTTGTTAAAGTTGTCCTTGCAGAAGGTAGCTTTAATTCCAAAAATATTGATTCAAGGCAAATAAACTGTTAGGAAAAATGCGATGTCTCGAAATTGTGTTACTGCAACCTTGATATTTGTATTTGGCGTTTGGTGGCATGAAAGCCAACGCTCAGGTAAGAGCGTTGATAAAGACGTGGAAAAAAGTCTCATTTTAGGAGGCAACCCGCTTTTCGCAAATTGAAGAAAAGAATTTCATATTCTTTCGTCTTCCATGTTGAAAAGAATTCGCGAGCTGATACTTTCACTCGGTATGGCTAATAGGGCTTGCACTTCAACGGTTGGCTACCTTAGCTGTGAATTGTGCTTAGAACGAACAAATTATATAGAACATGGCAACAACTGGGTAACTGACTCGTTTGCTTAATTTTTTTTTCTTTTTGAATTGTCATCTTTTGGATATTTTCAAGCTTTCCTTTGAAATTCTGGCCATCCGAGTAAAAACTGTAGGGGGGCCTGAAAAAATCAAATTGTTTCCGCTGTAAAGACTAAACCGTTGATATTTTGAGCAATATTGGTACATTTTTTTACAATAAACAATGCTTCCAATTTATTATCATATTTATTCAAAATGTGAAGAAAAATAATACGATAACGAAATACATTTAGAGGATACAACAGAGGGTCAACATGCAACACTTTTCAACTTCAATGGCTTCTAGAATCTTAATGCTTACAGATAATCATACTTCTTGTATATCAAAAGTTTTAAGGTTAATGGGACACCAAACTGACGTAGACAGAACAATTGTTGGTTTTACCAGTTATTTTTAAATTTACAAAAACTTGCGATTTTCACCCTGCTAAGAAAAAAGGGTAAGTTGCAACAAACTCAGTAATTAATGACAAATTAAATGAAAACGTTTGAAAATTTATAGTTTATGTTACATTTGTGATGCCATAACGCACAAAGCACCAATTGCAGTGATTTTTGGTTTTGTTCGAATTAAATTTTCCATTTTTTCTGTCAAAATATTTTTTAAGAAAAAAGTGTTTATTTGCTGCATACATTCAGGGGTAAAAAATACTAAAAAATATTGTTTTAGCTTAAATCATGAAAATAATTCTTAGGATGGATGAAAATTTAATGTTAACAAACGCATAATGCAAAACAATCTCATCCTAGCATATGGAAACACGATTTCAGAGATTTAGTTCTGATTTTCATTTTGTTGCATTTTGCCCCAGACAGCTAACTGAATTATAAAAATATTAGTTTAAAAAAAACTAGTGATTGTCCGAAAAATATTTATACACTAACAGTTTTGGTATAGGATAATGAAAGCAATATAGAGTTTGTAGGTGAAATCATTTCGCCAATCCGTCATACTAGGTAAAGTTTTTTACGGCATCGAAAAATGTAAAAACTTGTGCTCGATTTTTTTAATTTTTTATGACTATCAAAAACTATAAAAAACTATTCACGATGTTTAAAACTATGTCAAAATCAATTTGTTATCATTAAATGATAACTTTATTACAGTTGTTTGAAATAAAAATTGAATGAGTGTTGTGGTGTACAAGTGTTGCATCTATCCCTGCCTTTGCATGTTGCCCCTTTGATTCGTGTTCTGATACTTACAAAGTTTATTTCTTAACTGGCTGAAATTTGAAAAAGTGGATAAAACATTTAAAAAAACATTTTTAATTTTTTTTTTCAGAAATTTGATAGGGGCATAATGACAACCCCCAATTTCTGAAACGGTGAGGTTTAAGTGGCCCAAGTAACACAGTTTAAGCCAACTTGCATAAAGTTTCCTAGGAAGTTTTATTATGGTTTTTTATTTATTTATTTATTTATTTATTTATAAATAAATAAATAAAAACCATAATAAAACTTCCTAGGAAACTTTATGCAAGTTGGCTTAAATTATGGTTTTATTGTGGCATTTTTGTGCAACTCTAAATGAATGTTTTATTTTAGTCATGAAAAATGCTTATATTCTTGTTTCGACCATTTGTTTCAAAGTAGTTTTGAAAACGGTAATAAAGTAGGAATCGTAGGAACGGGGGGGAAGGTTTGGGGGTTAACCACCCCCCCTCCCCCTTGAGAGTCCATCAAAAGGTAATCTACTCTACACTCAAAATTTGTTATTCCTAATCAAATTTTGATGATGGGGTAATGTTATTCGATAGTAACAATCTTGACTCAGAACTGATGTCAAAATCTCAAAAACTGGTCCCAGGTTCAGAATTCAGCTACAGTTTTTCAAAATTTTCTCACTTATTGGTACATATTCTATTCTGAATACTCAATTTAAAATAAAATTTGACTCTTTACAGAAATTCTGGTTCCTTATGATCAAAATCGAAATTGTATTTGTGTTTTCATATTTTGGACTATGTATCCAGTTAAGGATTCTCGATTTTCAATTCGAATCATCATCAAAAGTTTAAATGGAAAGCTGTGTTTGAAATCGTCGTATAAATTTGGATCTACATTACCTTTAAAGTTTGATTCATGATTTTCGGAACACATATGCATTTTTAACATTCAGTTAATATTTTTCCGAACATGTAAAAAAAATTGAGAAACCTTCAGAGATTTTGTTGCAAATTCAGGTTCAAAGTTCATGAACTTTATTCAAACGACACAAAGCTCCAAATTGCGATATAGGTTAATCATTCAAAAATTTAGATTTGCAAGTCGAACTAGAAATACCTAATATAAATGAAGAATAATCATTGAAATTTGAAACATCCGAATTATAATTATGGATTCATGATTGAGGACTTTTAAACTGGTTTCGATTCTTGGCTCATATGTTTAAATTCAGAAACCGTTTTCATTTTCTTTTCAGAAAACATATTGAAATCCCGAAACAGATTAAAAATAATATTTTGAATACAGGTTCAAAATTAAGATTCAGATTCAGCTCGTAATTGAGTTCCACAATCAAAATAAAATGATTTTGACTATTTCGGTAAGGAATTTGAATTGCAAGAGATCGTAGGCTATGAGCGAACAGATAATTCTGTTCGTTTGTTCGATTATAAAATTTGTCCAAAGTCATTTCGTTTGCATAATTCAGCTGAACATGACAAAAATTAAGTAGAATTTTAATTCATTTTGAAAGTTTTGTCTTATGAAATACTTATTTAAAAAAACCCATTCGTGGGAATTGATTTTGGTTGAAAAGTAATTCATGATAATGAAAGATGTATCTTCTCTTAAAAATTACAGGAAATTCCATATGGTTTGGTTTATTGTTCAACATTATAAATATTTCATTTTTTCTCATGAACCAAATTTTAAGACAAAATCTTTAACTAGGATCGAGTTTGCATAAATCCGATTTGAAACGCAAATTTTTTATCTTTTATTTTTACTTTTAAAAATTGGATTCATTTTTTGAGTTTTTTTTTCAAAATTGAAGTCATTTTTTAAATCTTGTAAGTTCAAATCATATAAGTAAAATTAGGCTGGCCAGATTACCGGGTTTACCCAGAATTGCCCCGATGTTGAATAAAAATAAAATGGGAACGGTTTGGGCCTGCCCGGTTGCCCAAATTTAGTTGCAAATCTCATGATTTTGTATAAATTAACTCACATTTTTTTTTTGGAAAATAAAACAATTCAAATTGCATCATTTTATATTTCAATTTTGTCGCGCAAAAATGAAATTTTTCAAGCTAGATTTATTAAAATAAACATGAACGATTTAACGGGAGCCTGAAATACGATTCAAAATCTGATCATGTATTTCGATTAAATTTTTTTTTTCTCCATTTTTGTTGAATAGTTTGTGGATTTTAGTCAATATTTTCCGGAGATTGTCTGAGTTTTGGTTTAAAAATTTGGAAATAGAATGCCCGAGTTTCGCTAGGTTTTAAATTAAATAACCCGGATTGGCCCGGCCCGGATACGTGCGGAAGATCTTTTGACAATGAACTTAGAAATGAATAGTTTTAACTTTTATTTATTCATGCATTGTTTGAGCAATAATGTCATATGAAAAAAAAACAGGTCACCAAAAACTTCAGATTACCAGAAATGGTATGAATATCTCTACAATATGCGTATCGAGTGAAAGGGTCCAACTATTAGGAGAAAAAAAACAAATATGGTGGCTTCCGCTTTTCTATTCAAAATTGTAAATGACTGGAAATCTTATGAAACATTCACGATATGGGTATCAGGTGAAAAGGATCGACGAGTAGAAGTCGAATTCCGCTATCAGTTTCCATCATGAAATACAATATAGCGTCTTACGTTAAAATTTAAAAAGCTATAAATTAAAGAAAATCAATTACCCCCACAATATGAGTATTGGGTGAAATGGCTATAAATACAAGAGGTAGTCGGATTTCGCTATCTGACGCCATCTTGAAATTCCAAAATGATGGCTTCCGATATTGTTAATCTGAATCGATCTCGAAAATCGATTATTTTTCTGAAGATTGAACAATCTTAGTTCCACTGACTGAAAAAAGGAATGGAGTCACATAACCGATATTGACCCCAGTCGTTTTCCCCATACAATGAAAAGGCGACAGCATCAGCATCTTTAGTGGACAAAATGGTAGCACTTATTCGAGAAATTCGTGCAACTTGTGATAGCGTGTGTCCTGGACACGACTTAGTCAGGGGTGTCGATTATAATTAATAAAAACTATTATTCCTGTTTTCGCACCATGACAAATTTTAGATATAAATCAAATTAGGTACTATGATTAAAATGTTTTAAGAAAATGCCATGCTCTGAAAACATTTGTCCACAAAATGTGTATCAGGGCTATTGCTTTTGATTAATTTCCAATATGGTTTTATTGTTGACCACTATATGCCCAGTTGTTTTGAAGATTTTGCTTGTGACGAATTTCATTTTTGAATCAAATGATTTCGAATTTTACAGCCTTAAATGATAAAAAAAAACTGCTCATCTTTGCATAAAATTTATGACAACCATCAGTTAATGAAAAAAATATTTATTTATTTATGTAGTTTGTTGCCATATCATGTATAAGTATCAACACTTTCTCTATACTAGATGATGGATGGGTTATTTGAGTTTAACTGATATTAGTTGAACTTAATCAAAAAAGCCTTTTGTGGTCCATAATACACTAATACCTCGTTATACGACCTTTCCCTATTTCAGAATCATATGAAATCTTAAAATGACCGATTTTTGCCGTATTTTCCATAGATTTTATTTGGAAACTAATTACTCGGCAATTTTGAAATCGTCATATTATTTGTTTCATTCCGTAAAGAGGTTTATGGTCTTCGGCAAGTACTAAGTTCCAATTTAAGCCGGGCTTATGAACATGCTCCTTGAAATGTATATCTGATGGAGGTCTAAGGAACGTTTTTTTTACCAAGTCTGGTTTTTTTTCGAATCCACCTGACAGCCGAGACTCCTAAAACAATTTCTAGTTGTTAGGTTGATTCAATTTGATTTGTATTATTTAGGGTGAGTGCTCCTACCTTGGACCTAGAGCCTACTTTAGTCCTAAAATGTCGAAAATCGGAAATAATTTATTTCGTTTGCCATCATTCAAGACACTCCTATGCAAATAATGAACTCTTATTCTTCCTTTATCTTATCATACCGCTTTTCGCCGTATGAAGTAATTCTAATAAAATTTTCAACGTTTTAAAAAAAGTTTTTTCTTTTTAGTGATAAAACAGACAGCTCAATTAGTGGGAAGCCTTTAGAGTAATCAGAGAGATTAAGAATAAACCACATTATTTAACAGACCAAGCAATATTTTAAAGGAAAACTACAATTGCTGTGATGAATATAAACTATACTATCTATTTTGCTTAAAATTATAGAAAATCATTGGAAAATTCGGAAAATAGGTACAGGGTCCAAATATAGGACACTTTCGGTCATGATGATCCATTTTTAGACCTAACATAATTTTTTTCAATACCAATCAATCAATTAAGGTGTAAATTTTCATCAGGTCATAATTTTTAACCTATATTGAACATTTCCAACATTTTATATCATTTTTAGGTAAATAAGTTATAAGTAAACACATAAAACCTTCTTACTGTCATGCTGCTGAGAAATGTGCTAATAAGGAAAAAAGTTGAGATATTCATAACAGAAATCAAGGGTTTTATTTGAATCATTAAAAATCTTTAAAACTAGTTCATAGTTTTTTTCATCGAAAATAAAATATTTATTTATATTATTTATGTTTTTTCGAGAAATGTAACTTTTTTTTGGTATTTTAGATCTAGGTCCAATAAAGGGTACAAATCCTGTACCAAAATAGGAACTGTGGGTTCAAAGTAGGAAATTTTGATCATCCATATCTTTGTAAATTTATCAAAAACGCCAAAACCTAGGATGAAAATTTTCATTGAAACTTGCAGATAAGATGGTTAACTATGAATGGGTTTTATAAAAACCACAAAACATCCGTCCATGTATGAGAAAAATATGGGTTTATATAAACCACCGCTTAAAGGGTCCAAAGTAGGGCAACTAACCCTATATTATAAAAAAAACACGGAAATGTTATCATCACCCTGTATATCAGACATCAGATTTACACATCATTAAAAATTTCAGTACATTAATTTGTTTGCACGTTTGTGAAAGAAAATTTCATGTTCCTTTCTTCGACTTATTCTTATGTTCTTAAGACACCGTAACCAGTAGAAAATGATGTTGGTGAAGCACGAAATAGCAACAAAGCTGATTAGAGCGGCCGAAAACAGTCCCAGTGATCCAATCGAGAGCCTATAATTTTCGGAAGTTTGAATGTCCCGAACTGCTTGTTCCAATAGACAGGACGCAAACTGCTCATCCATGAATTGTCCATACGTATGGCAAGTGCATGGTCCGTAGATTTCCGGCGATTTTGCGGTCATCGATAGTTCCATATAGTTGGGTGGAATCTGAACATACACCATGAGAACACTTTGTTGCTGCAACACATCGATGATGCACTCGTCAACCTTATTTGAAATGGAACAAAACTTGACGATAACACTGCTCGTGTGATTGATTACATTCGTGAGGAAAATGTCCTGCTTGAAGATTGCAATTCTATTCACATCCCAGCAAAGTAATCTTCCTTCTTGCTCCTGGCAATCGGTCGCTAGCGATAAACATGTTCTACCCGTTGTGGGGTTATGTTTTGTTTCAGTGAAATTTTTGCTATGTTTCATAATTGCATTAGCCTTTGAGTCCACTTTCGATAAGCTTGGAATCGAGAGGTCAACATTGTGCGTAAGTTTTTCAAGTTTTGAGACGCAATGATTTTCGGGATTCTTCCAACTCATCACAAAGCATTGCTGACTGGTTGTGAAAAAGTAAAAGAGAACTATAAGCAGCAACAGCTGTCGGTGGGGCATTCTTGCAGACTATTTTGGGTACAAATTTAGTCGACGGAATACGTCGATGACATTATGTAGCGTGAGAACACTGGCAAATGTTGCTAATGGAGTTGCTCGTCGAGTGGCGTAACGTAGAAACGAGATCGGCTCGATTTTGTACTTGGTAGTTGTATTTCATTATATTACCTATTTACCTCAACAAAACTTTAAGAATAACTTTCAGAAACTTTTGGAATTAAAATTTTGGCTTTAATGTTTGTGCTTATGTGTTAACAACGTCAATACTGCTGTAAACGCATTCTGTAAAAATGTTTGGATTAATTGCAGTCAATCAAATTCTTTCTCGGAATTGACTCATTTGAATTTAACGAAATTAAATCGTTCTGCAAATATTTGTCATGCTTACTACTGCTTTGAAGACTCGGGATTTTATCATGGGTATTTATAATAATTTAACACTTTACTGATCATTCTGGATTCTTCCGCATATGCACCATTTCTAATCCTTATCACAGGTTTTAAGAAAGGATGTACAAAGAATTGTTGATATGGTGAAGTTAATAATAAGCCAGTGTTTTATCCGTTTATGCTGAGTTTGCTGTAAACATGTTGTGATTAAATCCAACAATTATTTACCACAAAGATGTTTGAATCCAGTCATAAAAATTTTAAGTAATTTCATTTGAATCTTAAAATAAAAGTAACAATCCCATAAATCGGACTTTATGGTAAGTAGACTTCAAATTATTTTATAAAAATTATGTTTAACGATATCAACAAATAATTTGAAAATGTACCGAATGTTCAAAACAATTGATAACGGAGAGAATGTCCATTTAGGAGAGGACCAACATGAAGAGTGTTCAGAATGCTGAATTGAGAGGACCAACATGAGGAGTGTTCTGAAGGTTCACTTCACGAATTTACGTTGAATTGAGAGGACCGACATGAGGAGTGTTCTGAAGGTTCACTTCACGAATTTACGTTGGATCGGGAAAACCAACATGAAGAGTGTTCTGGAGGTTCACTTTTTGAACTTACGTTGGAATGGGAGGACCAACAAGAGAAGCGTTCTGAAGGTTCATTTCACGAATTTATGTTGAATTGGGAGGACCAACATGAAGATTGTTCTGAAGGTTCACTTCGCAAATTTACGTTGGGTCGGGAGGACCAATATGACATTTTTGAACTTACTTTGAATTGGGAGAACCAACAAGAGGAGTGTTCTGAAGTTTCACTTTATAAACTAACGGTGAATGGGGAGAACCAGCAAGAGGAGTGTTCTGAAGGTCACCTTCACGAATTTACGTTGAACTGGGAGGACCAGCATGAGGAGTGTGCTGAAGGTTCACTTTTTAAACTAACGTTGGAATGGGAGGACCAACAAAAGGGGCGCTCTGAAGGTTCACTTCACGAATTAACGTTGAATTGGGAGGACCGACACGAAGAGTGTTCTGAAGGTTCACTTCACAAATGAACGCTGGGTCGGGAGGACCAATATGACATTTTTGAACTTACGTTGAATTGGGCGAACCATCATGGGGAGTGTTCTGAAGGTTCACTTCACGAATTTACGTTGAATTGGGAGGACCAACATGAAAAGTGTTCGGAAGGTTCACTTCACGAATTTTTGATGGATCGGGAGGACCAGCATGAAGAGTGTTCTGAAGGTTCACTTTATGAACTTACGTTGGATCGGGAGGATCAACAAGTGTTCTGATGGTTCACTTAATGAAATTACGTTGAATTTGGATGACCAACAAGGGGAGTGTGCTGATGGTGGACTTCATGAATTTACATTGAATTGGGAGGAATAACATGCGGAGTGTTCTGTAGGTTAGTTAGCGCTCAACTACCGAACTGATCGGACGCGTTTGCGATTGAACAAATATCGGTTGTCGGAAACACTTATCAACTATTACCGGAATCAAATACCGTGCGATCACTCCTCCGCGGTTTTGATATCCGCGATGGGTCGCCGTGAAAATACCTTCCGGATAGACTTTTCGCAACTGTCCAAACCGCCGTCTTACGACGAAATTCACAACTTTGTGGGGCAAAAACTTGGTCTTACTTGTGAAAATGTGCTGTTGTTTCAACCAAACAAGAGGCTGCGTTGTGTGTACATAAAGGTCACTGAACTCGAACTTGCTCAGAAAATAGTGGAAGAGCATGATAACAAGCACGAGGTTGTAGTGGAAGGGCAAGCTCACAAACTCAGGCTTATTTTGGAAGATGGTGCTGTGGAAGTGAGGTTGTTTGACCTATCTGAAACAATAACAAACGAACGAGTAGCTGAGTTTCTGGAGTCATTTGGGGAGGTTATCTCAGTGCGTGATGTTCTGTGGGACACTAAATTCCTTCTAGGAGGTGTACCAACGGATATTCGTACAGCCCGAATGATCGTATCGCAAAACATTCCATCAACCGTTGTAATCGACGGACAAACTACTACCCTGAAGTATCAGGGACAAAAGCTTACATGTGTACACTGTAATGAGTTTGTGCACATCAGGAATCCATGTGTGCAAAATAAGAAGCTGCTCGTGCAAAAGCTTAACGCAGACATGTCATATGCAAACGTCACGAAACAATCAACTATAACAACAAGTTACGCTCCAATCAATCCACCACAACAAATTCAACACAACACAACAAAACAACAACAATCCACTAACGCAATAAAACCAACAACTAACCAACCAATCGCTCAACCGACCAACCAACCAACAACGATGAATTTGAGAGTCCGTCTTCACGACATTAACCAAACTCCACAACCAATAATGCCTCCTCCAGCCTTCCTCAAACACGATACAATCACCGACCTGAGCCGTAAACACTCCGATGGCAACGACACCGATGGATCACAATCCTCCACTAACAGCCGCAGATCAAGAATACCGCCAACAAAAAAAGCTAAACAGTCGAGAGAGTCTATCACTGCACCCGATGAGGAGAACCGCAAATAATGGACTTCATAAGTTGTAATATTGCCACTATAAACATGAACACTATTACCAACCCAACAAAGATCAGCGCTCTTCGAACCTTCGTACGCTCGTTAGATTTGGACTTCGTGTTTCTGCAGGAGGTGCCGAACGAGCTGATAACAATTCCTGGATACAACATTATCTTCAACGTGGATGAGCCGAGAAGAGGAACAGCTTTTGCTCTAAAAGAGCACATCAAGTATACACACATCGAAAAAAGCTTAGACGGAAGACTTGTTGCTGTGCGAGTAAATACACAATACAACGTTGTGTAATGTGTATCCTCCATCTGGAACCACTCTCCGCTCTCAAAGAGAGCGATTTTACAACAGTACCATTGCATATTATCTTCGACATCGTACGGAGCACATACTACTGGGGGGGAGATTTCAACTGCGTGATTCGTCCAAGAGATGCATCAGGTCACAACAACATGAGTCCTGCTTTGCAGAATACTATTCAGCAGCTTCAACTTCACGACGTTTGGGTTCAGCTTCGCCCTCGAGACGATGGACACACATACATTGTCCATAATGCATCTTCAAGACCCGATCGATTCTACGTTAGTAATGGTTTGAGAACACACCTACGATCAGCAGCAGACCACGTCTGTTGCTTCTCGGACCACAAAATAGTATCGATGAGAGTATGCCTTCCGATTCCCGACCGTCCCAATGGCCGAGGGTATTGGTCCATCCGCCCACATCTTATCACTGATGAACACATACAAGAACTGGAGATAAACTGGCAATTCTGGACACGTCAAAGGCGCAACTACCCATCATGGATCGAATGGTGGATTTCATATGCAAAACCAAAAATACGCTCCTTCTTCAGATGGAAATCATCGATAGCTTTTAACAACTTTCGCTATGAACAACAAAGACTATACACTCTTCTCCGGCAAGCTTACGACAACTACTACAGCAACCCCGGAATGTTACAAAACATCAACAAAATTAAAGCCGAAATGTTATCACACCAACGAAGATTCACATACATGTTTGTGAGTGCAAATGAAACGTATCTAGCCGGTGAGCCGATGTCTATCTTTCAACTCGGAGAAAGAACCCGAAAAAGAACAACAATCTCGCAGTTGCAAAACAAACACGATGAAACTCTTCAGGTTTCAAGTACCATCGAAGAACACCTTCTACGATACTTCTCCGAATTATACACACGAGCACCTGTGGAAGCCCAAGTAACAATTTAAGCTTTATTATGGTCAGCAAAATGTCGTTTGGACCATAGCATTAATCTTCATAAAAAGCTAAAGTACATTCTATAACATCACCTGGACTCTAATAAAGCCAAAATTAGGCTATTTGGCCCTATCCTAGGAACGTCATCATGACCAATCATTGTTAGTCATCAATATTGGTCACCAAAGCTTTTAAAAAGCTATTATAAAACATGTTAGAAATTTTTGTTTTTTTCGGTTCTGTCAGTTCTCGGAGTTTTTTTTTGTTTTTTCCAGCAACCGTAATGGTTGATGAATGATGATTGCATTATTCAGATATGAATCTGGTAAAATTAATAGCTAAAAAAACCAATGTTTTACCCATATAATGAGCGTCTTTTCTACTGCCAGTCAAGATTTTAGGTAAAATGTATATGAAATAGTATCTTAAAATAAATGCGCCTCGTCAAATCTGATGGTCAATCATGATGGGATTGATGGAAAAAAGGCCTGAAAAAATATTTTCCAATGCTGGCATTGTGAATCCATCAACATGGCGTCATTTTGTACCCTTCGATTTTGCAACCAGCATGGCGTGAGTCAATTCAAAGTTTTATTATGGTTTAATGATGACCCCAAAAAAAGCTACGATTTGACGTTTCTCTCGCAAGCAAACCAATTACACGCTAAGGTTGAGTTCCTCATTTCTGAGTTGTTAATCATTAGTACAGTAAATGAGGACAGACTTTTTGAATGAAAAGGGATTGGTTTTCAATGACCCGTGGAATAAATCATGAGTTGAAGTCAAATTTCGTTGTCTGACGCCATCTTGAAATCCAAGATGGCGGCTTCCGCTGAACTTTAAAATGGTGTAAATGACTTGAAATCGCATGAAACCCCAACAAAATGGGTATCGGGTGAAAGTGCTAAACGAGTAGAAGTCGAATTTCGCTATCCGACGCCATCTTGAAATCCAAGATGGTGGCATCCGCTCAACTTTTAATGCTTAATGCTGACAAAAAGTCGCATTAAACCACCACTATACGAGTATTGAATGAAAAGGCTAAACTAGAAGATGTCGATTTTTTTCTTTCCAACGCCATCTTGGAATCCAAGATGGCAGCTTCCACTGAATTTAAAATGCTGTTAATCAATGAAAATCGCTTGAACACAACTTTTTTTCACGTTATACTACAGTAGTTTTTCGATTTTATCACGGTCAAAAAAATTTTCACCGTGAATATGGCGAAACCGTGAATTTGGCGAAACTAAAAATTGAAGTAGAAAAAAGTATTTTTACTGTCTTTAATCAATAATTTATAATGTTTTTAGTAGTGGAAACGTTTTGTATCAATAAATTTTGTTCATAAGGCGTAATTATCAAAGATTACTAAACAAAAAGGATCGTTTTCAGTTCAAATTATTCTTTTCTAAAGCAAATTTTTAGGTTTTTTCTTGAAATAAAACCATGTTGTATATCCATTTGATAGTCTACATCTAATTAAAGTGAACTTTTTTGTTTTGATGGAAATTTAACAGTCGTTATCTCTTATTTCGATTTTGAAAAAAAATTCAAAGAAATTAGCATTTAAAATTTTTTTCTGCCAATTTCAAATTTCAATATTTTAATTTTAACACCTTTGATGAACTATAAAGTATACTAATTCGAAAAATATTTTGAAATTTGCTCAACTTAGGCTTTTACAGTGTGTTTTTCGAAATTTGCTTAATGGGCAGAACATCTTTTTTCCTTATATGTAGAAAAACAGAAATCTTAGTCACTTTTTCAGACAAAGCTAGCAGAATTTCATTTTGGTCTTCCAAAATTATCCATTCAGTCAATTAATACTAAAGGCTATCCAATAAGGATTACGCACGCCACCCTTTAAAATAAACAAGTTCAACAAAGAAATCAGAGACACTTATCTCTTTTCAAAAACGCTTGAATTCACCCACAATTTTATATGATTCGCTTAACCAAAAAAGTTAAATTTTTTAAAGCGACTAACCAACATCAGCGTGGCGTGTGTACTTGTGTCGATTTTTACCAGCGTTTTTAAAATCCAAATGACAATTTTAAACACTATACAGATAAAATAAGTATTTCAATGGCATTTTCATATTATTGGATACCTATATACTATAACATAAACCATAAAAAATATCATAAACAAAGACGCTCTATGCTTTTGAATGAAAATTAAGGACCTGGAAATGGTTTCTGAATGATTTCTTAAAAAGCGTGATAAAATCGAAACAATAACCGTGATAAAATCGAGCGTGAATTTAGCGAGTATTGATAAAATCGAATAGTGATAAAATCGAGAAATTACTGTACATTAAAACTACTAGTTTAAAACAATTTAGATCATGTTAAATCACTTTTATTACTTTTTCATTATGTTTCTAATGCATTTAGAACTTTTCTTGCTTGGTTTATAGTTTTTGATTTTTTTTTGCCATTTATGTAATTCTTCTATTCCTATCATGCTATTATGTCTTAATTTTATTGGTCTTATTCTAGCGAAAACTATAAGGTTATGTTGTTTCTGTTAACCGTCTGATTTTGGCACATGTGCCAAATTCGATGTTTCCAATATCGAATGTTGCCAAAAACGAACGGGGTCTGTATTGTGGTAGTTTTTGTGGGATTTTCAGTCACTTACAGATTTTTAGAGAAACGCGAAAAGAGATATTTGACTTCTATCATTTAGCCTTAGCACCCATTACAATATATTTGGGAGTTTCATGCTATTTTCATTCATTTACAGTATTTTTAAGTTCAGAATGCAAAAATAAACTTTTTATAGCTTATCCCAATTGACAAATATCCATATTTTGGAGGTTTCATGCGATATTCAATGATTTAGAGCATTTTTTAAGTTTATAGAAAGCTGCCATCTTGGATTTCAAGATGGCGTAAGATAGCGTAATTTAACTTCTACCGGTTGATTTCTTTTAACTTATACCCCTATAATATAGGTTTTATGCGATTTTCAGTCATTTACAGTATTGTTAAGTTGAATGGTAGCCGCCATCTTGGATTTAAGATGGCGACGGGCAACGAAATTTGACTTCTACTCGTTTATTACTTTCACCTTATAACCATATTGTGAAGGTTTCACGATATTTTCAGTAATTTTCAGCTTTGAAAATAAAAGAGGAAGCCGCCATCTTGAATTAATGATGGCGTCAAGCTTTTTTTTCCTACTATTTGGGCCCTTTCACTCAATACTCATATTATAAAGATATTCATACCACTTTCGGTGATTTCAAGTTTTCAAAGATGTATTTTTTAAATTTAAACTCAAAACCAACACGCATAACTTACCAAAAATGTGTAAAAATAGGAGTTCCAATTCAAATATGTGCTATCTAATCTGAGCGTGTCCTGTTTTGACATTTTGATCGAGAACTGTCACTAAGTTTTATGGCGGTTTAATAATCAGGCACTGAGTGCTATTATAGAACATGCAAAAGAAAGCTTGGAGCAAACTTCTAAGTTTGTGTTTTATCATAGTTTTAAAAAAGCATTCATAACTCTTTCAAAATAACTAAAACAGTATGTTTAATAAAAGTTTTATTAGCGTTTTCAAAACCATCTGCAAACATATGGTCGAAAAAAAAATATAAGCATTCTGCATGACCATAATAAAACCGTCATAAAACGAGCTGCACAAAAAAATGCCATAATTAAACCATAATAAAACTTCCTAATGCTAGTTGGCATAATCTGTGTTACTTGGGAGATGACCGTCTGTTCCAGTGTAGCCGCCTGATCCCCGAAAATGACCCACAGAACGAGTACAGTATGTCAGAAATCACAACTACCGAGATATATACTGCTATCAGAAAAAGTGCATCTAGGAAAAGTCCTGGGTGCGATGGAATCCCGAAAGAGTTCTACATGAGAGCCTTAAACGTTATTCATCGTGAGCAGAACTTGGTGTTAAATGATGCGATTTCAGGTAATTTTCCCACTAGTTTTGTTGCCGGAATAATTGTGTTAGCCAAAAAAATAAACTCAGGCAACTCAGCACGTTCATACCGACCGATTAGTCTACTTAACGTAGATTATAAACTGCTCTCTCGCATTTTGAAATCACGTTTAGAGGGCATACTCTCGAATAACCAAGTTCTGAGTAAAAATCAAAAATGCTCCAATACTCACCATAATATATTCCAAGCAACGTTAGCTATCAAAGACCGCATTGCACAGCTGATTGCCAGAAAGCGAAATTGATATCTTTCGATCTTGACCATGCCTTCGATAGAGTAGATTACTCTTTCCTCTTCCGTACTCTATCAGACCTGGGCTTAAAACACACATTCGTAAACCTGTTATCGCACATATCAAATAGCGCTTCTTCTCGCTTGCTCATCAACGGTCGTCTGTCTACACCATTCCCTATACAACGATCGGTTAGGCAAGGAGATCCACTGTCTATGCACTTGTTTGTCCTGTACTTGCAACCACTTCTTCAACGTCTAGAAAATGTATGCGACAATGATCTCATCGTAGCTTATGCAGACGATATAAGTAGTATCATCACCAACACTGACAAAATAAACCGAATACGAGAGATCTTTACCCGTTGCGAAAGATTTTCTGGTGCACAACTTAACGAAAATAAAACGATGGCTATCGACGTTGGGGTAATCAATGGAGCCCCATTGACGATCCCATGGTTAAGAACGGAACACAGACTCAAAGTTCTAGGAGTCACTTTCACAAATAATATCCGAGAAATGACGAGAGTAAACTTGGACCGCTTGATTTCTGCTTTTGGACGGCAAGTATGGATGCACTCACTACGAACATTGACACTGCATCAAAAGATTACACTTTAAAACACATTCATCACATCTAAGATATGGTATATAGCTTCAAATATCATGCCATAAAATGTGTATGTAGCCAAAATAACGGCCACAATGGGAACTTTTCTCTGGCGTGGATATCCCGCACGCGTTCCTATACATCAACTATCACGTAGTAGGGAGTTAGGAGGCTTGAAACTACACATTCCGGCACTTAAATGCAAAGCTCTCCTTACTAATCGTCACTTACAAGAGATTGATTCTATGCCATTTTACAAACAATTATTTGAATCAGGCCCGAACCATGGAAACATACCTACAAGTTTGCCATGTTTGAAACAGATCACTGAACTTTTTTCGAATCTCCCAGCCCAATTACAACGAGTTCCTACTGCAGCGGGGATTAATCAGCAATTGATATTACAAACCGATCAGCCAAAAATTGAACTACACTATCCAGGTCGGAACTGGAAACGATTATGGAAAAATATCTCTGCTATACAACTGACATCCAATCAACGAAGCTTGCTCTATTTGTTCGTAAACCAAAAAATATCGCACCGACAACTACTTCACAAGCTTCGCCAGACCGACGGTGAAAACTGTACACACTGTGCTGCTCCTGTTGAAACAGTGGAACATAAGTTTTTCTCCTGTCAACGTGTGAGAGATGGAATTCAAGTACTTCAACGAAAACTAACTACGATTGACGCTGGACGAACTTTCAGTACTGAAGAACTCCTACGACCAACTTTGGAGAGAATCAACAAACGGACGAGAGTTAAAATTTTGAAAACTTTAGCATGTTACATACATTTCATTGATAATTGTAGTGGCGATTTGAATGTTGAAGAATTAGAATTTCATTTGAATTTAGAATAAACAAAATGCAACTGTAAATACTTAATTAAAGATAGTGACTAATAAACAATATAAGCAATAAAAAAAAAGGTTCACTTTATAAACTAACGGTGAATGGGGAGAACCAGCAAGAGGTGTGTTCTGAAGGTCCCCTTCACGAATTTACGTTGAATTGGGAGGACCAACATGAGGAGTGTTCTGAAGGTTCACTTCACGAATTTACGTTGAATCGGGAGAATCAACAAGAAGAGTGTTCTGAAGGTTCACTTTACGAATTTACGTTGAATTGGGAGGACCAACAAGGAGAGTGTTCTGAAGGTTTACTTCACGAATTTACGTTGGATCGGGAGGACCAACATGAAGAGTGTTCTGGAGGTTCCATTTATGAACTTACGTTGGATCGGGAAGACCAACATGAAGAGTGTTCTGAACGTTCACTTCACAAACATACGTTAAATTGGGAGAACCAACATGAAGAGTGTTCTGAAGGTTCACTTCACGAAATTACGTTGAATCGGGAGGACCAACCTGAAGAGTGTTCTGAAGGTTCACTTCAAGAATTTACGTTGGATCGAGAGTACCAATAAGAGGAGTGTTCTGAAGGTTCACTTTATGAACTTACGTTGGATCGGGAGGACCAACAAGAGGAGTGTTCTGAAGCTTCCCTTCACGAATTTACGTTAAATTGGGAGGACCAACATGAGGAGTGTTCTGAAGGTTCACTTTATGAACTTACGTTGAATGAGGAGAACAGGCAAGAGGAGTGTTCTGAAGGTTCCCTTCACGAATTTACGTTGAACTAGGAGGACCAGCATGAGGAGTGTTCTGAAGGCTCACTTCACGAATTTACGTTGAATTTGGAGGACCAACAAAGGGAGTGTTCTGAAAATTCACCTCACGAATTTATGTTGGATCGGGAGGACCAACTTGAAGGGTGTTCTGAAGGTTTACTTCAAGAATTTACGTTGGATCGAGAGAACCAACCAGAGGAGTGTTCTGAAGGTTCACTTTATGAACTTACGTTGGATTGGGAGGACTAACATGTGAAGTGTTCTGAAAGTTCACTTGATGAACTAACGTTGGATCAGGAGGACCAACATGGGAAGTGTTCTGAAGGTTTACTTCACGAATTTACGTTGAATCGGGAGGACCAAAAACAGGAGTGTTCTGGAGGTTTATTTTGTGAACTTACGTTGGATCGGGAGGATCAACATGAAGAGTGAAAATTCACTTACATTAAATCGGGATAACCAACATTAGGAGTATTCTGGAGATTCACTCCACGAATTTATACTGGATCGGAAAAACCAACAAAATTTTCGCTGGGTTCAGATGGCCAACATGATGGCCTGCAGGAAAAAGAATATTTAAATATGGTTAGAGATATGGTTAGAGAAACCACCTATTGGAGATTGAGGACCAATAAATCATGTCTGTAGGAGAGTAGTTTGTAGCAATTATTTGGTTTGGCAAACCCTCTATTAAAGAATGTACACGATAGTTGAAAGGGCAGGTCTCGTTGCTTGCATTCAGGGTTTAATAAAGTACGTCTCGTCAATTTTAATCCTGAATCAATGGATCGAGAACATATTCTTGCCGCATCTTTATTTTTCTTATAACCGTAGGATGCCTTCACAGATAACTGACAGAAGTAAATTTGAAAAAAGCAGAATCCTTTTTGTTTTGAAAATTGTTTAAAAGTGCCGAAGTGTTCCAGAACCAAGATGCAGTGGAGGTTCGTAAACATCAACGGATGTCGTTGTCTAAGTAACGCCTCTGAATGATGAGCTGTTGAGTGTTATCAAATTTGATGTTGAGCTTTCATCTTCGACTTTCAGCCTCTGTGACGACCTCTCAGACGTAGCGTCGCTATCAACAGCTCCGTCACAAAACACTTTATCACTGGGGTTATAGTTATAGTCGATTGTAGAAGAGGATAGCTTTGAATTGAACCAAGAAAACCTACAAGCAACAAACGTACGATTAAAAAGAAGAAGCTTAACGGAAGTGGTAGGGAATCACCTAGTAAGAACGGTTGCCCTCGTTTGATAGAAGAAAAGTTACGTTTAATAGTGCAAGAAGCACAAGTAAGTTTATTTCCCTATTTTTCTTATGTTTGCTTATCCTAATCGCAAACACTCAAAAATAAATTAATTTATATAGAACACTAGAGCTAATCGAAACGCCGATCATCCCGATAGTAATCCTCGCCGGTAACCACCTTAGAACACGGAAGTCCGGTTCACTGATTCCGTGGAGAAGGTAAATCCTAAAACGTTAAAGCGAAAACTATCAATTTATAAACAAAAACAAATGTTAATCACAGGTTCGTAAACAGCATTAGTTGCACCAGAGTGCTCTCGACAACGGAAGATTTGTAGTAGACAGAAACAGAATTAAAAGAAACAAAAACTAGTAAACGTAAGTTGAATTACCCCTTGAATTGGAACTGCTGATTAACTTGATCACTATTTAACCTTGTAGGATAATTTAATATACCACAACTATTAAAAAATCGGAAAATCACTTGTTTCTCTACAAATCGACAGCCTCATTCTGGGGCGATCTCTGTGAAGTCTGTAAAGCGGCCGAATTAGTTGAATTAGCAATTCGCAGAGTAGACCTGACTGTGCACTGAACACTGATATGTTTCAACTGTTGTATTTGAGGTTATCCAAAGCTGATGCTTTGAGAGTTTTTTAAGAGATAAGATGATACTGTACGGATTGCAACGGAAGTTTTGTAGTTGTCGTACATAAGCTGATCGACTATCGAAAAGATCCATTTTGTCTCTTTTGACAAAAAGTTTATGACGGTAAGTTTTACTTAAAAAGAGATATCAAAATAAATTAAAACAATAACGAAAACTGCACTTACAAAAATTGTTTGAGTGTGAGCCATTAATCTTTCATTTAAAGAAAAATTGTTTAACTAAACTCGAGGCAAAGAAATCACGTGTGTTTGTCATGTTCTCAGCTTGAAATTTTGCTACCGAAACATTTTGCTTCTGTTTTTTCATTATTGTGTAGGGGGGGGGGGGAGATGTGTAGCCTATAATTGTCAGCCAAACACTCTCTCAGCCGATAAACCATTCCGAATCGGCAAACTCCCTCAACAGCCCCTCACTACACGCACACACACAACGGCTTAGCTGTCGTACCGTGAGCAGTCCTCAGTCAGCCAACGACATTCATTGGAACAGCACACGAGCGAGCAAATACCAAGCGAAGTTTACACCTTATTACCCCGCATAGTTCTAGAGACACAAACACAAAAACAAAAAACCAAACGGAACTATTCCTGTAGAAGTTAGTTTCAATGGCGTTACTTCACGTAACATAACAGAATCCACAAACATGTTCGCTGATATTTTTATCAAAATTTCTACAATTCCTCCAACAATGTAGCAGACAACTACTACCTCGACTTTTAGAGGCGACTCTACCAAGCAAGCCTCTCTAATAAAATAAATTAAATTAAATTACCTCGACTCCATACAATCTAACCACGTGAATTTAACTTTACCTTGTCTCTCCGAGCAGGAAGTATACGAACAATCCACTCTAAAGGTCTTTTAAATCCATCTCAAGGTTCTCACTGCTTCGAGAAAGAGTATTTCCAAGCATCTGGTGATTTGCAGCTACCACTCCAATCTACAAATCATTCAATGTAAGCAAATTTTTGAGAAATTTTCAAAAAATAATTAAAATTTTCTAAGCGTTTTTTTAGAACTCCATAACGGGTAACTATTTGACTACCATTTTCATGCTTTCATGTAGCCTGAGAATGCAGTAACAAGATAAAATATTTTGATGGATAAATTTGAGCGCCTCAAAAATCGACTATCAGCCAGTTTTTCTGGGTTTTGAACCACTGTGCGATAGAACGATCGCTACCGATCTGGGCATTTATAGTCAACCTTGGTTATATTTCTGTACAATCCAGAGTCTTTGTCGAAATCATACAGTGAGCGAAATAAGAATTCAATAGGAATTCAAAAATACTAATATTTTTTAATAGTAAAACACTGTTTCTTTAGTTTTAAGTCATAGATGACAGCACTTTCTTGCAATTTAACCAAATTCATGCTGATTTTCGAATAACCGGGACTAATTAGGGTGTGCTGGATGATTTTGGTCAAGAAATAAATACATGGTACCGTGTGAACACTTTGGAAATTCTTAGATCACTTAATAAAAAAAAATAGAATTACATCAAGGTCACTAACAGTGAATTTTTTGGACCGATTATCAAAATAAAGTTGAACTTTGCGATAAAGCTTGAAGGACCAGACGGCTAGCAGTATTATTGATCTTAATAAACCTGGAAAATCAATATAGAGAATTTGGTTTTAACTGCAAGATAGTGCTGCCATCTACGACTTAACACTGGAATAAGTGTGGTTTACGGAAAAAAGATCTAAGTTTTTGAATTACAACCTATTTTTTCTGATTCAAAAGAAATCCCGAATGTTTGTTTCATCATTTAACGTCATTTAAATGAAGAATGTAAGTAGTTTGGTAAAGAATTCAGCTCAAATATCAAATTCTTTAGTTCTAGAAGAGCATCTCTTAAAACCGGCTTTTAAAACCATTGAAAACCTTTGGAATTCTAGAAAACTCCTTAAAATGCAGATATCTATTTAAATAATTCGAAGATGCATTATTATTCACTTTTACACAGTAAATTAAAAAAAAATCTTGGTTTTGTTGAAAAACTCAAGAGGTACTATTCTTATTTTGATTTTTGGCTGCTCGAAAAATGTCGACGGTAGGAGGCTTTTAGTCAACATTTGAACGGAGCTTTGTTATAAGTGTCATTTCAGTGTGATCAGTGCTTAAACTGCTCGCGAATCACACATGCATTTCGAATAGATGTCATCATGATTTAAAAAAATATACTTATTATAGAAAGTAGGTTTTGTTTAAGAAATACCAAAAAATTAGACATTTTAGTGGGCTGACTAGTGATAACTGCTATAATCTTTTTTTTTCATTAATTTCATTCCAGTCCCTGCACGGTTTCACGGAAGGTTACGACATGCAGGACCTGGTACTGCTGCAAACCTTCCTCGGACTGTCGATAGCACTAGGAATTGTGTTCAGCGGGTCTTCCATCAACAAAACGCTCGAACTGTCGTTCAAAAAGATTCGAATATCTCGTCAATACGTCTGTCAGGTAAGGGAATCGCAATTATTGGAATGACATTATAATTCAAAGGTTTCAATCGTCATCCGCAGGGCTGTGTTACACTAGTTTCGTTATCGCTGCTAATCCTGTCGGCCGTTGCCGATTACCGGGGACTATGTTTTTCCGCCTGGGCCTATGGTTTGGGTCTTGGAGGCTATCGGTACACGCTCAAAATGCTGGCAATCGAGCGAATCCGCGGCAAGTATTTTTCAAAAGCCTGGGGCTTTATCAAAAGTGCGGAATCCTTGCCGGTCCTGTTCGGGGTGCCACTGTGTGCATTCCTAAATGATTCGTCCCACCGTTACGGCCGGGCAGGATATTACATTTGTGCTGCGAGCGCTGCCATCTCAGCCATCATCCTGTTCTTCGTGGGGCACCCGGATGGCAAGAACATGAACTATTCTGCTAATGGGTAAGCAAATTACATCTGCTCTGTCATCAATTACTGAAAACATACTAACAAATTACAGTTGTAAATCTTCCCGTAGGTCCATTACGTCACGATGCACGGCACCCACATCCTCGACTGACTGTCAGCGTATGCTGAATCGTAGTTTCTCATCCCAACGCTTCAACAACCATCAGTGGTCCTATCCGAACACACAGAGCACCAATATGTCCAGCGGCTATCATCCGGTAGGACGAGGTTCATTCGGTTCTCAATCGCAGCGCTGCCTGTCCAGCCAATTCATGAATGGTGGCCTCGGACTGAGCGGGGGAGTGGGGAATTCCGGACCAGCTGGTCGTAGTACCACCAATCTTGTGGGGGCGGCGGCGGCTGGATCTGGCCAGGCCACGCACAACCACAACTACCACAGCCCATACTGCCAAAGCCGTGGCCAACCTCACGGTCATCATCATCATGGTCGGCTGCATAAGAGTCTTTCATTTGCCTTCCAGACGCCGTTCTTCGACGATGAGGAGCGGTCTCAACCGATGGGCGGCTGTCAGCGAATGGGGGGCCACGGAGGCCAATATACGGCGGCCGATTATCCTCCCAGTAGGAGCTACTCACGGTTAGTATATGGAAATTTATGGCTACCCCTTTGTACGTTGAAGCACGATCAAATTAACTAATTAAAGACGTCCGAAGGAAATGGTTACAAATAAAAGGCTAGGGTATTCTAAGTTCCATTAGTTATATTTCAAATTTTTTTTTTCAAAATTTAGTTATGACGCATGTTTCCGACTTGAACTATATTTGCTGCTTCGCGATCTTTGGCTTTCTGGGCTTTCAAAGCTTGAATTTAAAACGCTATTTTACATTTGAGGCCCTCAGAGCCAAAGGGATATGAGTTTAAAAATGATAAATTTGTAGTTAATGATGCCAAACAATTTTTTTAATGCAAACTATATTTGGTAAATTTTACAAAATTTCATAATTTATCTTTCATACGTTTACGTTCGAACCAAAACTACGATTTTTCAAAAATATTTGGTAAATGGCGCAACACGAAAACTTAAAAGCGAGTTTTCTCAAAAGGAGCTTCTATGCACTTTACTTCTTTGGCTCAAAGGGCCGCATTAACATAATAATGAATCTGTAATTTGCATCTGAATCGGATTTCTTCTCTGGAAGTTATGAATATGAATCTTAAAAGCGGAGTTCGGACAAGAATTCCAAATTACTGTTATCTATGGATCGATATATCCAAGAGAGGAGTTGACATGATGGCATCGCACGTGTTTTTTTTTAACTTATTGTGATGTTTGAAAATATGTAAAAACGAGTATTCGGAAGTCCATAGAAACAATAATCGCCACCCTGCTTGTGCACGGGTTTGTGGATGTGTTTTGAACTGGGTAATGGATGTGCAAAAATTTGCTGTATTTTAGAGGCTTCAATCGTTTCTTTTCGAAATTGGTCCATGGCATTCGGAAGTGAAGTTATTTTTATTACCTCGAAAATGTGCAAAACTTTGAAATGGTTTTTTCATAAAATCGTTTAAATTCCACTTCTGACATGACTAACAAATTCTGCCGCCAAAATGTCCAGCACTTTGCTCTAAAAATCTGCAGATGTTGATTCAAAAATGAGCTGTGGCTGGAGTTTTTTCATGTTTGGTGATACCTGAATGTGTATTTATCGAACTGCGAACGTCGAGGAATCCATTTCAATGAAGAACAGTCACCATTGAATTTCAAGCATAAATGTTCGAATTAGTGTTAGCATTGTGATTTTTGGAAAATTAATGGGCGTTTCATGCATGTGTGAAGGTTTCCCGATTCGGGCAAAAGCCGTAGGGGTCTTGGCATACTACGATTGGATAAATTTGTTCCAGATTCATTTGTGTATCACTTAAAAAATTACTGAAGCCTTATGATAACTCAATGATTTTTTTTACATTATTTTTGTATTTTTACGTTTTCATTTTTAGTATTTCATGTTTTCATTACTGAAATATTTCATATTATGTCAAAAGTTCACATTTCATTCATCCCAGGGTGAAAAACAAAAATATTGTAAAAACCTTTGCAGATCTTAAACGGTTTTGTGTTCTTCTAACTTTTTCCTTGTTTTTTTTTCTTTCCAAGAGCGAGATAAGGCGCTTAAACCAGCTTAGATAAGAAATAAGAGTATACAGTATGGTATTTCCATCTGGACCGCTTGCCGGTCCTATCTAGACTAAGCCCTGCTTATTATGCTCGCTATTTATTATCTAAATACTCTTGCAGTTTGCCTCGCTCGTCGGGATACCACATCCTCCCCTTGCACAATAAACTGCCTCATTGCTTCCAGGCATTTTTTTTTATAAATCATATGCAGCAAATTGTTCAAATTTCTATTGTTCTATCAGTCTTTTCATCTCCGTTGTATCAATCCATCTATTTTTCAAAGTTCTCTATAACTTCAATAGTTTTATATTTTCTGGGGATTACATCAAGTCTCCAATTCTCGAAAATCATTATTATTGTTCATTTATCATCCTGTTTCATTGATAAACATTTATCATCCATTTTCTTTTTCAATTATTACTTAAACATTATCGCTTTCAACCATTATTTCAATTTTTCCATTCTTATTCCCATTATCTTTCTCCTTCCATTATCAATTTCTCCATATTCTTCCACTTCTCATAATCTTTTTGTTTTGTAACTTCTTCATTTCAAACGGCTCATATCTTTATTCCCATAACCTCTTTCGATTATATTTTTGATACCACTATCTTTCTCCTTTCATTATCTTCCTCGTTCATTTCTCTTTCCATTATCTTTCTTCAAATCATCTTTCTCTCCATAATATTGCTTTTTTCACCTTGCTTTTCTTCTTTTTTTCCTTTCATCATTTTTCATACTTCCATTTCTCTTGCGCCTTGGGCTAAACCCGACTGCAAAATTGAACACTGCCTTGAGCATAGCTCGGACTAGTGTTTTCATTTCGATCATTTGCGCCTTGGGCCAACCCCGACTGCAAATATTTTCACTGTCTTGAGCTTAACTCGAACGAGTGCTTTCGTCTAATTTTGTTTTGCGTCTTGGGCTAAACCCGACTGCAAAAACAACACTGCCTTTGGCCTAGCCATGACGAGTGTTTTCATTATTTTTTTCCTTCTAAACATCAGCACATGAAGATCACGGCACTTTGCACGCAACAACGTTTTGCGCACTTTGTGGACCGCTCCATATTGCGCACCACTTTACACTCACAATTTTTGTACACATCGTGGCTCCACTCACACCTCTAGCACGTTCCGCAGCGCTCGCCGCACCTCTCGTAACGCTTCACGTAGCGCAGGCATGTGAAACTCGTTTAGGTGTGCGGGCCGCATTAAAAATTTTCTATGACGTAGAGGGCCGCAGCCAAAATCAGTAAATACGGTACATTCAGCTTTAGGTTTTTTGCAGTAATATTCTACATAAAAATCAGTGGTGTTTTTTTTTGTGACAATTGAGGACGGGACTACGCGAGCCGCATGCGGCCCGCGAACCCCCAGTTTGACATGCCTGACGTAGCGTCTCTCGAACCTCTCGCAACGCGTCTCGATACTCTCGCAGCCGCTCGAACCTCTCGATGCACATCTAGCTACGCCTCTCGCACTCCTATGTGGTTTATCTATAGGTGGGGTCAACTAGAATCATTAGTATTAGTACGTTGTATCCATACAGTTGTTTATGAACGATTGTGACGTAACACGACGCCGTCGCGGTGGCAAACATTCAACACATCAATGAAACCGTAGCAACGGCCCAGAATGTTTGTTATTGACGTTACCATGATAGAATGTTACTCAATTTTCGAGATGCCGTCGTGTTGTGGAAGCAAAATTATTCTCGATGCAGATTTTAGTTTTCAAATTCATTTCTCGGGTTATCGAAGTAGTTCAACGGATTCAGCTGTAAAAGAATTCGTTTGCTCCCAAAATGTTGTCCAGAAATACCTTTCCTGGAATCGAAACGAACAACAACGATGGGTATAAAGTTCCTGTAGAAAAAGCTGGCAGAAGAGAATATGTTGAGGAAATCTAGCGAATACCGTTCTGATTCATTGGAATGTCTTCAGTTACTGAAAACAAACAAAAATCTTTTTTTTTATCATTTTCATAAACAGCTTCTGTTTCGAAAATTCAGATTTTAATTTTATTGTGAATTTATTAACAAAGTTGATTTATAAAAGTCAGTATACAAAAATTATGATCACATTTCGATTAAGAGCTTAGGTTTAAAATCGCACATTTTAGGTTTTCCATATCAGATTTGAAACTCAAATCAAGATTTCACATACAGTATTCAGGTTCAGTTAAAAGATCTTATAGTTTGATTTAGAGTATAGACCCAGAATCTCGGAATTTACAAACAATGCGAGATGTGTTAGATTTTTTTCAAATCATTAGAAAATTATATAATCGCTCTTGCAGGATATCGAACATGTGATTCAATTTTGAGCATATTCTGATTATTACTTCCACTCGATGCTCGAGCTCGATGGTATAATGTACGTATGAAAACGGTCGTCGCAAGGCGACTCGAACGTTGAGACGCTCTTGAACATTTGTGACGTAGCAATCAGAACATTGAAAAAACTGATTCTCACACTCGTGCAACGGTAGTCTTGTCCGCACCTATAGATAAACCACATAGCTCGCACTCCAGTTCTAGCACTACCCCTCGCTTGCAGCCAACCGAATCAAGACTTCTATTTCTAAGACAGGGGTAGTGCATCTGGCGGATCGCCAATATGGTATTTCCATCTGGACCGCTTGCCGGTCCCATCTAGACTGAGCCCTGCTATCTATTATGCTCGCTATTTATTATCTCAATACTCTTGCAGTTTGCCTCGCTCGTCGGGATACCACATACAGAAATCTAGACCAATACAAAATGATAAATTCGTTATGTTAAAATTATAACAATTAGGTATTACTTTTAACTATCACTCTGATCCTAAAGATTTGTGATTTCTGTGCACAAAATAACTTATTCCAGCCGTGGAAGAATTGACCATTATACTGAGTCGATTTGGGTCGTTTTTGAGTTTCTTAAACCCTGGGGTCTAAAAAGCTTCGTTTTTGTTCAAAACACATCCATATTTTTCAGAACTTTTAAGTAAATCGACTCAGTTTAATGGGCCATACTTCCACTAAAGACAAGCAGCCTTTTTAAGCTTTTTTTTTGGTTTATTCATGACACTTTAACACCTTGTAACTTTTTAAGCTATGCTTTCTACGAATTACCCCTCGGAGCGTGTGGTACTTGTGTGTGGTCCCCGTTTTTTCCGTTGTTCCTGACGTCTCTGCGTTCTCTGCTCCACAGTGGGCCCGGCCGATTTATAGCATAGCATAGGGTGACTACACACATCTTGCACTGGCTTATACATAAAGTACAAGTGTTAATCAGAGCCAACACGAGATGCCAAAATAAGTGTCTGGATTCAAAACTTATTCCAAGTGCGGCTTTGATTTTCCGTGAGGTACTCCAATGTACACTGCGGAAAGTCAATGTAATCATGATAGGGAAGTTCTGAAACAGCGAAATAAACTCTTCAGGTGCAGAGAACTCATACGACCCATAAAGTTGTTTCTGAAAGGATTGGGAAGGGTTTAAGATATGGGGGATCCTACATGGCAAGTAGGACTATGTTAATAAAATAACAATGATATGTTTTATAAATTCCTAAAAATTAAACAACCTTACCGAAATCAGCTCATTCTTCGTTTCTCCTCAAAGTACCAAAGTACATTGCATTAGAATGTATGCAATGATGGAGCCTTAGAGTATTTTCAACCAATTGGTCAAAGATTCTTCGAAAGCTGTTGATTAGAGAGGATTGTTGGGATCAGAAAATAACTTAAAATTATGAATAAGAAGAAAAGGAGAAATACCAATTATATGTGAAAATTATTGTCCTTTTGAAAATGGATGTAGAAATATGGATTCGAAGAAAAATAGTTTAATATAGGTATGTCATCATGGTAGCATTTTTCAAGTTTTAAACATTTCACATTATCCTATATTTCTGAGTCCGTAGATTCACAAATTTCATAAATTTCCTCTATTTTTATGAACTTTTTCTTTGTCTTTTGCAAGATCTTTCCACTGACGAGTGTCTAGACCATTATCAAAACGATCCATATTTTGTTTAAAAATATCCGGGTACTTAAATGCTGGTCTTCTCCTTTTGATACTTGCTGGCCATTTGCAACATGTGGAGCTCTGGTCTTCCTACTACATGACTCCAATATCTAAACTGATAAGAGCCTTTGGTAATTGTTCTTCTTTGAAGAACTGCATCAATAGATTGTCTGATGTTACTAGCTGTGTCCTTCGGCAGTTCGCTATTAGTTCAGCTACTAACTATTTGCCGCTCGTAGCCTATCATCCTTACCCTATTTGCTTTTGTAAGGACCGATGTCTGCCCTCCGTGGTACATTGTTGAAGCGATAATAGAATGATGTGAGATAGAAACAATTTTTTCTGAAGGCTTCATTTTTGCTTTAAACTCTCTAACTACTTTTGATACTTCGATAGCTAGCTTACATCTTGCCTTCATTGTTTGAGAACGACATTGTTGCCCCTAAATATTTGATGTCGGTTGCCAAAGTGTTTGAAATGATTCTTCGTTGACGCATTTGATCGTCCGCATGATCAAATATGGTGGAATATACTACGCCTGTAAAAGAGCAGCAATAGCGACGACAGCCCTCTCACGGGCCATGTCGAATAACTCGGCGATCCGCTGCAGCGTATGGAGACTAGCGACTGTGACCTTGTCTATTCTACGATACGGGGCGGCAGCCTTGAGCAGGCAGTGTAACCTGCAAAAGCTCTGCAGTGTGCAGCGGCTGATGAACTTGCGAGTAATCAGCGCATACCGAACGGTGTCCTAGGTAGCTGCTGATGTTGTAGCGGGGGTCATGCCCATCTCGGTTTTGCTAGAGGAAGATATCTTTTGATACGAACACAGGCACATGCCCGATGTGGGGAACAGACATCAGATCGGAGACATGGAGAGGTGGATTCCTCATGACACAGTTCTTGACTGGTCACGGACGCTTCATGCAGTATCACCATCGGTTTGGACACGTGTCCTCGCCATTCTACCCAACCTGCGATGACACAGTAGAGACACCAGAGCACATAGTGTTCAACTGCCCGAGGTTCGAAGGGATACGCGCTAACATGCTTGCCGCCTGCGGACCAGACATGAGGATGCCAAATACTTGCCGCGTGGTCAGCGATGGGTTCACCCGGATCATGACTGCCCTGCAGAGGAGTTGGAACCAGCACCAGTCCGCGACCGGTGTAGGGTGACTAATTCGTCAGGGAGGATCTGAGTTGTGTGCAGTAAAGCAAACAAAGGTAAGACTCTACCTTCTGCGTATACCGAGCTGCCTGGTACGTCGCGCGTCTGTGTGTAGGATACCTCCAAGGTTACCGTCGCGGAGTATCCGAGTCGAACGCGCCCTCTGCGATGGAGGCTGTGGTGGTAAGACAAGACCTTCTCCGCAGTCAAACTCGTAGGGGGAAGAGTATTCACGTTGCGGAGTACTCTCGGTTATAGTGGTCTCACGTCGCCGTCGGATGAGCCACTCGAGTAGGATGACATCACCGTCTGGATGCATCTGAGTCATAAACGTTAAAGACCCGTACGTGTGCTGCGACAGGCTCGAGTCTAGAAGAAGCTGCTCTCGATACGGCACACGGCGGACAAAAAGCCTAGGGTTGCCAGCCAAAGGGAGGAGGAAGACCGGACCACGGTCGGAGTAGAATGTCTTTTCGGCGGGGGGCATTCGAGTAGTGTGCGTCCGATCCAGCAGTAAAGCATACAAAGATAAGACTCTACCTTTTGAGTATGCCGAGCTGTCAGGTACGTCGCGAACGTTGTGTAGGATACCTCCACCGCCACGGATTATCTGAGTAGAAGGCGCTCGCTACGACAGAAGCTGCGGGGATAAGACTTGACCTTCTTCGCAGTCGAACTCGTAGGGGAAAAGTATTCACGCCGCGAAATACTCTCGGGTAGGGTGACTTCACGTCACCGGCGGGTGAGTCACTCGAGTCGGTGTAGGATGACGTCTTCGCCGGGAATCATCCGAGTAATTTTCGTAAAGCCCCGGACGTGTGCTGTGACAGACGCGTGTCTAGGATAAGCTGCTCTCGATTTGGCTCACGGACGGGCAAAGAAGAGAAGGCCTTGAGCCAAACCAAGCGGAGCCAAGATCTCGAGTCGTTAGAGGAGAGATCATTGGTCTCTGCAGTGGTCTCGAACGGAGGCGGAGCGAACGATAGTCGTGCAAACCAAGCGAGCCTCGAGTTTCGTGTAAAGGCCGGAGAAATTTGTGGCTTTTTTTGTTTCTTCTTCTGAGCAAAGCACGTGGTACCGATACAAGGTAATCGTGTGCAACCTTCTTTCAGGATTGAAAAATGCAACTAGTCCGTTAGGAATTTATTGACGAGAATATGATGTGTGTTAAATAAGCATGCAAATAATGAAAATTTCACTTAATGAATTGACATTGGATTGAAAATTTAATTGAGAATTCATGAAGGTAATTATTCACCGTGAGTTTTGATTGTTGATTAACTTTTACGATCTTATCGTTCCTACAGTAGCGTTTAAAAAATAATGAAGCGCACAAACTTTCAACATTGACAGACTGTCATTTATTTCACAGTTGATATTTTTTTCATGAAACTTCCACACAAGCTAACTCAACTTAAAAACTATTCATTCATTGTGTTTTGAACCTTCTGCGTGCACTAGGAACTAGTAAAATAGCACCATTCTCATAAAAGTAGGAACAATTGAGATTGCCTCACAAATCAAGCTATAACATTATCAAATTTCACGTTTTCATCTCTAAATTTGATGAGAGATTATAAATAAGTATATTCTAATATTGGGCCATGTTTTATTGATTTCTTTCAATTTCAAAATTCATTTAATTCTTGCAAATTTTATTTTTCCAATGTTCTAAAATGATATTGATAGTTTAGCTAGTGCAGTTTTTCCTATAGATTGTAACTATGGATCTATGGAATCATACATCCGTCCATAGAAACGAAATCGCCTGTTACCCCAAAACCACCCGATTATCTAATTCAAAAAGTTATTCCTACAGTCCCATCAACGAATACCAACATTTCGTAGCTGTGCAGAAGTTTACAGAGCCTGAATTAGTTTACATTCTGTCAAAAAACCTAATAACGAATATTAATGCTTCCGTGGAAACTCTCGGCAGAAAATGTGATATAATGTCACAAACCGTGAACAAAATTTGCCGGAGATTACAGAACACGCGGCAGAACAGAAAAATCACCAGTGCCATTCACGTTCATAAAATGTCACACCACAGTCAATCTGCAAATATTAATTAACCGCAAAACGTCTCCATTCATGGTGCGCCCATCAAGGACCGAACTCTGCCAGGCCGTCAGAGTGAAGTCGAGAGGAGTCGTCCAACCATATCCGCAGCTGCCTGATGTTGGGGGACTTGGCAACGCAATTTATAATTTAGTAATCCCTGTTCATTTTTGTTTTATCCTGCCCATCTCGGGTGCCAAAGTCAAACACAGAGGCTCTAATGCTACACGAATCAGCAGCATCATTTGAAGTCCTGTTTTTTTTTCGTTTGGAGAATAAGGTAACTGGATGAAGGTTTGATCTATTCATTTCGGTTTCAATGGGATGAATCATCCAACAGGATGAAAATCCCTGAAAAAAAAAATCATTTCGGTTTCAGATTTCAGTTCCCGATTTCAGTTGATTTTTTGGCCAACAAATTCATAACCTAATCTGAAATATAAAATATCAGGTTTTATTAAATTTTCCGTGTTGATATAACTGATGTTTTATATGTAAGATTTAGTTATAAATTTCAAAAATCTTTTCGAATGAAAATATCTCACCTTCACCTTTTCGACCGACGAGAGTAAACACGTGAATTCAATCTTTAAAATCCAAATGGAATTACTTTCTAAACGTGACACAGCGGGCGAAAAAAAATCACTAGTGATTTCTATAATTTGATAAACTTATCTCTTAGATAAAAGTATCAACCTTAACTAAATCTGATAAAAATAAACGAAAATTTAAGCAATATACCAATAAACTACACCACAAAAAGGAAAATAATGTTGTATTAGGTACCAAGCCATGCTGATGTTATCATCGAACGAAAGCATGATGCTTAAATAAACATTTTGAAAAGTTTCTTAAATTCTTTCTGTTTGCAAAAAACGATTATTTAAAGTGATCACCATAACTTTTTTTTTGTCTGAATCTACTTATGTATGTCATTTCAATGCTAATATACATAATCAATGAGAATTCGGATGAACATATCCACACAAATTGCAAATGAGATGTGTTTCCAAATCAAGAGGCAGCATTCGAGAAGCTTCCTCATTGCTTGTTATCCAAATGATTCGTTGTCCTTCTGACGAAATTAAAATATTATTTAAACATAAGAGGAAATACATATGATTGTATGAACTAAATTTAAACCTGGAATTAGGGAGAATGGATACAAAACCGTTGATGAAACCGCTACTAAATTTTTAATAAAACCGCTATAAACAAACTCATATTATTTGATTGCCTAACTCTCGGCGTTTATGACGTGACAAAGTATGAACATGTTTTTTCTGTTCTCCCATTTGATTTCATCTTTGTAGGTATGTAACTACTTTCGTTGCTCGAAGAACTTTGGGATGAAAATCCCGGAAAAAAGCCCGATGATCTTTTGAAAATTCAATGTCTATTTTGAATCAAATTAACCCACAGTGCCTTGATGACGAACTTGTTTACGCATTATGCCATCAGCATAGGACAGACAGAAACAGAGAGAAGCAGTAACCATTTTCTAAGCTGAGCGTTGCGAAGCATTTAATCGTAATGCCTTACAAACAGAGCAAGTATCTAATCCATATCAAAAGATAATAATTGCTGCGGAAGTTGAAACTATACCGAGGGTGCTTTCCGGAAGAACGTGTTATCCACATCCCGGGAACTCATTTTCCGGCAGACATTAAGTAGGATTAGATTAAATTCCATTTGACTTCTTTTGATGAGCTTCATAATTTTCAAACTAATGCGAATGCCAGAGCTGAATAAAAATGCTGGGAGACGAGGCGAGAAAGGAATAATTTTGTAATTTGGTTAGTTATTCATCTTCAGAGTTTTGACTTGGAAAATAACTTAACATCGCCTAATTGCGATAAATGATACAATCAAAAGGAGATTTATTCTTAATAAGCCTCAAGAGAAATTTAAAAAAATATATTGATCTAACATGAGAAGATATCCAAAACGAGATTTTTAAACAAAAGCTACTTTCTGTATGGAATTAAATTTTTTTTAAAGTAGGTGGTTTTCCAATAACCGCTGATTTTGAAAGATTTGGAGGTGCTAAGAAATTTGAACTTTCATCAATCAGTAATAACCTTTTGAACTAAACTAAAAATTGATTGAAAAACACTAAAAAAGGTTGAATTAAAATTATTAACAAAAAATCAAATTTATTCTGTAGACTCAAATTCAGATTCGAAAGCCAGCCTGACAGAAAAACCCAATGAAAAAATGGGAATAAGGAAAAAAAGTCATTAAATTTTAGAAATAATTCAAAAAATTAAAATTATCAACACCAAATTCATTCCGTGTGAAACAAAAAAAAAATCCCTTATTAAAAACATTCTTCAGATTCAGAATTCAGATTCAGAATTCAGATTCAGAATTCAGATTCAGAATTCAGATTCAGAATTCAGATTCAGAATTCAGATTCAGAATTCAGATTCAGAATTCAGATTCAGAATTCAGATTCAGAATTCAGATTCAGAATTCAGATTCAGAATTCAGATTCAGAATTCAGATTCAGAATTCAGATTCAGAATTCAGATTCAGAATTCAGATTCAGAATTCAGATTCAGAATTCAGATTCAGAATTCAGATTCAGAATTCAGATTCAGAATTCAGATTCAGAATTCAGATTCAGAATTCAGATTCAGAATTCAGATTCAGAATTCAGATTCAGAATTCAGATTCAGAATTCAGATTCAGAATTCAGATTCAGAATTCAGAATTCAGATTCAGAATTCAGATTCAGAATTCAGATTCAGAATTCAGATTCAGAATTCAGATTCAGAATTCAGATTCAGAATTCAGATTCAGAATTCAGATTCAGAATTCAGATTCAGAATTCAGATTCAGAATTCAGATTCAGAATTCAGATTCAGAATTCAGATTCAGAATTCAGATTCAGAATTCAGATTCAGAATTCAGATTCAGAATTCAGATTCAGAATTCAGATTCAGAATTCAGATTCAGAATTCAGATTCAGAATTCAGATTCAGAATTCAGATTCAGAATTCAGATTCAGAATTCAGATTCAGAATTCAGATTCAGAATTCAGATTCAGAATTCAGATTCAGAATTCAGATTCAGAATTCAGATTCAGAATTCAGATTCAGAATTCAGATTCAGAATTCAGATTCAGAATTCAGATTCAGAATTCAGATTCAGAATTCAGATTCAGAATTCAGATTCAGAATTCAGATTCAGAATTCAGATTCAGAATTCAGATTCAGAATTCAGATTCAGAATTCAGATTCAGAATTCAGATTCAGAATTCAGATTCAGAATTCAGATTCAGAATTCAGATTCAGAATTCAGATTCAGAATTCAGATTCAGAATTCAGATTCAGAATTCAGATTCAGAATTCAGATTCAGAATTCAGATTCAGAATTCAGATTCAGAATTCAGATTCAGAATTCAGATTCAGAATTCAGATTCAGAATTCAGATTCAGAATTCAGATTCAGAATTCAGATTCAGAATTCAGATTCAGAATTCAGATTCAGAATTCAGATTCAGAATTCAGATTCAGAATTCAGATTCAGAATTCAGATTCAGAATTCAGATTCAGAATTCAGATTCAGAATTCAGATTCAGAATTCAGATTCAGAATTCAGATTCAGAATTCAGATTCAGAATTCAGATTCAGAATTCAGATTCAGAATTCAGATTCAGAATTCAGATTCAGAATTCAGATTCAGAATTCAGATTCAGAATTTAGATTCAGAATTTTCAAATTGCGACCCAGAGATGGGTCTTGACTCAAACATTCAGTCAGCGAAACTTTTTTTGTAGAGAAATGAATCCAACTTAGATGAAATTTCAGGGACTAGATAAGAGAAAATCGATGTTGAAAAACATGCGAAAAAAATTACCTTGTCTCCCGGTGAGGCGCAATATGTGGGTTCAAGTCTCACCGGGAGACAAGGCGAATTTTTTTCGCATTTTTTTCAACATCGATTTTCTCTTATCTTGTCCCTGAAATTTCATCTAAGTTGGATTCATTTCTCTACAAAAAAAAGATTCAGAATTCAGATTCAGAATTCTGATTCAGAATTCAGATTCAGAGTTCAGATAAGAAATTAAAATTCAAATTTAATAATCCCTAATATTTGACCTCGAGATCGGTAGGCTGGTTTTTTTTCTTAAAGCAGCTGTTCAGCAAATTAAAGCTGCTCATCCTATTTTCAGTCATATGTTGTGACAGACTTAATCATTGTTTTCATTCCAAATATGACTAGGATTTCGATTGTTATACCTAGATTGGGATGGTTGAAAACCCAACAAAACAAGCCCTACCAGCAAGAGAAGATAAACTTTACGCTGAAGTTGAATACCTGGTAAGAAGGTATCTTATCTCGGAAAACAACCGTCTCCCACATTCTTGTGTTTGGACTTTTGTTTGGAGAAAAAACAGTCATGGGTCGTTTATCATTTATCCGAGGGATTTAGTTCATGCAGCAAAACAGAAAGCTGTCGAACGACGAACGGAAAACGTGCGATTTGGGCCGCATTTCTCGCCCTTGTTTGGTGTTTATCCGGCTTTATCATTTGCTTGCCTACATTCAGGCGTTTTGGTCTTTAACAAATTGTGTTCCGGTGTTTTTCCATGGCGCGATGCTTGCTTGGACCATCAATCACGTGAACTGCAAAATCATTGCCGAAATTCCTTACTATTTTGAAATTAATTTAATTTCGCACTTCTTCGGACGGGATTTAACGCTTCAGCGAAGCTATTGCCAGGTTGATTAATTGCCTTTCTTTCTCCGAACAGATGTGAAATCCACCATCATGGTCAGCATCAGCTGCAGCAGCAACAACAGCACAGTAATCATCATCGGACCCCATCGACGGTCGGGGTTCATCCGGCGTCATCATCGGCCGGCGTCTACTTCTGCTCCAACGGCCTCCAGAGTAATCCATCGCGAAGCCGGAGTGTCCCGGAAGGACTAGCCACCGGGCATCAACCGGAAGCCGGGCCCGACTGCCATTCCTGGAATCACTGCCACTGGACCACGGCCAACGGGGTCAACTTCTGTCGGCCGACGCGCCCGGTTCAAGTCGTGGAGCAAATCACCACATCCGTTTGACTAAAGTTTAAGGTTATGCGATTTTTCCTCTGCATTTCGATTCACCTGTTGGAAGGATTGTTCTCGTAGTTTGTTCAACGTGTTGCGCTCAGGACAGCGAAATTCGAATCTCCAAATGGTAGGCTTTCAACCGGCCTCTCATCCACATCATAAATCAACCAACAATTTTTGGAGCCAACATAACGCGCGGTTGTCATAACACATATACTAAAATTGGATTGATAAAAAAAATCTTATATTTAACCCCCCACTCCATACCATGACTTTCTCTCTTAGTGTAGGCGAAGGGTAGCGAATTGAGGCGGACGGATGAAAAAAAATAATCAACGCCAATATAGCCCCCATGATGTAGAAAATGATAAATGTGTTCAATACACCGAATATAATTAATTGCGAAAGCGGAAACGATCCGTGCAGCTAAACTGTGAAGCGTGCTCGATTTAATTAACAACCTAAGCAAGGCGAAACTCCGGCCGGAAACGACCCACCCAGAGATCCTGGAAAAACGAAATCGAAACTCGATTTCAAAATCAGGACAACCTGCCGGGAAATTCTGCTGTGTACCCTAGAAAGAGTGAAAACCAATTAAAAAAAATGCAAATCGCGCTATCGTTTCGACATTGAGTGTCGAAAAAGGGTGGAAAAAACAACTTTGAGAGAAACGTGATGGCTTCATGGCGGCGGGACTGAAGCGTAATTCTAAAGTGTGTATGTACGTGTCTGTAAATAGTTCTGTTCCCAATGGATCACTACCAACTAGTGTGTCCATTGTTAAAATTAGTTATCGAGTGCCAACCGAGCAGCGGCGTCCCATTGAAAATAACCGGAACCCCAGTGGATCACACGAATCAGCAGGAAGTTGGTCTGTAACTCTGAGTTAACTTTGATTCAGTGCCAAGTTGATGATTTATCGGGACGAATGCAGTCAACGGCGCTATTCGGTAGATTAAATTTTGGGGATCGCAGATTTAATCAAACTTTGGCTGATGGGTGAGATACTTTGATTGGAAATTAGATTGAGGTTTGAAACACTTTTTGATTTTAGCCATTGAAAATCGCGTTGAATCAGCAGTAGCTAGATTTTTTAGGGAAATATCGGAAATTTGAATAAAATTTAAAACCGAGCACTGAATTTCGAGTGATGGATTACGAGTTGGGAATTCCGAATTGTGAATTCCGAGTTTTGACTACCGTGTTTTGAAATCCGGGTCTTGAATTCGAGTACTGAATTTCAAGTTCTGAATTCCGTATTCTGAACTCCGAAATCTGATTACCGAGCTCTGAATTTCGAATTCTGAATTCCAGGTTCTGAAGTCCGAGTTTTGAATCTCCAAGTTCTCAATTTCGAGTTCTAAATTACGAGATCTGAATTGTGGGTTCAATATTCCGTATTCGAAACTCTAAATTGCATGTTCTTTGTTCTGAGTTTTTGATTCCAAGTTCTAAATTCCGAGTTCTAAATTCCGAGTTCTGAAGTCCAAGTATATAATTCCAAATTCTGAATGCTGAGTTCTGAATTCCAAGTTATCAATTTCAAATTTCTTGATTTAAGTTCTGCATTCCGAATTCTGCATTCCGAGTTTTGAATTGCGAGTCAGAATTACGAGTTCAAAAGTCCGAGTTCTCAATTTCGAGTTCTGAATTCCGAGGTTTGAATTCCGGTTTCAATATTTCGCATTCTGAACTCGAGATTCCGAGTTTTGAATTCCGAGATTTGAATTAAGAGTTTTAAATTCCGAGTTTTTAAAATTCCGAGTTCTAAATTACGAGTTTTATATTCCGAGTTATTAATTCAGAGTACTAAAGCCCTAGCTCTGTATTTCGAATTCTGAAGTCCGAGTTCTCAATTCCTCGGTCTAAATTCCAAGTATATAATTCCGAGTTCTGTATTCTGAAGTCTAAGTTCTGAATTTTGTGTTCTGAATTCCAAGTTTTGAACGACTTCGAATTTCTAGATTCTTCTTTCCGAATTCTGAGTTCCGAGTTTTGAATTGCGAGTCTTAATTCCGAGGTCTGAATTCTTGGTACAATATTCTGTATTCTGAACTCCAGATTCTGAGTTTTGAATTTCAAGAATTGAATTTAGAGTTTTATATTCCGTGTTTTTTAATTCAGAGTTCTGAATTCTATGTTTTAAGTTCAAAGTTTTTAATTACGAGTTCAAAATTCCGAGTTCTAAATTCCGAGTTCTAAATTTCGAGTTCTAAATTCCGAGTTCTAAATTCCGAGTACTGCAGTCCGAGCTCTGAATCCCGAATTCCGAATTCCAAGCTCTGCAGTTCGAGTTCTGAATTCCTCGTCTCGAATTTCAAGTATATATTACCGAATTCTGTATTCCTAAGGCTGAGTTCTGACTTTTATGTTCTGTAAATTTGTTTTTCGGCATATCGGTGAAAAGTAGTTCTGAAATTGATAAAGATGGATAGAGAAGTGAGAAGAAAATTTACAGATGTTGAAAAGAGCGAAAGAGCATTTTTGCGAGGAAACTTATTAACGTACACCATACTTTACCCTGCAACATTTCATTATTTAGGAGAAGTAGTACCGGGAAAGACGTGGCACTACCTTAACCTATACAATGAAATCTGGTTGGTCCGAAGTCTACATGTGGTGAACACGTATACTCCGGACGGGCATACGTGTTCACCACATGTAGACTTCGGACCAACCAGATTTCATTGTATAGGTTAAGGTAGTGCCACGTCTTTCCCGGTACTACTTCTCCTAAATAATGAAATGTTGCAGGGTAAAGTATGGTGTACGTTAATAAGTTTCCTCGCAAAAATGCTCTTTCGCTCTTTTCAACATCTGTAAATTTTCTTCTCACTTCTCTATCCATCTTTATCAATTTCAGAACTACTTTTCACCGATATGCCGAAAAACAAATTTACAAAATTAATTAACGGTGGTTAACTTATCTTAAAAAAGACTTTTATGTTCTGAATTCCAAGTTTTGAATTTCGACTTTTGAAGTTCTAGATGTTAGTTCTGCTTTACGAATCCTGTATTCCGAATTTTGAATTCCGAGGTCTATGTTCTGAATTTCCAAGTTCCCAATTTCGAGTCCTGAATTCCGAGATCTAAATTCCGAGTTCAATCATTTATATTCTGAATTCTGAAATCCGAGTTCTTTAATTTCGGGTTCTGAATTCCATGTTCTTAGTTCGGAGTTTTTTTATTCCGAGTTCTAAATAACAGCCCTTACTTCTGAGTACTGAAGTTCGAGCTCTGAATTCCTCGTCCTGAATTCCAAGTATATAATTCCGAGTTCTGTGATCTGAAGTCCGAGTTCTGAATTTTGTGTTCTGAATTCCAAGTTTTGGATCTCGAATTTCGAATTCCTAGATTTTAGAGCTCCGAAGTTCGAGTTCTGAATTTCCAAGTTCTGAATTCCTCGTCCGAAATTCCAGATATATAATTCCAAATTCTGTGATCTGAAGGCTGAGTTCTGATTTCTGTGATCTGAATTCCAAGTTTTGAATTTCTAGATGTTGTTCTGCTTTCCGAATTCTGAATTCCGAGTTTTGAATTGCGAGTTTGAATTCCGAGTTTCAAATTTTTGAATTTCCAAGTTCTCAATTTCGAGTTCTGAATTCAGAGATCTGAATTCAAGGTTTTGATTTTCCGAGATTTTTAATTCTAAGTTTTCCGAGCTCCATGTTCTTTGTTCCGAGTTCTTAATTCTGAGTTCTAAATTCCGAGTTCTAACTTCAGAGTTCTAAATTCCGAGTTCTAAACTCCGAGTTCTAAATTCCGAATACTGAGGTCCGAGTTCTGATTTTCAAGTTCTGAAAAGTCCTAAAGTCTAAGTTCTGAATTCCAAGTTCTTGTTTCCGGGTTCTGAATTCCGAGTTCAAAATTCAGATTCCAAATTTAGAGTTCTGAATTCAAAGTTTTGAAATCCGAGTTCAGAGTTTAGCATTCCAAGTTCTGAATTCCAAGTTCTGGATTCTCTATTCCGAGTTCCAAAATCCGAGTTCTGAGTTTGGAGTTCTGAATTTCGAGTACTGAATTCCGAGCTTTCTAATTCCGATTTTTTTAATTCTGAGTTCCAAATTCTTTGTCCTGAGTATTTAATTCTGAGTTCTAAATTCTGAATACTGAAAGCCGCGTTCTGAATTTTGAGTTCTGAATAGTTCAGAATTCTTAGTTCTGAATTCCAAGTTCAGGATTCCGGGTTCTAAATTCCGAGTTAAAAATTTCAAGTTAAAAATTCAAAATTCTGAATACAATTTTTAAAATCCGAGTTCCGAGTCTCGAGATATGAATTCCAAGTTCTGAAATTCAATTTCTGGATTCCGGGTTCTAAATTCCGAGTTCTAAATTCAGAATTCTGAAATCTTTGGTCTGAGATTCGAGTTCTGAATTTCGAGATCTGAATTCCGAGTTTTGAATTTCAAAATTTTTAAGCTTCGAATTCCAAGTTCTGACTATTAATTCCGAGTTCTTAATTTCGAGTACTGAAGTCCGAGTTCTGAATTTTGAGTTCTGAAAAGTTCTGAATTCTAAGTTTGGAATTCCAAGTTCTGGATTCCGGGCTCTAAATTACGAGTTAAAAATTTGAAGTTAAAAATTCAGAACTCTGAATTCAAATTTTTAAAATCCGAGTTCCGAGTCTCGAGTTATGAATTCCAAGTTTTGAATTCCAATTTCTGGATTCCAGGTTCTGAATTCCGAGTTCTAAATTCAGAGTTCTGAAATCCTGGTTCTGAGTTTCGAGTACTGAATTTCGAGATCTGAATTCCGAGTTTTGAATTCCGAGTTTTCAAATTTCGCGTTCTAAGTTCTTTGTTCTGAGTAATTCCGAGTTCTAAATTCCGGGTGCTGTAGTCCGAGTTCTGAACTTCGAGTAATGAAAAGTTCTGATTTCTATGTTCTAAATTCCAAGTTCTGCATTCTGGGTTCTGAATTCCGAGTTAAAAATTCATAATCCTTAATTCAAAGTTCTGAAATCCTTTTTCTGAGTTTCGAGTTTTGAATTCAGAGATCTGAATTCCTAGTTTTGAATTAAAAGTTTTTTAATTTGGAGTTCCAAGTTCTTTGTTCTAATTTTTATTTCCGAGTTCTCAATTCAGAGTTCTCAATACCGAGTTCTCAATTGCGAGTTCTCAATTCCGAGTACTGAAATCCGAGTTCAGAATTTTGAGTTCTGAAAAGTTCTGAATTTTAGGTTCTGAATTTCAAGTTCTGGATTCCGGGTTCAAAATTCAGAGTTCAAAATTCGGAGTTCTGAATTCAAAGTTTTGAAATCCGAGTTCCGAGTTTCGAGTTCTGCATTCCAAATTCTGAAGACCCATTTCTGGATTCCGGGTTCTGAATTCCGAGTTCTAAATTCAGAGATCTGAAATGCTAGTACTGAGTTTCGATTTCTGAATTTCGAAATCTGAATTCCGAGTTTCGAATTCCAAAATTTTTAAATTTCGAGTTCCAAGTTCTTTGTTCTGACTTTTAATTCCGAGTTCTCAATTCCGATTACTGAAATCCGAGTTCTGAATTCTAAGTTCTGGAAAGCTCTGAATTCTAGTTTCTGAATTCGAGGTTCTGAATTCCAAGTTCTGGTTTCCGGGTTCTGAATTCCGAGTTGAAAATTCAGAGTTCAAAATTCAGAGTTCTGAATTCAAAGTTTTGAAATTCGAGTTCCGAGTTTCGAGTTCTGAGTTCCAAGTTCCGAATTCCAAGTTTTGGATTCCGGGTTCTGAATTCCGAGTTCTAAATCAGTTTGAAATTTTTAATAAGTATTCAAAAATCAAATTCAAAAGCCAGATCCGGATTCAGCATTTAAATAAGGATTTTTTTGGAATATAGATTCAAAATTCATGATCAGATCCCAGTTTTTTATATCAAATTCTGTAAACAAATAAGATTGAGAACTTTGGTTAAGAATTAAGTTTCATAACAAAACTCGGAGCTCAGAACATTGAATTCAGTTCTGAATTCAATGTATTGAGATCCGAGTTCAGAATCCAATATTTTGAGATTCGAGTCCTGAATTTCGAGATCTTAATTCCGAGTTCTGAATCCCGAGTACTGAATTCTGAGTTCTGAAGTCCGAGTTCTGAACTATGAAACTTAGTTCTTAATCAAAGTTCTCAATCTAATTTATTTCCAAAATTTGATATAAAAAATCATCAAAAATGATCATGAATTTTTAATCTGTATTCCAAAAAAAATCCTAATTTGAAGTCTGAATCCGGATCTGGCTTTTGAATGAGATTGTTTAATCGTTACTACAAATTTCAAACTGATTTTTTGTTAAAAGTTTCAACAAGAATCTTGAATTTCAATCTACTTGAGAATTTTCTGGTCTGATGTGTCTTATATATTGAAAAAATGAACTCTATTTTATTATTGGATTTTGTTTTTATAATCTGATTGATGATTTTGAATTTAGATGTTTTTTTGCTAACATCTTTGAATTCTTAATCTTTTTTGGATAATACATTTCCAGGTGTGTAGAAAAATGTTGATTCAATGCTTAGAACAAACTGCTTTTTACGAAGATTTCTTTTTTTGCTTCATTCAATGACGAATTTTTCTGTTGGATTGGGGATGTCGAAAATTTTTAGAATGCATAATAAAAATAATACATGTTTGAATCTGAATTTAAATATCCAGACCCCCCCCTCCTCTCTCTTCTCCACAATGAGGTTCCAAAAATGCGAAGTAAAATGTTTTTCGCTGAACTTAAAATTTTAAGTTCTTAATCAAATTTTGATGAACAACGTAAATTAGTCAAGAGTTTCAATCTCAATTAAGAACTTAATCCAAAACCTCGAAATCTTGTCCTTCGTTCCGAATCTGAGAACAGTTTTTCAACAAATTTCTTACATGTTATAGTAAATTAGTCCCGAATATTGAATTTCATAAGTTAGACTCCAAAAAGTTAGGTTAAGCTTGCCAAATTGCCCAGATTTTGGGCAGATGTTTTCACTAATTCTAAAATACTATTTCTTTCATATAATGCATCTCTGAAAGTAGATCATTCTGGATGAATCTGGATCCTTCGAATGAATGGAAGGCTGGAATCTAAAAAGTTTAATTTTGCAATCTTTTAACGCAATAGCACCTAAACTTGAGGTTAATTACAAAATTTGAAAAAAAGATATAGATAAATTCCAACTAAGAAAATATTTCGGAATTTTGAACCTTCAAGCTCTCAATAATGATGTAGAAAAATTCAGAAATAGTTAAGTATTGCTAGTTGATTCATTTGGATTTTTTTTACATTTTCTTAAAAAGTGTGCAAATCAAAATTACGGTTCAATATTCAAGATATTTACAGATTACAGAAAAGGTTGGAAAAAAATTCCCATAATATTTCGTAAAACCAACTTTGTATCTCACCCATTTGGAAGGAAAGCGTCCTGTTATTGAAATGGTATAACTCAACTGACTCAATTGACACACTCTAAGCATAAAGTTCAAAATGTAAACAAACAAAAGGAAAAACCAAAGGCGTGTCCCCACGAGAGACACCATACTGTTTTGTTAATCGCAGAGTTGTTTATTTTATGTTTTGATGTTAGCTTGTTAAGTTACTGATTCGCTACCCCGCGTGTAACGAAGATAAATTTAAGCAAGAAGCAAATTTACTGATATGTTGAAAACAAACAATCTGTGAGCAAGAGATATAGGACGAAAAATAAACTTAGAATTTATTAACATTGTTTCAGTTATGTGTGCTTTGTTGTTTTTCATGTCTAGAACTTAATCCGAAAAGACCGATCTTCTTTCAATGTTGTGACAACAGTACCCCAAATAGTGTTCTGTTTCTTATCCTAAATGATGTTTTTTTTTTGTTTTTATTTTCAAGAGAGCGTTGTAACATGTGCTCGGCAAACTCCATTAACAGAGAAAACATTGAAAGGACATCTTGACAATCCGATGTAGAACATAATCTTAACATTACATCAACAAACAACACCCACTTCAACGCAACACGGAATGTTTGACAAAACTAAGCTCGCAAAGGCTCTCGAAATTAAAGGAGAGGTTCAATATTTATTCACTTTGATGGTCTTCCGGTGTGCTTTGAAGAAAAATTCCAACCCTGAAGCCGTCTCCTTACAGCCAGCATCAGCATCGTCCGCCCCCATTTGGACTTGGAAACGACATAAATGCTTTACAACAAGAATTGAAGCTCAAAATAGATACATTGAACCAAGAGGAAAAATAAAAACAAACCACACCAAAAACCAGGATGCTGGGGATGACGAACAATACCGGGGCTGATGTTTCCTGGTTTCGGTTTGTTGGTAGGCCCCAGCATCATCACCATCATCATCATTGTGCCGATGTAGCTTCCTGATTCAATTTCCCGTCGAGGGAAAGAACGGTTTTCCACAAGGTTTTTCCATCTTCCTGCCCTTGTTCAATTCCTTCAACGATTTTCTTCTCCATTTCCGTCAGGTGGGCAGCATTGCTGGGTTGATTTGGAAATGTACCTACCTTGCTGCTTTACTTAGGATGCTGGAAGCTGATCATTGGCTTGAATGAAAGTCTTCTTGGCTTCCAGCATTTGTTCTCCGCAGTAATTGGACCTTAAATGAATTAATGGAAAAAAGCGCCCGAAGGAATCAATCATGAAAAGAGGCCTCGGTCTCTCACAGCGAGAGGGTGGCGAATTGGAAGCATTATCGATAAACAGGAAACGGAAGCTCGCTGCCGCCCACAAACAGATACACAATTCGTCTTAAGTTGAAGATGTTGTGCTTTGTACGATTTTGGTTTATTGAAATTGGGTGCCTGTGATTTTAAACATCAGATGATTCTATTTTAGGTGTACCGTAAATTGGGGAGCTTTGATCACTTTTACAATTCACTTTTATATATTTTAAGAGGAGTCCCATTTCTGAAGCACTTGAGCTTTAAAAACACTTACTGTGGTGAGGATTGTTAAAAATGAAGGTTGATGGGAACGACAATTCATGGCTTAAGGTAAATTTCACAACTCATTAGTTTTCAAGCCCAGGCTCTTTTATGTACATTTATTAGGGTGTAAATTTAGTAGATTGGCCCAAAAAAACTACAAAATATCAGCACAATCGAATTTGACTAATAGGTGCCTCAAAGCGCTCAATTACCATGTTTTTCAACCCTAAATTGCCATAATAAAACCTTCAAATTCTAGTTGGCTTAATTTGTGTTACTTGGGAAAGGAAATCCGGAAAATCGATTATTTTAGTGCCAAATGCCACAAAATGCATTGAACGTAGAGATCTGGTATTATCTAGAAAAAAAATTGTAAAAAATCGACTTCCTGGGACTAAGTCGGTCGAGAAACGGTCGGTTTTTAGAAAAACGACTAAGTCCTAGAAAGTCGATTTTTGACTAATTAGTTTTTTCGAGATAACAACAGAACTATACGTTCCATGCGTTTTGGTATAATCATTAAACTTTCGATTTTTCCTATTTCCTTTGGTTTTTCCTTAGGTGATTTTTGAGGGTAGAAAAAAAAACAAAAAAACATTTAAAAAGAAAAACCAGAATTTCTGAAAGTTTACCACATCATAGTGGAGACCTTTCCAATTCCAACGCACTATTAAGTGCAAAAAATCGATCGGGAGTCTAGAACAACTTTTTTTTTTTTCAAGATTAGCAAACACAATACACCGGAAATTTTTTTTCAGTTTTCACTGAAATTTTTCCTAAGTAATAATAATTTTACATTTTTTATCTTAGATGTGTTAATTTAAATGAAAACTTTAAACAATTAAAAAAAAACTCTGTTTAATCTAAGGTTTTGTCAAATTTTTTTGATTCCGATGATGTAATTAACTATAACAATTATTTTAAATTAGCATTAAAATTAACTGGCAACTCTGTAGGAAATAAACAAGTAATAAAAGTATATTCTCTATGATCATTTCTAGACAGAATGTAGTTTTGAGTAAAGTGAGTGAATTATTCTATAATATATTGTTAACACTAAACATACCGACACTTTGTATATACCTATTCATACCGCGAGCGGTCAAATGACGGCAAACACCGTTTTCGCTAAAACTCCCTTGTTTCTCAACCGATTTCTACCAAATTTAAAGTTTTGAAAAGCTTATAATTCGACTCAAATATGTTTCTCAGACAATTTTCAGCTAAAATCAATAACTTTAAAGTTATTTACAGTACAAGAAAAATTTTATGAAAAAACATGCTTCAGGACAAAGGTTGTAAATCACTTATTAAGTGCTCGAAAAAAAATTCACTTAGTGCCTGAGAAAGCTGAAGTTAGAAGCTATATGTTGCACATATGGAAAATTTTTTTAAAAATTTTCTAAGATCATGCCCACAGAAAATGTAAAAAAGTTGTGTAAAACCCGTACTTTTCAATCAATAAACTGCCAAAGCTGTTCCTGTTACAGTAGAAAATTTTGAAAAAGTGAATTGAAAAGTAGACGTAATTTGTCACATTTTGGCATCTTTAGATTTTTAAAATACTAAATACATAATTTTTGACGACTTTTCAAAGGTAGTTGTTTTTCGAACTTTTTATGAATCTGGATTTTCTGAGACAATCCCTACACCCAAATTCAGCTTTGCACTGGATTTTGAGTACGTTAACGTATAGTTTAGGCAAAAAAATTATATGCAAAAGAAAGAAAACTTCATACCGGTTCTAGTGACGTAACTACATTGGCGGTGCGATGCTTGACAATAATATAATAAATATATTTCTGAAAGTAAAACCATAAAATTTGAGCGAATGCTCGTTTGTTTTTTCGTTTCCTTTCACCCGTCTTCGTGTGCAAAATAGCTTTGAGATATTACCACCCACTGCGCCCGTCTGCCAAGCAAGAATTTGTGCTGTCTTCTCAAAATTCAGAAACTAGATCACTGTTTTATTTATCATATTTTTGCCAAGCATTGCATCGCCAATGCAGTTACACCACTAAAACCGGTATGAAATAAGCTTTCTTTTGCATATAGTTTTATTGCCTAAACCTTACGTTAACGTACTCAAAATCCAGTGCAAAGCTGAGCTTAGGTGTAGGAATTGTCTTAGAAAATCCAAATTGATAAAAAGTTCGAAAAACAGCTACCTTTGAAAAGTCGTCATAAATTATGTACTTCGTATTTCAAAAAATCTAAAGATGCCAAAATGTGACAAATTACGTCTACTTTTCAATTCACTTTTTCACAATTTTCTACTGTAACAGGAACAGCTTTGGCGGTTGATTGATTGAAAAGTACGGGTTTTACACAACTTTTTTACATTTTCTGTGGCCATGATCTTAGAAAATTTTTAAAAAAAATTTCCATATATGCAACGTATAGCTTCTAACTTCAGCTTTCTCAGGCACTAAGTGAATTTTTTTTCGAGCACTTAATAACTGATTTACAACCTTTTTCCTGAAGCATGTTTTTTCATAAAATTTTTCTTGTACTGTAAATAACTTTAAAGTTATTGATTTTAGCTGAAAATTGTCTGAGAAACATATTTGAGTCGAATTATAAGCTTTTCAAAACTTTAAATTTGGTAGAAATCGGTTGAGAAACAAGGGAGTTTTAGCGAAAACGGTGTTTGCCGTCATTTGACCGCTCGCGGTATGAATAGGTATACCACATACGTTATTCGAAAACCGTAACACTTAAAAAAATTTAAAAAACGCAAAAATACTTGCATTTAAAAAATAAAAATAGTCCTGTCGTTAAATTTGCGAAAAAACAATTGTATAAGGCGTAATCATCGTTTAAAGTTCAAAAACCGTCATTTGACCGCCTCCGGTATGTTTAGTGTTAATCCCCGGAAAAACCACAAAATTGATTCTCTAACTGGATTTTTATAGTGCTGATAGTTCTGTCAAAGGTAATGTGCGTAATAAATTCAAAAATCATATTGAAGTAAAGATTTGAAGTTACGTTGCAATGCTTTTAAATTTTTATCAAACAAGCTGTGACAACTTACGGTGATTTATATAAAAAAATGATATGTTCAAAGCACTATTTAAACTGTAAATTCGATGTTGAAAGGAAATAATTTTTATGGAAACACATCAGAAAAACATGTTTCTTTCAGAATAAAACAGGATTTTCCGCAAGCAAACAATGCACATATTCAATGGTTATCAAGACAGATAGTTTTATATTTTTTGTGTTAACAGTTTATCACCGCTGGTTTATGATTTTAATTTAATGATTAATGGCATTTCGGTGAATTATACATTCTAATAGGAAGAATTTCAAATGAAAGTAATGAAAATTATAGACGGATAGATTAGATTAGGAAGCATGAAAGGTGTTGAAAATGAGCCAAGAGCGTGATTCCGTGAGTCCGATCGGGGTACGAAAAACACGTGCTTCGATCCATCCATGTATCATTGTATAGATCAATGCAAAGTCAGCCTATCGACTTTGCTTCTTCTAGACAATAATACGATGTGGGACAAATGGTCTTGTGCGGCAAGAAGTTTTCTCAAATCACGCTCTTGGCTCATTTTCAACACCTTTCATGCTTCCTAATCTAATCTATCCGTCTATAATTTTCATTACTTTCATTTGAAATGCCATTGCCATTAATCATTAAATTAAAATTTTATATTTTTTACTCCACACATTTTTTAACCACACCCATAGGGGTCTAAAGTGTGAAGAAATAAAAATTCTACATGATTTATGTTTTATTTCTGGAAAACCATGGCATCTGGTTACTCTAAATTTCTGGAAACCCTAATTTTATTTTTGCTTATTATGGAGAATCTAATGAAGATCATTTCATCTCAACATTTCAATGCTCTGAAATCAATAACTTTCTTGTTAAAATAATATTTCTGAAAATTGGATGGAAAATCTGTCAATTTAAATATGAATGATGAAATCGTCAAAAAATTTTTAACATTTTGTTTTAAATTGTTCAACGAATGAATCATGCATAAGTGTCCTATTTTTGGAAGAACCAATTGGCGTTGAGGACCAAAAATATGAGAAAAAAAAAGAGAGAGGGAATTAAGAATAAACCACCCACCTGCTGAGCAACCGCATGTTACATTTTCTATACAAATTCACACATTTAAAACCCTTTTGAAAGAGAACATCCTAATTTCTCGTCACAAAGTCGATGCGTTTACATTTACAAACTTGATCATAAACGAAAAAAAACTGCACACGCTAGGTGAGATGGTTGAATCAAATGTTGGTCGTTATTGAATGCATTCTTAAGCTTTCATTTGAAGTTTATTTTCAAATCGATCAACATTCAAGTGAATAATGCAACCATTAATACATAAAATAACATTTTCTTCATAATTTAATATTGCTAAGGCTATAGGTAAGGTTGCCAGAAGTTTTTCGGGCTGGACCAACCGGGCAATTTTTATAAAAATCTGGCAAAATCCGAGCATTTGATTTGAAAAGTGATGACCATACATCCGGGCAATATCCGAGCAATTTTTTTCAAAATCCAGAGATAACTCAACAAAAATCATGAAAAAAAATAAAATAGAAATATTTTTCATCAAAACTCATCGACAGATCTTGAATCGTATTTTAGGCTTCCGAAAAACCTTTCATGATTACTTTAATAAAAGTTGCACAACAAATTTCGTTTTGGAGGCATTTGTTGTTTTTTCATTATTCGATTTGCCAAATAAAGTGAATAAATCCGGGCAAAATCCGGGCAACCGGGCCGGACCGTACTGTTCCAAAATTTTGTTTTCAATATCCGGACAAACCCAGATACATATATCTGGCAACTTTTGCTATATGAATACAGGATATGTCGGAGCAAAAGGCGATAAAGTAATAATGCCAGAATTTTTTTGGCACGTACCTGGGCCGGACAAATACGAGCTATTTTATCTAAAAGCTTGGCAAAATCCGGGCATTACTCAGGAATTACTCAACTTAAATCGAGAAAAAAAATTGAATTTTTTTTTCATCAGCAGTTTTTTAATCTTATTATAGGCTCTCTTAAAACTTCTCATGTTTATTTTTATAAAATTTGCTCGAAAAATTTCGTTTTGGAAGCATAAATGAACATTTTTAAACACAATTGGTTTTTTTTTTCGTTTGTTTTGGCAAATGAAGTGAATAAATCCGGGCAAGATCCGGGCTTTTTTCAATGAAATTCAGACTTTTTTTTCAATTTTGTTCTGAATATCCGAGCAAACCCGAAAAAACAAGGCAATCCGGCAACATTACGATGAAGTTTAGTATTGTTTGAAGAGATAGCCAGCAAGTTGTGCAAGTAGATATACCTGCAAATTTGAAAGCAGCTATTAAGAGTGCACCGAACCGAGGATTGCCGTGGAATCCTTTAACAATGGAGCAACTGAACGACCTTGACCTGGCTGACGATATTGTTTTGCTCGCCCAAACACAACCGGACATGCAGAGCAAACTCGACGACCTCACCGAAAGTTCCAAGGCAGCAGGTCTCAAAGTCAATGTCGGAAAGATCAAGTCGATGGAGATCAACACAGGAAATGCCTCCAGTTTCATGGTAGCTGGGCAACAAGTTGAGAAAGTGGAGTGCTTCCAGTATCTTGGTAGCCAGATAACGCCTGATGGTGGTACCAGGAAAGACATCGAAACCCGGATCAGAAAGGCCCGATTTGCGTTTGCGAGTCTCCGAAACATCTGGCGGTTTCGCCAGATCTCTCTACGAACAAAAATCCGAATCTTCAACTCAAACGTCAAATCCGTATTGTTGTACGGGTGTGAAACTTGGTGCACATATGCGGTGACGACGCGAAAACTACAAGTATTTGTAAACCGCTGCCTGCGGAACATCATCCGCGCTTGGTGGCCTGGCAACTGGATCTCGAATGAGGAACTACATCGCCGGTGTCATCAAAGGGCGCTAGAAATCGAGATTCGGGAACGTAAGTGGAGATGGATTGGGCACACGCTGCGAAAAGATGAAAACGAGATTTGCAGAGAGGCGCTTGACTGGAATCCAGAAGGTCATCGAAGAAGAGGCAGGCCCAGAAACTCGTGGCGGCGAAGCCTAGCCGCTGAAATCCGAACTGTCGACGAGAATCTTGACTGGGACCAGGTGAAGACGCTAGCTCCGGATCGTCAACCGTGGAGGTCTTTTACCACGGCCCTATGCACCGGTGGATCGGCGCAGGATCATTAAGTAAGTAAGTAAGTAAGCATTAAGAGTTCCCTGGTCCTCCTGGAGAAAAGGGATTTATGAGACCAATTACAGTTATGGTCCAGAAAGGAGATAAGGGTGATAGAACATTAACAGGATTAGGTTGTGATCATGGACCGCAGAGACTACCTGGTCCAGTTAGCCCGCGATGTTAACCTGGACCGAGAGGAGAAAAGGGTAACCCAGGTCCGATGGATTTCCCCGGTAATCCTGGTAAAGAGTGCAATCCAGGAATTGCTGGATTACCCGGACCTAAAGGAACGAAAGGGGATCCAGGATTGACAATGGTAGAACCTGTAGGTCCATTGGTCTTCGTGGTCCAAAAGGTGATAGAGGTGGTAGCGGAGTTCATGATGGTCCACCGAGTATTGTTGAATATCCAGGAGAGAAAGGAGATGCTGATACTCCTAGTATATCCGGTTTACCAGGAACAGTTTGAGCTAAAGGTGAACCTGGTTAAAAAGGTCTTCTGGTCTTCTGGTCTTCCGAATACTCCTGGTTGACCAGATATGGATAAGTTAAAAGGCCTAGGAGTTATTGGATGGCCTGGCCAGAAAAATGACACCGGTCCTTCAAGTACGACAGAAAGGTTTTCTGGGACACAGAGTTTTCAAAGTTTGCAGGCAGATCCAGATTTGCCAGGCTTACAAGATCCTAAAGGTGAACGCGGTGAAAAAAGGGAGACCAAGGTGAACACGGTCTAACTGGTTCTTCAGAACTGACTGGTCCCCCAGGTCCTCCTGGTCCAAAAAGTGACAAGGTCCACCAGGAAAAAAAAGAGACCCCGGTAACCCTGGATTGAATGGATTGGCAGGAATTGATCGACAGCTGGGTGATGATGGCGTGACTGGATTCCCCGGCATGAAAGGAGATGAAGGCAATTCGGGTCTTCCATGTATAGATGGTTCTCATGGTAAGGATGATACTCCAGGTCCTGAAGGTGCTCCAGGATTACCAGGCCATAATGGAGCGAAAGGTTCTAAAGAAGAGACTGGGCGTATCGATGAGCGAGGAGAACGCGGTGAAAAGGGTGGTAAATCAATTTACGGGTTGTATTCCAAGGCACGGCAAGCCACCTTGTCCCCCAGTTTGCTACTATGGATCCATGGGTGTAATTGGACCACTCATGATACAATGCTAAGTAACATTGTACCTACTACGCCATAAAGTCCATCTGGAGCCACTTGACCTTTGTTCCCACCTCGAACTGTTTAACACACTTAAACTTTACCGGTGGGAGGTCGTTCCGCGCTGAAGCACTCCAAGGCAATACTCGTTTCCGAAACCACTATCAGCAATGACCTCATTACAACACGACTCGATGCACAACCTCTCCTCTGACGAGTTAAGACCCGACATCTCATCGTGTTAAACGAGGTTCACATTTAGCGCAACTACTAACTTAGGAATCTAGTCCAGGAAATCCAGAACCACAAAGTGAGTTGTCGACGACACTTTCTCTGGTCACACACGCGGTTCAGGAGGCAAGCTCCCTGAACCGCGTGTTAGACTCAGACTCCTTGAAACCCTCTAGTGTTGATTCAAGTCACCACTCAGTGCAACTACTCAATTTGCAATTGACTCCTCCGGCACAACACTGTGCCTCCTCGTCTGACACCTCTTGTGCTTGATACATCTCTCAGTGTTGACCTGTGACATAAGTTCATCCTTTTGCGCATTTACTCATTTTGCGAGTCGGGTCTAGGAAGCTCCGAAACGCAAAACGAGTTTTCAATCGCACTCCCTCCGGTCACATCCGCTGTTCAGGGACATGACCTCCGGAACTCGTATTGGACTCTCACCCTCACACCCGAGTACTGGTACCAAAATACCCGGGTGCACCACTTTTTCCACGCAGATTTGGCTGATCCGTCGACGGCCTCTAGTGGGTTTAGTGATAGTTCTCTTAGTCGTACATCTGCAATCGCCGGATTTGCAGACACGTTTCCGCCATAGAGCACGAGGAGGTGGAACTACCAGCCCAGAGCAGGCTATATGGGTCTTTTTTTTATTAATTGATCACCCAGGTGGTAAATCCTTTTTACGGATTGCATTCCAAGGCACGGCGAGCCACCGCGTCCCCCCAGTTTGCTACTCTGGGTCCATAGGTGCAATTGGACGACTCATGATACTATATACCCCTACGCTGTAAAGTCCACCTGGGGCCTCTGGCCATAATTCCCATCCCGAGATGAGAAACCAGTGCTTAAAACTGGTGACATGCTAGTGTGAATGTGAAATTATTTTTCAATCACAGTATACATTTTTCTTTGAACCGAAAATTTACCGATTATGCACAAAGCAATCTCCGACTGACAGTCGAACAAAAGTCACTTCATTTTAAAATTCGTGACTGTGATCTTCTTACAAATCTCAGTCATGAAAATGCTGATGTCAGTCAAGTTAGATATTTAGAAGGAGTTCGATGTTTTTGGGAGCGTTGGCTGCAATAAATTTCCTTTGCTGTTCTTACTTTTATTAGGAACTAAAGTTGTTCAGTTGGAAAAAATACAGTCAGAAAAAAACTGACTTTCAATTCCGGAATAAAAGTTTAAGCAAGTGTTAATATTGTGCTATTCTGTTAGAATTATTATGAAATTGTCTAAGGGTTTGATAAGGATAAGGACATTCCAGTTGATTCCAGCACCTAGTAATAAAATATAAAAATAAAAATTAAGGAATTTTCTGGTGTTTTAGTGTTCTTTTCCTAATTCTTTTTAGCTAGGCTCTGTTTAAAAATTTCTGTTAAATCTAAACATTTGAATTCCATTCACATTTCCGAAACTGTCACGACTTTTTAGAATGAATGACTGCGGAGCGAATGATTGAATAAAACAAATATATTTACAATCATCATGTAGTTAGTCTAGGCCAACCTGATATTTTTTTGCTGTCTGTATATATAGATGAGGATGAAAGTTTTGTTGTGTCATTCAGTTTATTTTGTGATAAATGAATTCGACTTTTTTGAGCACTGTGAGAAACCATACTCGCGCAATGCGCTCCACGGCAAATATTCGTTTTTACGTCCTACACCAGCAATCATCATCCACTCTTTGTCACGATTCACGACTCACGGGTTGGCAGTCCGTTCGCCGCTACTCGTGACTCGAGTCCCACATACGGCCTCTTGTCACAATTTGAGCCGTCTTGATCCGTCTCTCCTCGTGACTCGAGACCTTCTCACGCTCATCCTCTTGACACGATTCGAGGCGACTCTACCCACCTCTCCTCGTGTCTTGAGGGTCCTCGTTCAAATCGTCTCTTGACCCAATTCGAGACGAGAACAACTCGCCTCTTCTCGGGTCTGGAGATATCCACACATCCTACTGTTTCTCCGTCTCGACTCTTCGAGACTCAACCTGAGGCCCATCCACTGGGCGCCACATGTTACGGCACAAGGCCCCTCTGTCTGTTGTAAGTCAATCGTATCCGCGAATCGGGGCCAGGAACCTCCCCAAAAGGCAGATCGATCGAAACTCGCCAAACATTTGGTCTTCCCGCATATCGGGGTCGCGACTACCCGATACACGTTACGACCCCTCCCTCCTGCAACTGAGCACTGGTACCAAGGTGCCCAGTCGCACCACGTTTTTGCCACACTCGGCACACAGCCCTTCGGTAGCTGACTGTACCAAGTGTGACGTGTAGTTCTCTTGGCCGTACATCTACAGGTGACAAGTCTGTAGACACGTTTCCACTCTGCACCACGGGGAGGTGGAACTACGTCGCAGAGCAATATGGGTCTGAAAAGAGAAAGATGTATTCCTGGAAAAAGGGATCACCGGCTTCTGTACAGGATGTTAAAGGAGATAAGGGTGAAGCTGGTCTTCTTGGTACCGTTTGTTAACCTGGCAGAGTCGGTTTACCTGGGCTAGTTTGTGATGTCGGTCCAAAGGGTATACAAGGCGTACCAGATCCACCATTCATAGAATATAGCTTATTTCTTGAAAAATAAAGATCAAATAACAATTTCTTCAGATAGCTATCTTTAAGGTGCTCATCGTGAGGCTATTATTCAGTTGACTTCATCGAATGAAATTCGCTGCTACATTCCACGGCAGAAAACACTCATCTAGCCCCGATTAATGTTGCTTATACTGCCCCAGTGGGGGTTCTCATTATGCCCCTACAGTGACTGATTTTCAGCTTTTTTAAACTGCATTTTTAAACATTTTCAAGTATAATCCTGTTAGGAAATAGACTTTTTTAGTGTCTGAACACGAAACAACGATGTAAGTCACATATTATAGCTGTTTTCTATGGTTAATAAGGCATCTTTCTTAAGGTGGCCATTATGCCCTTATCTCCCCTATGAGAAAAGCATTCAGTTTAATGTGTCACTCTACGCTTATAAAAAAAATATCCCAGAAAGCAAAGTTCGAAATAAGTGACTGCAAGAAGAAAAGACAGCAAATATTTAAATTTAGTCTCACGATTACAGGTTGTGGTTCAGAAATGGTAAAGAAGTGATATCTTTAAGAGAGGAAAAAAATCACAAAAAGGAACAGTTGAAACGTCTCTATAAAAGAAGCATACCAGCATTTCTTTTCCGGGCTGTCAGATAGGATCAGTGAACCATTCAACGATACGCATTGATTCCGACCGACGAACGTTGGTAAAATTTCCGTACCCAAAGTTTTGCCAAGCCTGAGACCCACTTCCGGTGTTTTATTCACATAAAATAACAAACAGGCTCCGGTTTGAAAAAAACTTCTATGCATGACTTTCTGTTGGGAAGGAAAAAGATCTGGTTCAAGACGAAAAGGAAGGCAAATATGATAAATTTCTGACTCAGACGTCTGTTTAATTAGAAGTCAAACAACCGTATAGAATCCTTTCGTTTCCAGATGATGCTACGCCACGCCACGCGCAGAAAAAGCTATCAAGAAAAGCGGAAAACTCTCAAGTATGCTGGCTGGCAGGCGATAGTTATGGCGATGATATTTCTGTCTGGACGAATTGACGGTTTCAAGAACGGCTGCCTGACACAAAAGGTGCCAGAATGATATGATGTGCAAAGAAATCTTTTTCGAGTTCCGTTCAAACTGTTTGCTTTCCTCAAATATCGTTGTACCTACAAAATTAATTTTATCTGAAAACTTCAGAAAGAAAAATATTTTCAGAGAGGCAATAAAGCAATAACCAAAAATTAATTATCAATTTGCCAGTTGCCAAGTGTGTATGATATTGTTCATCGTTTATTTTTACGGTAACGATAGCACGACGCGATACAGTGCATGTGTCTGTTTCCAGAATCACACATTCATTATTATTTCAACCAATCTTAATGAATTTTTGGTACCGGAACCATACGGCGAGGATGTCAAGCTGGTGCCTGGACAGATTCACAAAGTTTCCACTGTTTGAAAAAAGCCGAAAACGAGCGGAAAATCCGCGTGAGAACTTCCCCTAGCGGATGACACATGAGTTGGAAATTAAATGTTCCCCACGGTCAGGCCCTTTTATCCACTTTCTGGCAAATTGAAAATTTATCTGGCCCCGTGCCCTGGTTTGGTCCCCAAGGGCGTTTACGATAGCAAAAATCAAGCGAACGAGGGCAGGGGCGAGCAGCTGAACCGATAATATTATCTTTCGATCGAATGCACCTGATATGAAATTGTGCCTGATGAGCTTTTTGGAAGTTAGTAGCAGAATATATGTGCATGCATATATTTGGCTGAATGCAATCATCTCGTCATGATGAAGAAGGGTAAAAATATTCATGCCTTCGTATCTGACCAGATGGTGCCAAAAATGGGGATCAGGTTTGATGTTTCTGCATCTTTAAAATGGTGAACGTGACCCTGAGATTGAAAAACTTCCAAGAACCCGAAAGGATATTTGAAAGTCAGCATTTTATTTATGATTGAGTTTTGAAACCCAACGGGACAGAACCTACAAAATTATCCCTAACAAAGCATTTTTTTCTCTTATTTTCATTTCTGAAAGAGCTGGACAGCCGTTCTTATTTTTATCATATTAAGCAGAAATTACTAGACCTTGGTTTTCTTCACGATACCGTTCCTGGATAAGAATTTGTATGCAATTCATAAAAAAATTCAACAAATTTAATTATTCAACAAATAAATTGCAAGCATAAGTTATGCTGTTTTTGTTTAGTGGAATAATTACTAAAATAAACAGCTCTACCACGAAATGGTCCAATCAGCTATGCTAAATAGCATCCAAGCCGCTTCGAAAAGTTTGTCAACACATACACTATCGCTGACACTGCCTGCGGGATTTCAAAACATGAACATAAAAATCATGACACCTCCATCGCGCAAAATGAAACACACAGAAATACTTTTCCAGGAAAAAAAACAGTTGATCGACATATTTGGCAAGGAATCAAAGCATATTATTTGTTCAGTCCCAGGGCACAAAGCTTTCTGCAAACTTGCAACTACACATAATAGCAACTATCGGAAGCCGGTTTCGATCTATCCACCTGATAGCATGCTTTTAAACTAAAAAAAAACTTTGAAAAAAAAACAATGAATCAATTTTAAGATTTTTTCTCTGTATAGATGAATTCCTTGAAATGATAAAGAATTTTATTTCACAACCCGAGTTCTAGAAGTGCCAATTTACTACTGCTGACTAGGTACTAAATATTGTCAGCTCCAATTATTCATTTTTACGATATTTAAAGCCAAAACAATAGGAACATGCCATAGAAAAAAAGCTGTGGATCAGTTATAAAATGTTTTAAAATCTTAATGTTCACTATCACAGCATGACAGGCCCGTGCGAAGGACCCGTCCATGTGGAGGGGTTTGAAATTTAGAAATTGCTAAAAATAACAACACTACCAAAAATACACAACAAATAAGGAAATGTATTTCTAATATCATTTCCATACTCATAATTATCACACAAACTCAAAAAATAAAAATAAATTAATTACTAATATCGAAACTTTTCGAACCAATGATATTTTCGGTAATTCATTGATAATTTTTTTTAAATAATGTTTCTTATTCTGAACTAGAAATCTGCTCCATTTTTTTCGAATCTTCAGAATCTTCAAATATCAAAAATAGTTCCTTTGGTTGAAAAGTTTTTAAGCTTTACAACAAAATTTATATGGAGCCCCCTCCTTTCTTCCCCTTTCTATACCCGATCAGGAGAGCATATCAAAATAATAACTCAAACGTATCTCACCAAGATATTTACATCTGATTCAGTTATAATTAAGTACTCTAAATTTTCGATTTTAAATTTCTCCTATCTGAATTATATCTAATTCTGATTGACAGACTTGAATGGGATTGAGTTCATTTTCAATGATAAAGATGTTTTTTCGGATTGCCCTAAAATAAAATGATTATATCATATTTTGATATACGTGCAACTTTTTATGAAACACGGACATCGAAGTCAACGGCACCAACCGCGCATTAATGAGTTTCGCTCAACAGATCCATAAAATAAAATCCAATTTTTGGGAAACCAAAAATGGAGCATGGTTTTAGCATATAATGTGGTTTATTGACATTCCACTAGAATTTTTTCTCGGAGCTCTCATATCTTGATAAGTTTGATAGGTTTTGTTCTGTTTAATATCAAACTATGCTATCTGAATAAGATATAATCTTGAAAGGAGCATATCTAAAATTGATATAATTTAGCTATGATTGCATAGATTTTTTGATATAATTAAAGATATTTTAACATCCTACGAGTACTGTATAATAACTCATGTAGATAGGAAAAAAATAGTATCAAAATATCTCATCTTGATATAATTTAGTTTTTCCCTCTTGATCGGGTACTGTAAAGCTTAAGGCTCTATAACAATCGTAGAAACATATCTCGAAACCAAATACCTTTCCATGCCATATTTGTTTCCATTTGTTGGCTTCGTTAGTATAAATTGAGAACTTATGCTAACAAAATTGTATTGGGCCCACCTCCTCTTCCTATGAACTTACTTACTGGAAGGAGGATGGTGTGTCAGATAATCATAGAATCATACCAAAATGATTTTCCATGTTAAGTTTTGTCTGTTCCTCGGGTTTTGTAAAAAAAATTCGTACTGAAATACTTTTTGATGCCAAATTTGGTTTCATTTGCTCGATTAATTCTCGAGTTATGCAAAAAAAAATTAATGGAAGTCCCCCTTTCCCCTTTTATATCTTTCCGCTGAAAAAAAGGTGGAGCTTCAATTTATAATGGAAAAATTTCTCGTATCCAAATACCCTCACATGCCAAATGTGGTTCAATTTGCTCGATCAACTCTCCAGTTATACTGAAAATTGTAAGGGAGACCTCTCCTCCCCCTTTTCATCCACCTCTTTGAAGGAGTGAGCGAAACCAAATATTTATAGAAGCATTTCTCGTACGCAAATATCGTTCCATGCCAAATTTGGTTCCATTTGCTGTTGTAGTTCTCGAGTTATGCAGTAAAAATTGTATGAAACTCCCCTCTCTCTTTCCTTTCTTCCCGCTGGAACAAGGAAGGGGTCTCAAACAATCATTAGAACATATAACGTTTCCAAATACCCGCCCATGCAAAATTCAGTTCCATTTGCTTAATTAGTTTGTAAGTTATGTAAAAAATATAAAAGAGGCCCCCTCCCCCTTTTTTATCTATTCCGAAATGATTATTTATTGTACATCAACAGATCACATATTCATCCTAATGGAAAAAATTAAAAATTAAAATTAATGACACTACAAATACAATTGTCTACAAAAAACTTAAAGCTTTAAAGATTTTTCTTCAGAATTCATCCCTCGAAACGTCAAAATCAAAATGTTCGGAGTAGCGGTTGAATGTCTTGATTACACCAATAAGTGCTGTGTTAGCTCCATAATTATTCAAACGAAGAGGGACGTAGAGCTGGAAATCACGATTTCTCAAACCACGTGGTCGTATGTTGAGTTGAAGACCTTCCAACAGTGCGGGACAATCAGTTCTGGATGAATGGTGTGTATCTTGAAATCCATCCGTTTGTCAAGAATGACACCAAGATCTTTCACGTGCTCAACTCGAGCAATAGCCTCGTTGCCGAGAAAATACACTGCATTTGATGGAAGCCGCTTACGGGAAAAAGAAATTGCTGCGCATTTACTACGATTTAAGGGCAGACAATTGACATCGCACCAGGAGGCGAAGAGGTTGAACTGGTCCTGCAGGAATTTGGCATCGTCAGGGCCGGAGATGGGATAAAACAACTTCAGGTCGTCTGCGTAAGCTAATTTTGGTCCATCGAGGAGCAGCAGCACGTCGTTGAAATAAATCAAGAATAGTATTGGTCCTAAATGGCTCCCTTGAGGCACCCAGAGGAATGGAAGAAGGATTCTGCCATTCGGACAATAAGTTTCCGATCTACCAGGTAGCTGCGAAACCATTCCAGTAGAGACCCACGAAAAACCAATGCGATCAAGTTTGGCGATAGCAATATCATGGTTCACTTTGTCGAAAGCGGCTGACAGGTCAGTGTAGATGGCGTCTGTTTGGAATCCTGAAGCAAAACTGTCTTGCACCTTAGACGTGAACGCCAGCAGGTTTGTGGTCGTAGAGCGCTTAGGCATAAAGCCATGTTGATCATAAGAAAAATAGGGTTTGCAGTACGAGAAGATAGGGTCTAAAACAACCAGCTCAAATAACTTGGCAATAGCGCATAAGGAAGAAATACCGCGATAGTTGTTGACATTCCTCCGGTCGCCTTTCTCCATACTGGAAAGAGGCAGGGATCTCAAATAATCATAGAAATATTTTTCGTATCCAAATACCCTCGCATGCCAAATTTGTTTCCAATATTTTGAATAGTTTTCGAGTTATATGAAACATTTTAAGGTAGCCCTCCTCCCCCCTTCCTTTCACCCCACTGAGAGGAGGGCGGGGTACTTAATATTTAAAGAAATATTCCCCATTTTCAAACAGCAACCATGCCAAATTTGATACCATTTGCTTCATTGGTTCTCGAGTTATGCAAAAAATTGTCTTTTGTTTGGAAGGCCCCACCCACCCTTCATGAGAGAGGGAAGGGTTTCAAACCACAATTGGAACATTCTCCTGCCTTCAATACCCCCACCTGCCAAGTTTCACGCAAATCGGTTCTGTAGTTTCCGAGTCTATAGGGAACAGACAGACAGAAATTCATTTTTATAAATATAGACTTAACTTACATTTTTTTTTTCATATTCAATGGAAAGTTGATTGCATAATTTTGCTGTAGTGTTTTGAATTTGAAAAAAAAATTATCTCAATTTGAAATGTGAATTTTTGATAAAGCTAAAAAAATTTCAAGAAAACTAGAAATTCCGAATTGAAATACATGACAAACTGATCAAATATATCTCTAAATATTCAAAAAGTTTGACTTTAAAATTCGTTGTAAATTCTTATGAAAATAAAAAAAAATCAAGACAAGATTTTTATCATTTAAGAAGGTTTTTTCAATGAACATGTCTAACCAGTATAAAAACTTATTTTTAGAATTTCATTGATAACTCAAGGCAGAAGCATTTTAAAGCTCATGTTTCAATAATGTTTTCGGTAGATTTTAGCGTCCTGAACTCGAATCTTTTGTCAAATTTGGACTATTAAATTTATTTTTGTTGCTAAGGAGTTGAAAAATTTGTCAGTTTTAAGTGAAATCAAACCTTCATAACTTATTCGCTATCAAAGTTGCATAATAGAAAAAATCTGATTCTGATTATGTTATGTTCTTCATTCAATTAAGAAATAAAACTATGATGATGATGCATGATTCAGTTCGACAGTTGTTTAAAATGTGGAAAAATGTGATTAGGTGCAAGTTTTCATGACATTACTGCAGAAAGGGTTGACGAAAATTTCATTTCATTTAACAAACTTGTTGAAACCTGCAAAACGGTTAGATTTATGATTTAAAACATATATAAAGTTTCATTGGGTATGAAGTTTTTAAAAAAAATCGTTTAATGAAGATAAGTAAACAAATAAGAAAATTTCTATAACTTTTTTCGCAGAACTCAAATTTACTTGAAGTCTTGAGAAAAGTAAATAATTGCTTTAAAACTTTTATTTTTAAACTAGCTGAGTCGGCAAACTTTGTTGAGCCTTTGAATTTTCACAAAAAATTACCATGTTATTACCATTATTTATTTTCATGAAATTGGTTTGGTACCGCGAAATGAAGAGAATCGGGCAGATTTCGGACTATTTCCGTAAAACTTCTGTCGAATTATATTTAGTGGATCTCAACAAAACTATTAATCACCTTTTCCGTCACTCAAACTTTTATTTGAAAACATTTTAATGCTTATGCCTCCTTTTAAAAGCAAAAATTAACGAAGAAATGTATTAGTTTTCATTTCTTGATTTCCGGCGAAAGCTGAAGCGAATAGCTCCTCGAATAAGCTTCCGATTAACCCTAAGATTAGTGCACCAAAGAATTTTTTTACTCAATTGTCTTTCTTTTTTCGTCCAAATTATGTTAGAAATATTCTTCATCGTATACCAAATTTGCAGACATGGAACATCTCTATTTGGAATGTTTCCAAACAACACTTCTCATGGTATAAAATTTTGTGATTTTTTTATGTTTTTTAACAAACTTTTCGATATCGGGAGACTTCAACTTATGCTTAAGGAATATGTGTAAACTTTTATTTTACGTTGGATTGGAGTTTGATTTTACTTGTGATCTTGATTTCAAAATCAGAAATGAAACATTTTTAACATTTTAGTTTAACCAATGTACATATTATCATAATTTAATTTTTTTTTCCCTTAGTTCCAATATCTGGTTTAAAACTTTCTTTATTTGTTTTGGATCTTGGATAGAACAATTTTTGAGACTGATTTTTTATTTTCCAAGCTTCTTGTGTTCGAAAATATTATTGAATCAAATAACTATGATAAAATTCTAATGGAATCAGAAAATTGATGACATTCCATTCCCAAACTAACTGAATACATTCCGTATAATTAATATGAAATCTATTGAATCAATAAAAGTTTGCCTATAGGTACCTATTAGATTGAAATAAGTCGTTATGATGAGAAGATTCTTCAATAGAATATAGCATCGTACCAAAACAATTAAGAATTTGTTTGATAAAATTTCAATCAAATAATTGAATATTGAATATCATTCTCCCTGAAGAATATGACACTCTGTAATATGACCGAAAAATTAACAAAACAAAATAACGGGGTGAATTAAGGCTAAAGCTATGATCATTTAGTATCCGGACACTTCATTTCGGTTATAGCTACATTACTAGAGATCGGATATGCAAAACTTTAGCAGCATTGTGTTGGTTATGAAAAGGACTATCTTGTCTATTTTTACCAGATTTTTAAATTAACGTGTGTTTGAGATATTCACGATGCAAAAAGACATGGTAAAATAATTTTCCACAAATTTGCGCCTTTTGCGCATTTTCGCCTCGAAAATTCCTCATTGTCGACTTGAAAACTCATGAACTGTTGATTATTTCTGGTTTTTTTTTTGACCAAATTGATGAGAAGTACATATAAGAAGCCACTCTAGGATCCACACGAAGTTCAAACCAAGCATCAGAGTGGAACCCTTGATCTTAAATATGGTAAATAGTCTATGGTTATAAGGGATAACTGAATGGAAAACCGTTAAATAATGCAATAAATTCATTTCCCGCAGGCAAAAAGTGAAGCCTGACTAGTAGACACCATATAATTAACTAATAGTGAGCAGTTCAATAGATCGCAATCTGTGCAACCGATTTTTACGCAATGAGACAGATGTGTTCTGATGGACATGAAAATTTATGTTAAAACCGGATTTAAGAGATCAAATTCTTCGAGATGCCTACTCCTACAAAGGTTCTAACCAGATTCCAATTGCTTTTTTCAGGTGAGTTTGTGTAAAATATCGTGATTTTGCAGTTTTGCTTCTGCGGTAAAAATAATAGATCTGTCCATGACTTAAAAAAGTGTGCGAAGATAAAAAAAAAGAGATTTTATGAAAAAGTAAGAGTATTTCTTGAAATCACTGATAATTTTTTTTTTATATTTTTACATTATATGCCTTTCTCCATAGAAAGTTTTTCGACCAAATGAATATTTTTTAGAATACACACGTTTGTAACTGTCCGGATTCTAAATAACCATAGCATTACCAGAATTTTTCTCGGGTGTATCCGGGCTATTTTATCTCGAATCAGCTGATGTTCAATTGTATTTTTAACTTCTAGAAACCGTTCATGATCATTTTGTGAAAGTCTCGCTCAGGAAATTTGATTTAAAACGCCAAAATCATAATAATTGAATAATTATATTAAAGATTTTGTTCAATTTTTCATATAAAGTGAATGCCGTACTTTTGAAAGTGAAGTTAGGAGCTACACGTTGCACGTAAAGATATATTTTTTTGAAATTTTTAAGATCATGACCACAAGAAATGAGAAAAGGGGTGTAAAATCCGAACTTTTCAATCAGTGTACCGTCAAATTTGTTTAAGTCACACTAGATAAATTTTGAAAAAAGAATTGAAAAGTTTACGTAATTTCAAACATTTTTGCATTTTTAGATTGCCTAAATACAAAAACAGATTTTCTGACGAATTTTCAAAGGTAGATAATTTTCATACTTTTTGCCAATTTACAATTTTTTCAGATTTCTTTACATTAAAATACAACTATGATCTGGATTTTGAGTATATTAACGCAAGATTTCCGAACTAAATTTATATTCACCAGACAGCCAATTTCATACCGATTCTAGTGAGGTAGTTATATAAGCGCAGCAATACTATACAAAAATAATCGAGAGATCGAGAGAGATATGTTGGTTTTAGCCAGGAGTGTCGAATTGACACTCCAAGGATTGTAACGGGTGAAAATTTCAGGGACGGAGACGGATGAGGGTTAACCAACATTATATTTCGAACGGTAAATGAAAAATAAGTTCATTTATCTTTAAGGGGGGGGGGGGGGGGTGGTAGGGTCTAACGGGTATAAAAAAAACACCATTTTCACGATTTTTTTCTAGAGCTATCGATCAAACAAATGTATTCAAATTTTTTGCATTATACAAAGCATTGTTAAAAGAACATTAAGTAATTTTTTCGTAGAAAAATATTGAAAAATGAGCCGGTGACGGAGCACTTTCGAGGATGCCTTTTAGAAAACAGGATTTGCGGTGGACATTGTATCTCAGCACAGAATCATCTGAGGTAAAAAAAATCAGAGCAAAATATTTTTAATAGATGTTTTTCTGGACCCCAACGTTTATATTTAATTTAAAAAATTTTTTATGAAATTTTTGTGGCTGTTTGAAGTCAAAACTACGATTTTTCACAAAAAAAAATCCGCCATTTTTCACCTGTAAAATCTCCCCAAAGTAAAGAAAATAAAAAAGAAAAACGTTGGGGTCTGGTATTTTATATGTAGAAAATATGTTCCAAATTTGAAAAGAATCGGATAAGTAGTTTTCAAATGACGATGTCCACGGACTTTAAAAAAGTGCTTTCGAGAAAAACGCGTTTGAAGTTTCTGCTCTTGCTTCTTGCAGTATTAGATAGGAGGAGATAAAGGCCTATAATTTCTACAGTTTTGCTCCAATTGACTTGAAAATTTGACACAACATTTTTTAAATGTTGTGAAACAAAAAAATAAAAAAATCGATTTTTTTGAAAGTGTTAGACCCTACACCCCCCCCCCCCCCCTTAATGCAAATCGATTGTAATCTATAAAACTTGATAATTTAAACCACTTTCATCAACCACATATTTAAAAAATTTTGTTTCTTTGGATTTTTCATTGAATTGAATCTCACATCATAATCACTTTTTACTTTCGTTCCATTGCTAAGAAAAGTCTAAGACTGATGATACAATTCTTGAAATGCACCGAGAGCATCTGATTGAAATTTGGTCGTTCATGTTTTTTCCCCCGTTGTCCCGTCGAAACGTGGCGTTTCGTTTATTTTCCTGCGCTTTACCTGTTCCTGGCAGCAAATAAACGACCAAAAAAGTACGGAGGAGTTTACGGAGGAAAATGGAATCATAATAGCGGACACATTTTTCATTTCATGTAACAATTTTATTTCCTGTTATTTCGGGTTCCTTTCCCAAACTTTATTACCGCAGAGATTTTATTTCGTTTCTTCCAAGAAACAATATAGTAGCTATTTTTCTTTGGTTTTCGACTATATTGTTTCCCGCAATCGATTACGGTTCAATAATGGTGCTCCGAGGCAGATTGAATTTTCCGCGTTCGGTGTACACAATTTCTGGCGAAAAGCTTAGGTTATCATTTCGGAACGATATCAGCTATTTTGAAGTTTTTGACAGTTACAATAACTGGATTCATTTTTCCGGAGAAAAAGACTACTGTTGTTCTAATAATTTCAGCTAGTTATACCGATTACCAAACTGTAGTTGATTTTTTTTGCATCCAGCTATAAATATAATAAACAACTACAAACCGCAGATTGAACTTACGCAATGAAACATCCTAGTTAAGTAAAGTTAAGAGAAAAACTATAAATTTGTATTTCACATCTACAATATGTTTTTCAGACGCCATATAGGGGAACTGGTGGTTGCCCAGTGTGGACAAAACGCCCCACTGCAATATCTAGCTAGATATACACTTTTTTAAAGAATTCTGTACGGTATTCCCTTCTAATCAACAGTAGAAACCTTTTGAACAAAAAATTAGCATCAAATATGCGATAAATCCCTGCAAAAATCCAAAAATATTTTTCAAGCCATATTCCTTGCCATTTGTGCCTTGACTTCCGTAAGGAATTATGGCATCTATCGTCAAAAAAAATTACCTGACATCTGTTACAATGATGAACATTGGTCTTGAAAAGCATCACAAAACTAAAAATTTTCATTAGGACCAGGAATGATGAAAAACGTTTTCAGATTTTCGGATGACTTCTTCTGAAGGGGGTCGTCCATACAAGACAAATAATGTTTTCGCGATTTTGACGTTACTTTTCGTCGGATTGTGATGAAAATTTGCACATAGAGGTTTTGAGCGATGAGAAATTGATTTCAGTTATTGAATTTCGGGTCAGGGGTCGGCAAAAGGGGTCGTCCATATTAACTGTTCGCTGTTTTTGCGATATTGACGTTATTATACATATTATTCAGCTGAAAATCGGTACACGATAGTTTTGAGGGACGTGCAATCGATTTGAGGTATCAAATTTAGTGAAAGGGGCCGGCAAAAGGGGTCGTCCATATCAACTTTTCAATATCTTAGTGATATTGACGTTATTATACATCGGACTGGGATGAAAATTTGCACATATAAGTTATTAGGGACAAACAATTGATTTCATTTATCCAAATTACAAACAGGGGTCGGCCAAAGGGGTCGTCCATATTAACTATTCACTGTTAATGCGATATTGTCGTTATTATACATCGGATTCAGATGAAAATTGGTACACGAGAGTTTGGAGGGACGAGCAATGGATTTCAGGTATTAAATTCAGTATAAGGGGCCGGCAAAGGGGGTCATCCATATAAACCTTTCAATATTTTTGCAATATCGTCGTTATTTGACATCGGATTGTGATGAAAATTTGCACACGGTAGTTTTCGGGGACGGGCAATCGATTTCAAATGTCAAATGTTTTGCCAGGGGTCGACGAAAGGGGTCGTCCTATTAATTAATTTTTCACTGTTTTTAGCAATTCTGACGTTATTATGCAATAGATTGCTTTGAAAAATTTGCACACGGGAGTTTTGAGGGAAGGGCAATAATTTAAAGATATCAAAGATTGAATAAGGGGTCACCGAAAGGGGTTCAACTTTTGGTAATCATTGCGTTGTTATGCAACGATCGAGTCAAAATTTATACACGGGTTTTTTTCGGCACGGTCAATTGATTCCTGATTTCAAATTTAGTAGCAGACGACAGAAAAAGTAATCGTCCAATAGTTTTGCTATTATTACTTAACAATGAATTCGGAAGTGCATCTGGAAAATGTTCGGCAATTAACTTTCATACAAACTATTCATGACATACTCCAAGTTCAAAGCGAAACGGAGTTCGTATGGGATCAGCTAGTTATATCAAAATATCATATCAATCATAGCACTTTAGTTGAATCTACCATATATAATAGTTGAACTCCCAACATCAATGATGTTATGATGTTATGTTGAGATTTTTTTTTTTTTTGATTTTTCATCGCTTTATTTGCGAATAATTTATAGTGTCTATAGTTTTGTTTGATGTTACATCATAGTCCCTTTAAAATTCAATTTGGGAAAACACAGTATAGATAAGCGTTTTTTACAGTTCTCTATTGAATCAACTGACCATCATCTAAAAATATCAACAGATTAAATAACATTGTATCCTCTGACAACAAAAAATCTGCTGGAACACCCCAACCGTTGAACCATGAGAACATGGAAAAGTGAAAAGTGGAAATAATAACAATTTCACTTTGTACCGGAAACTAACATAACCGCACACACACAACCCCAACATTCACCCACACACTACGAACCGCTATCATTTACCTTCTCAACGGGTTGCGTTTTTCGACCAGTGTCAGTCAGCCAGTTCCGGGGAAAACCCGAACTGGAGGCGAGGAACATTTATGCAAATAAAATTAAAATGTGGACGAACCTTTTCGGTCCCTAAATAGACGGTCGGTCAGCTCAGTGCTATACGGTGTGGTTGGAAACTCTCCTCCCTTTTCTCTCCCTAACCTTTGAAATAGATCCATGTGGTTGACAGGATGGCTTCATTTTTGCTGAAAGGAATGTTCATTCATTTCCATGAAAATTTTTGACATTTTTTTTAATTCGTAAAATAATAAACGAATAGTGATAAAGAGTGTGAAACCATTTTTTCGAGTATCATTTATCCAAAAGTTGGGATAAAAAAAATAAGAAAAATATGCAGCGTCAAACACGAGTTTTTTTTTGTTTACAATGTAGAGGCCAACATAACAATTGAAGGTTGGCAAGAACGTTTAAATTCTGGACTTAAACGGGACCCTTGACTGACACCAGCCGGGTTCCTAGCAAACACTTGTATATGAGATGTCAAAAGACTCAACAGAACTGATTTTAATTGATAATTGACGATCCTTCGAGAAACTTCCCAGCAAACAAGAAATCGTATCAGAAATGATAACTTAAGTCGTTTACAATCGTTTTGCAATTTATACTGAAAAGTAAAAAGATCGTATAAAATGTCGTCTGAAGTCAGTTTAAATCGGATATGATAGGAAGTTTGCCATGTTGAAATGATTTTGCTCCCGCGCGGGCTTCAAATGAAAAAATCATCGTCATGTTCTCTTTACAACCAGCAGTGCCTCCAGATGGCCTAAAATCCGATGGAAATTAAGTAATACTGACCATTGAGAGAACTGGAAAATATTGTCGCTGGTAACGATTTGAAGACTATGAGAACACAATCTTGCGCATTCTTGCATTCCTCCGATAGATACGAATAAGGTGTCGGATAACGCCAAATTAACTATAAGGTTTAGCATCCTTAAGAAATGAAATTTATGTATGTACAGTACCGTTCATAATTGTATAGAAATTGGAAGCAAGCGCACTGTCACTTCGACTTTGAGTTTCCGTAAGTTTTTACGCTGATGATATTTTTTGATCAAATTTTTTGCGTTAGATAGATCAACTATCACGCTATTATATCACAAAATTTAAGCTTTCTGGAGTTTGTGTGGCCTGAGAAACAGTAATTCTACGAAAATCGGACTTTTTGGACTTTTCTCATTCAAACTGCAATATCTCTGAAACTACGCTACATTTTTTATTGAAATTTTGCAGAGTGATTGTTGAAATATAAAACTAACATGTCTGAAGTTTTCAAAAAGTTCTATCGATGAAATCAAAAGTTACGCGAGGTGCAATATTTCAGGCATGAACCATGAAATGCGATTTCTATAGAATTTTGGACGATTCATGAAAACAATATCGTTTCCTCTACCAATCAGACAAAAAATGTCTGGCAAAAGCAATGAAGAAAAGAAAAAATGGAATAAATGATCCATTTGTGTTTTGAAATCAGAATCTCGCGATATTGTCGTGATTTTTCGGTTGAAATGGATTTACCGGTTGTTAAACAGTGAATTTGATTTTCCTATGGAAACATTCGTCCAAAATTCTATAGAAATCGCATTTCAAGGTTCATGCCTGAAATATTGCACCTCGCGTAACTTTTGATCTCATCGATAGAACTTTTCGAAAACTTCAGATGTGCTAGCTTTATTTTTCAACAATTACTCTGCAAAATTTCAATAAAAAATGTAGCGTAGTTTCACAGATATTGCAGTTTGAATGAGAAAAGTCCAAAATGTCCGATTTTCGTAGAATTACTGTTTCTCAGGCCACACAAACTCCAGAAAGCTCAAACTTTGTGTTATAATAGTGTGATAGTTGATCTATCTAACGCAAAAAATTTGATCAAAAAATATCATCAGAGTAAAAAGTTATGGAAGTTCAAAGTCGAAGTGACAGTGCGCTTGCTTCAAATTTCTATACAATTATGAACGGTACTGTATATTGCCTCCACTTTGGTAGGTAAATGCTGTTTTTTAAACATTTATACGATCATTCTATAATGTAGGTTTTGAGACGTATAAAAATATAGCTAAAAAAAGTTTGCTGGGTTTTGATCCAAAAATGCTATCCTCCAAAGTGCAAAGGGAGGCAGTTTGCGGATCGGGATTTAAGAACCATTCTAAGAAGACCAACCGGCTGTTGAGACCTTGGGGTGGGTATGTTGTATTGGTCTAGATCAGGTTCCACCTACCGTTTCCAACCGTCGATCAACAGACTAATTGGTCGAAAAGTACGCGAAAAAAGGCAAGTTTTTCGGTCGGTCGAAACATATAAACTGACTGCAAAAACTAAATTCCTAGAACCAATCTTCCCTGCCCCTAAAAAAAAATTCCCCAGGGTTGCTTCGGAGTCCAAAAAGGGGTCCAAAATACTATTTAGTCAGGGTCAACCCTACTCCACCAACCAACCAAAAAATACGTAAACCTTAAAGTGGTTTAAAAAAACATTAATTAACGGTTGAAAACAGTTTCTGAACAAACTCTTCAATAAAATTTATTTGTTGTGGTTTGTTGTTTGTGGGGCAAGGAAGGTGGTGTTAATAACATTTTTGAAACTCTACTAATTATCTTTAAACCAAATTTATTTACTAGATCTTCTTCATTATTTAACCTTTTCCCGATGTACTGATAACACTTGTTTACAAAATTGAAAAAAAAATCGTGAATTATTTAAACCAAAATTGGGCGCTGAATCCAAAAAAAAATTTAGTTTTTGAGTTAAGGTCCACATATGAAATTTTTGAAAAGTAAAAAAAGTACTTAAATTCAATTATCTCAGACTGCAAAGAATTTATTTGAAATCTTTTTTTTGCATATTGAAGGTTAATAAATTTTTTATCGATCATCTGAACTGTATATTTGGTTATGACCAACAGAATTGTTCATATAATTGAATGTGTGATAGAAGAAATGATAAAAAAAAAATTTTTTGGAAAAAATTTTATTTTATCGACAGTTTTGGACTCGATGGTAACATTTAGAAAATCTGATTTTCTATGGGCCTTAAATGGCAATTCGAGTAGTTATTTCTCTAAATCGGTAGAAAAATTAAGAAGTTATGTTTACCTAACTAAAACAGTAGTTTTTACATTTTGATATTTTTTAATGAACCGCAGGGTACTAATCTTAGTATAGGATTCGTCGCCTTGGGTTCCATATTCGGGTGACGGGTGTATTTCCTGGGAGGCCCTTCACATCAAAAGCGTGTGACGCTCTCTTACTCAAGTCAACTGCTCAGTTTAGCCACACGTTGCAAATGTTGAAGATCTCCCTCCTAACTTTTTCATCCTGAGAATTTGTTTGGGCCCGGCAAGTGAAACAACCGAAATGAGCATGGTGACGAACGTGTAAAACATGATATATCTTACTCGCTCAAAGCTGAAATTGATCCTTAGGTTACCAAAAGGTCACATGCCAAATTTCAGCAATATCAGACCATGGGGATGGGTTACTTGAGTCTCAAGCGTGAATGGAATTTAAAGGTCCGTAAACTGGGGGAACTTTGATCACCGGGGTAACTTTGGTCAACGTGAAATTCTTGCAGATAATCACCATTAACTAAGTCTGAAGTTAAAATATCTGAAAACTGTTTTCTGCGTTTAAAAGCCAATAAATTGAGTTTCAAATAGGCTAATTTGGTAAGACGTTGGCAATTTTTTTTATATAACTTAAAATGTAGTTCTAAAATTTTTAATTATCTGGTTTTTCGTAGACTCACAAACAAACACCTCTCCTGATAAAATGATACCATTTAGAAGCAAATGAGTTGTTTTATATGAAAGTTAAACTTTTTTGTTTCGTATAGGTATAGTTTAAGAGTTATTTATATGGTGATTCTACAATAATTTTAGGAAATTAAAAAAAAAACGAACATTTTCTATGAAAAGCCTGTATAGAACAAATGGCTTAAATCCTTAATGGTTAAGTTTGAATAAAAAAAAAAAAAAAAAAAATGGAACAGTGGTAGGAGCTGGGGAATTGCATGAAGGTAAAATTTCATTTGTTTTTGTGGTCAAAAAATAATGAGAAATGTTTATAATTTTTGCCCCTAAATGTATGCAACAAGATTGTCCATCTTTTGAATATATATTTGTTTTTGAAAGAAAACGTTGAAAAATTTGATTGAGTCCAAAAAAAAAAAAATGTTATCGATGTTTTAAGCTTTCTGTGCTAATTGTCATCAAAAAAAATAATTTTGAAGATGTTGAGATACGTTAAAACCACAGTGATCAAAGTTACCCCGAAACATGAAATCTGGTTCTGTAACAAACATTTAGTTATATTAAGGTTGCCAGAATTTTTTCAGCACGTATCCGGGCCAGACAATCCGGACAGTTTTCTATAAAAAAAACCTGGCAAAATCCGGGCATTTAATTTTCAAATCGAGACCAAAAATTCGGGCAAAATCCGGGCAAATTATGTGAAAACCCAGAAATTACTCAACCAAAATCAAAATAAAAGAATTGAAAAAAATATTTTTATCATCAAAATTCAAAAACAGATTTGAAATCGTATTTAAGTCTTTGAAAAATCCTTTCATGATTATTTTTGCAAAATCTGCTCAAATTTTTTTGTTTTGGTGGCTAAATAAAAAAAATTACAACACAGTTTTTTTTTTATGTTTTATTTGCCAAATAAAGTGAAAAAATCTGGACAAAATCCGGGCCACCGGGCCGGGCTGGACTGTTCTAAAATTTTGTATCAAATATCCGGGTAAACCCGGATAAAATCGGGCAATCTGGCAACCTTAAGTAATATCCACTAATGTCCGGATATTTTATGCAAAATTTTGAGAAAGTTCGGTCCGGCCCGGTTGCCCGGATATCGTGAAAAAATTCCGGATATTGCCCGGATTTTTTCACAATTTTCACAAAGAAACTAAAAAAAACAAAGTTTTTGAATGAGTTTTAGCAAAATCGATTAACGGTATGGACATTTTCAACGATTGTTTCAAATAATTTCGCTGATTTACTTTTATAAACCTTTAAATATTTAAGTGTTCCAAAAAGAATTTGGAAGTCTGCAATTACATTAATAAAATATTAATTTCATTTTTTTGCATTTTTCCTTTGATTTTATATATAACTAGCAGATCCCGTACGAACTTCGTTTCGCTTTAAATCATTGGTACGTCAAAATGAGTTTAGAAAATGAATTCGAAACATTCTTTCGACAATTTTGGGGAAAAAATTCAACAGTGTTTAAAGTCGCTACTATTACTATTACTTGAAATTCAATTTAAACGGTTGATTGGCTTTTTAATAAAATTTATGTGAGAGTGTTTTCTTCTCGATCGGTTGCAAAATCTAGACATTATGGCAGAAACATGTTCTATTTGTTTATGTGCACGACTCTGCTTGACCTTCACACTTAAATTGGTATCAATTAACTGCCTCCAACAAAATTATTGCTCAAAACACTGAACTTTCAATGAAACCCTCTTTTTCTGTCCCATGGCCCGAAATTCGAAAATTGAAACCAATTTTACGTTCCTCAAAACCCACTTGTGCCATTTTTTCTTTTCAAATTATATGTAAAATAACGTCAGGAACTTGAAAACAGTGAGCAGTGAATATAGACGCCCTATCGCCGACACGGAACATGCTACCTTTAGTCATAGCTCATAGTTTATAACCCTCATTTGAACATTTTCATCTCAATCCAGTGCATGATCACGACAATATCGCGAAAACAGTGAGCAACTAACATGGACGGCCTTTTTTTTACCACGATTCAAATCTTGACACCTGAAATCAATTATCTTTTCTGTTAAACTCCCATGTGTCAATTTTCATTACAATTCTATGCTATTCTATCTCTATCTCTATATCTATTCTATTCTATCAAGAGAATATCGTAAAAACAGTGAACAGATAATAACCCCTTTTGCCGACCCCTGAGTCAAGATTTGAAACCTGAAAGCAAAAGAGCGTCCCTCAAAACTCCTATGCGGAAATTTTCATCTCAATCCAATGTAGAATAACGTCAAAATCGCAAAAACATTAAAGTTGGGTATGGAGCACTCCTTCAGCCGACTTCTGATCCGCAATTCGAAACTTGAAATCGATTGCTCGTCTCTCAAAACACTCATGTGCTAATTTTCATCACAATACGATCTATAATAACGCCAATATCGCAAAAACATTAATCAGTGGATATGGACGACCCCTTTGGCCGACCCCTGACCCTAAATTTGATAACTGGAACCGATTGCTCGTCTCTCAAAACACTCATGTGTAAAATTTTATAACAATCCGATGTAAAATGAATCCAATATTCCAAAAACATTTACCAGTGGATATGGACGACCCCTTTGGCCGATCTCTGACCCTAAATTTGATAACTTTAATCGACTGCTCGTCTCTCAAAACACTCATGTGGAAATTTTCATCACAATCCGATATAAAATAAAGCCAATATCGCAAAAACATTAATCAGTGGCTATGGACGACCCCTTTGGCCGAAACCCTGACCCTAAATTTGATAACTGGAACCGATTGCTCGTCTCTCAAAACACTCATGTGTAAAATTTTATAACAATCCGATGTAAAATGAATCCAATATTCCAAAAACATTTACCAGTGGATATGGACGACCCCTTTGGCCGATCTCTGACCCTAAATTTGATAACTTTAATCGACTGCTCGTCTCTCAAAACACTCATGTGGAAATTTTCATCACAATCCGATATAAAATAAAGCCAATATCGCAAAAACATTAATCAGTGGCTATGGACGACCCCTTTGGCCGAAACCCTGACAATACGTCATAATCTAATATTATGTTATTAGAAAGATATGAAAGCTCCCCACCTCCCTTTCTATATCCCCACTGGAAGAATAAAGGGGTCTGAAATTATCATAGAAACATTTCTCGTATTCAAATACCTTTCCATGCAAATTTAGGTTCCATTAGCTTGATTAGTTCTCGAGCAATGTAAAAAATTGTAATATAGCCCCCTCCCCTTTTCTTATCCTCCCACTGGAAGTAGGGATGGGTTCCAAATATTCAAAGAAATATTACTTGTACTTGAATACCTTCCCATGCTTAAATTGTTTTTATGTGCTTGATCAGTTCTCGAACAATGCAAACATCTGTCTTTTATTTGGGAGACCCCCTCCCCTATCCAGCGAGAACAACAGGTCTTAAACCATAATAAGAACCTTCACAGAACTCAACATTGAATGGGAGTAGGCGTTGCCTGAGTGAAATGTTGAAAATTTTCTTGCGAAAAAATTTTTCTCTCTTAGTTTACCCAAAAAAAAATGTAATTATTCGTTAAAGTGAAGTGCCTTTTACTAACCTCAAGTGAAAGAAAATATACTAAGTAAAATTTCTCCGGAAATAAAATGTTTTCCAAGAGACGAACCTGGGTTGGTGCTGGGCCCTTCGGACCTATATTGGATCATTTGATATCGAGACAAAGAAAGGATCCAGATTCAGCTAAGTGTTTTTCCTTGTTTTCTCTAGATAGTTTTCAAGTTGTTGATTTAACAAGTGTTTTTTTCTACATACTTCTTAATTGAATCGAAGTTTTCGAAATTTTGACGATGATTTAACAGTAAAGGTTAAATATTTCCGCAGACGATTTCACGGAAATATTCCAACGGCATGTTACCTTTAAACTTGTGCACAAGGCTAATATAAAAGCAGCATACATTTAGAATTTTTTGTTCGCAGAAAACTCATGAAGTTGTGCAAAACTTTTTTTGATAATCCAAGATTTTTTTTCGGTACGGTTACAAGGTCAGTTACGGTTCCTGTGAATTTAAAATGAAAATACGTTGTAAATATTTTGATAATTCATTATGAACAATTAATAACGGATTTTTTTTCCAATCAAATGAATTGCGCCAGAAGTAATACTTTACCATACGTACTCTTTTAAGAGTACATGTACTCTTTTCCGATCGAGAAATGAGCGTACTCTTCTTTTTGTGAAATCTTGCGGTTTGTACTATTTTTTATATACATCATATACATTTTATCAGAGAAACGAACTTATTTCTTCCAGTGCTTGAGTTCGGGTACAAGAAGTCCGAAGAAATTCAACACTTTATGCATTCACGGCACGGTTCCTCAGGTTTCTCTACTTTGTTGAGTTTTTCAAACAATGAAATAAAATGGAAAGAACCACAAATCGATAAAAATCGCGAAAAACTAGTTTCTATTTCATCAGCAATTCTTTTCTATAAGTGAAATACAAAAACTTCAAAATTTGAAAACAGCTTTTGATAAAAGTTTCTCCCAGGCGTCGAAATAAACTGTGCAAGAAATCAGCGCCTTTGATTATGCAATTAGCACTCAAACAGTTGCCAAAGAGCACAACAGCAATTTGAACTCTTTTTGAAATGCAACATTTTCTCATGTTTGCGATGTTCTGATCTCTATCTCTTCGAATCTCCCCACCCACCGACCCTTTGATTTTTCACTAAAATTCTGCAAGAAAATGAACAAAAACTTGGAACGATAATTCTCAATTTGTAAAAGTATTTATTGAAAAGTCATAATTGCAGATAAGTCACAAAACTAGCAACTTATTGGCACTATTAGAATGGCCTTAAATTGCCTGGTTTCTCCCGTTTCTCTTAAATATTTTGAAATATGATTTCAACGTACTCTTTTTGGTGTTGAAGGATATGGTAACCCTCGGTTAGACCAAGTGTTCGACGTGTTCTTGCGAATGTGGGATGCCCGAGAAGTTGGAGAACGGTTGCCATGAACCGATTGAATTGGAGGAATATTGTTCATCAGGTTATGTCGTGAGACGGAACACCAAATAAATAAAATAAAATAAAAGACATTGTCGATGAACAGAAAGACTTTATCAATTTTAAAGCAGCCTACAACTCCATTTTACCTAAAATCAAAACACTGACAGACAAATATAAAACATAACATCAAAAGTTAACAAATAACTACAAACAGTAGTAAAGACGATCGCTAGATTAAGGAAGTTTAAAATAGTTATAGTAAAAGGGAAAATTATAGTAAAACAAATTTAACTTAAGGTTCGCTGAAGAGGAGTGATAAGCCAAAAGTAACTCGAAACGTCCGAACCAACAGGCAAGTAATGTTTTAATGGAATTTAAATGAAAGGGTTATTGATTTCAGGTATCAATTTTTTTTATCTGCGGTTGGGGGGGTCGTCATATCATCTGTTCACTGTTTTTGCGATATTGGCGTGGTTATGCATAAGGTTGTGATGAAATTTTGTTGACGAGAGTTTTGAGAAAAGTGTCCAAAACTAGAAGCGATATAAAAAATCGGACAAAAAGTTCGAATTCATGGCAAAAAGTTCTTTCAAAATCAAATTTTTAAACATAGGTATTGAAAATGCGGATCCTCTGTGTAATTTATCCAAACAATCAATTAAGTTCATCAGTTTTTAATCATATCGCAGAATTATTTCATGCATAAGTTTTGAAAATTTCAAGCACAAATAAAGAAGAACTTTGAAATTCATCTTGAATCACAAACGTTTACTATCTGCGATTCAAAACGAATTTCAATGTTTTCTCGCCAAATGACTGGATGAGTGACACGTCGTTCGAGAAAAGCTGTCTTGTCGCTCAACGAAGAAATAACGTTTTAGCAGAGCCACTCAATCCACCATCGATCATTTTCGAAGCTTCTGACACATGGTGACACTTTCCCGTTCGATGGGTTCTCCGGAAACGTTCTTGTTTGCTCTGTGTCCTCAAGTTGATTGATTGCAGCGGCGCTATTACCAGGGTCCCGAAAAGAGGTGAAAGTCAATTTACTTTTACCTCGAAGATTGGTTCAAGGTTGGTTTCGATAATCATCTACCATGGAAAAGAGTATATTTTGGGGGTAGTTATTGGAAATCCCTTTTTAAACTTTTCCATGTTCTAGAAATTTGAATGATGCCTCATTCCTCATTCCACCTCTTCAAATTCTCTGGGAAGGGAGCGTTTTTTCCCACTCAATCAACAGCTTTGTTATCGGGATAACCTCCAACATGACCTTCGCCGAATCGCAAGCCAAAGAAAGGAAAATCTTACACAATCAGCAAAATTACCTTCCGCCTTATGTTGGCTCTTCCTAATAACCTTCTCGATTCATGCCTTTCCGTTCACCATTCACAGATTTGCTGCTAAGCGCGGCTCCTGTTTTGTGTGTAACACATCGAACCTATATCGGGGGTCCATAATTCATTCAAACGAGAGCCCACCCGATAAACCTACTATAGGAGTAAGGCTAAGACATTCCGAATGATGAAGATGCTGTTTCCTGGGATGACGACGACGCTCGCCTGATGAAGCTGCTGATGATGATGGCGATACTGATGCTGATTATGATGATGATGATGATGACAAACTCACTGCCATTGTCAGCATAATCTTGATGACTGAGTGATGATGTGCCTTCAGAGAAAAGCCACGTAATCATGCGGCCAAAAACATTTCTAGCCTACACAATTGCGGTTTTTCGCGAGGACTTACGGTGTGTAGGGGGGGAAAACGATTTAGATTTTCTTGCCACAGCCTTTTAGGCAGATGAGAACAATAAGCTACAGACTGTGAATGGATTACTTTGGTTTGCTTTCGAATTTTGTGAAGGTGTGAAGAAGAAGCGTGAAAAATATATATGTGGGATGAAAAAGGATTTTCTTTTTTTTTTTTTTAATATGTCTTTATTAGTCTTTTAATCATTACATTTAAGTTACATTATTAAAGTTAAATTAAAGTGTTCAGATCAATTATGATCAGTTCAACTCTTTGATACAGTTAATTTTAAACATTGTTTATTTGATTTAAATTTGCTTTAGCAATAAATAATTTGATTTAAAGGAGAATATCCTGTTAAGCAAAAAAGAAAAGATGTATAAACTTAATCCTAAATCCTAAAAACTAACTTAATTGTAAAGAGAACGAATCTCTGCGATGGAAGACTGCATCGATTTGCCTCTGAAGTTGGAGATGATTTTGTTGGCCATCTCTTCGATTGATTCAATGCCCGCAATCCGATGAAGATCTTCGGTGCTGTGCCAAGGTGGAAGCCGCAAAATCATTTTCAGAACCTTGTTCTGAATCCTCTGGATGGCTTTCTTCCTCGTCGCGCAGCAGCTAGACCAAATCGGAACTGCATACATTATCGCTGGTCGAAAGACCTGTTTGTAGATTAACATCTTGTTTCGCAGACACAACCTGGATTTCCTGTTGATGAGAGAATAAAGAGATTTAGTGTATTTATTACATTTAGATTGAATATCTTCAATGTGATTTTTAAAAGTAAGATTCCGATCAAGTGTGAGTCCCAAGTACTTCACGTGATCAGACCATTCTAATGAAACCCCATTAAAAGTTATGGAATGATTTTCATTAGGTTTTAAAAAATTTGCTCTTGGCTTATGGGGAAATAAAATAAGTTGAGTTTTGGAAGCGTTAGGAGAAATTTTCCACATTTTCAAGTAATTCAAAAAGGAATTTAAATTTTGTTGCAATCTACTGCGTACCACCCGTAAATTTCGACCTTTGGCTGAAAGCAAAGTATCATCAGCAAATAATCTTCTACCTTTTCCTTCTGGTACATCAGGAAGATCAGAAGTAAAGATATTGTATAAAATTGGCCCAAGTATACTGCCCTGAGGGACCCCAGCTCTAATGGGAGTCCTTTCAGAGTATGAATTTTGATAGCTTACTTGTAAGGTTCGGCTAGTCAAATAATTTTGAATAATTTTGGTGAGATATACAGGAAAATCAAATCGAGCTAATTTAGCTACTAAACCTTTGTGCCAAACACTGTCAAAAGCTTTTTCAATATCAAGAAGAGCAACACCAGTTGAATAACCTTCAGATTTGCTAGCGTTAATCATATTAGTTACACTCAAAAGTTGATGTGTAGTAGAGTGTCCATGACGAAAACCAAATTGTTCATCAGGGAAAATAGAATTCTGATTAATGTGAATCATCATTCTATTCAAAATAACTCTCTCAAATAGTTTACTTAAAGAAGGAAGCAAACTAATTGGTCGATAACTTGATGGCTCCGAAGCACTTTTTCCAGGTTTCAAAATTGGAGTTACTTTGGCATTTTTCCATTTATTGGGAAAATAAGCCAAGTGAAAACATTTGTTGAAGATTTTAACTAAAAAATTTAAAGTGCTTTCAGGCAACTTTTTAATAAGAATATAGAAAATCCCATCTTCCCCCGGAGCTTTCATATTTTTAAATTTTTTGAAAATCAATTTAAGTTCATCAATATTTGTCTCACAAGAACTTTCAAATACATTTTGTTCAGAAAGAATTTCATCAAATTCAAGGGAAATTTGAGCATCAATTGGACTTACAACGTTTAAATTAAAATCATGAGCAGACTCAAATTGTTGGGCTAATTTTTGAGCTTTTTCTGAATTAGTTAAAAGAAGTTTATCCCCATCTTTCAAAGTAGGAATTGGCTTCTGGGGCTTTTTCAGAATTTTAGTCAATTTCCAAAAAGGCTTTGAGTAGGGTTTTATGTCCTCTACTGCTTTAGCAAAATTTTCATTACGAATGAAATTTAAACGACGTTTGATCTCTTTTTGAAGGTCGCAATAAATAAATTTTAAATAAGGATCCCCCCTCGACGAATGTTTTTCAGTCGTATCAAAAACTGAAGATCATCATCAATTAAAGGTTGATTAAATTTATGTTTAACTTTAGGTATTGAAGCGGCTTTAGCATTGACTATTGAAGTTGTCAAATTTTCTATAGCCAAATCAATATCTTCTATTGAATTCAGTGGAACGTTTACATCTAAATTACGTTCAATAAAATTCATATATCGCTCCCAGTTAGCCTTTTGAAAATTAAAAGTTGATTTTAAAGGGTTTTCAATGGGACTTTGGGATAAAGAGAAAGTTATTGGAAGGTGGTCTGAATCGAGGTCCGCATGAGTAACTAATTGACTACAATGCTCGCCTAAATCCGTTAGAAAAAAATCAATTGTGGAAGGATTTCTAATCGAAGAAAAACAAGTATGCCCATTAGGATATTCAACAGTATAATAACCTGCAGAGCAATCATTAAACAAAATATTCCCATTAGAATTTGATGAAATATTATTCCAAGATCGGTGTTTTGCATTAAAGTCACCAATAATAAAAAATTTAGATTTATTTCTGGTGAGTTTTTGTAAATCTCCCTTCAAAAAATTTTTCTGTTCACCGCTACATTGAAAAGGCAAATATGCGGCAACAATTATAATTTTCCCCATAGAAGTTTCTAATTCAATTCCAATTGTTTCTAAGACTTTTGTATTGAAAGAAGGAAGAAGTCTAAATTTGAGACGACTATTGATGACAATAGCTACACCCCCACCTTGTCGATCAAGTCGATCATTTCGTAAAATTTTAAAGAAAGCATTGCTTTTCAAGTTATTGTCTGGCTTTAAAAAAGTTTCAGTGATGGCAGCAATATGTATGTTTTGAGTTTTCAAAAATAAAAAGAATTCATCTTGGTTAGCCAGCAAAGATCTAGCATTCCAATTCATAATGTTTAAACATCTATTTGGATCCATGAGGGAATCGTAAAGTCATAATAATTTTGTTAGCATAATTAAAAGAAGTTTGGAAAGCTTCAAACATTGAATTTGCTTTCAACATAAGTTGCATCATTTCCATTAAATTTTGATGCAAAAATTTTAATTTTTCCTCAGTAATCTCACCCAAATCAACAAAATTGTTAGGATCAGAAAATGAAGGAGAAGAACAAGTATTTGAATTTCGGGGATTTTCCCAAGCCTTCGCATGAACGTTGAGACTTGGTTTTTTCCCATTTTTATTAGTTAAACCTGAAGAGGGAAACCCATTTTCAACCACCTCTGAGAACGTTAAACAACGAGTCTGGGGCGCAGATTCAGCACAGGTAACATTAAAATCACTTCGGGTATTACCCAGCCGTGATTCCAATGTAGACCGAGGCTGACCGCGAACAGGCAGGTTGTTTGCCGGCCCGACGTGTGAAGACGAAAAAGAGGAAGGAGGAGAAGAAACTTTTCTGGAAACTTTGGGATTTTTCCTAGAAGCAATAATTTTTGCCCTGATGGGACAGTCTAGAGAATTCGAGGAATGATTACCTGCGCAATTCGCACACTTAAAAAATTCTGTTTTTGGCTTATCACCACCAAAAAGGCATTTAGATTTTTCATGATCGAATGAGCCGCAAAACATGCATCTGGCATTCATTCTACAATTTTTAGTGCCGTGACAAAAAGCTTGACAACGACGACATTGCGTAATGTTTTGTAAAAAATTGGTAGTAGATTTACGAAAAGGTTCAAATTTTACTCGACAATGAAACATAAGACGAGCCTTTTCCAGAATTTTTAAATTATTAACCTGATCCTTTTTAAAATGGATCAAATAAAGTTCAGGAGCAAAACCAACACTACTGGTATTATTCGTGTTGGTTCTTTTCCTCATTTGAATTACTTGAATTGGAGAAAAACCTAACAAAGAATTTAATTCAGCTGTGATCTCATCCGGTGTCTGATCGCCAGTGAGACCACGAAGTACAACTTTAAATGGACGATCACTTCTAGTGTCGTACGTAAAAAATTGGTGTTTTTTATTATTCAAATAATTTAAAACCTTTTGAAAATCATTAAAAGATTCCGCCAATATACGAGCAGTTCCCCCTCGACCGATCTGAAAAGAAATCTTCACATCCTTGACGGAAGTAACGATTTCTTTTCGAAAGGCATTGAAGTCAGGAATCGTGACCGTTATTGGTGGAATCTTTTCGTTTTTAAGAGTATAAGAAGAAGAAGGTTTCTTAGTACTCTTATCAGAATTAAATATGAATATTTCCTCATCACAGATGTTATGAAGGACATCGAATGAATTGGAAATTTCAACTTTTTTGGGCGATGGACCTGAATTAGGTTCGGCAATCCGTTTTCTTCCGGCCCTTGACCCGGCCGATGACTTCCCCATGCTGGAAAGAAAAGAGAAAATATGAATAAAAGAAAATGAAAATAATTTTAGCACTGAAAAGTGCTGATTGAAATACAGGTAAAGAAAAAATAAATAATGTAAAATGTTCCTGCAGGTACACAGCAACGATACGATGCTCCGGCGTACGTGTTGACGGCTCAACGGTACAGATGGAAGTGAGGGATGAAAAAGGATGGTTTTCCTGGATATTTGGTATCAAATCGGTCATTCCATTTTAAAGCCTTCGGTACTTCCGGCAAAGTAAAAAAGTTGTGAAATTTTCTCAGGAAAAAAAAGTTCTGTTAATATCAATTAATTAAGCTCAAGCGTTTCTAATTACGATGAAAGTTTAGCAGCTCATAGCATATGCTGCAAACGATCAAAGTAAACTGAAATCACAGAGTTCAGTGACTGTTCTCAGCAGACTACACGGTAAACTGAAATAACCTAGTTCGGTAAATTATTTTACCGTACCTGTTCTCTAATTACGAAAAAAATAGGTAATTGATGACTGTAACGTTTATTTTCTACCGCACTCCGTATCGATTATTGACTTACCGAAGTTCGGTAAGAATAATGTAAACAATTTTTTTCGATAAAAAACACGACAACAAACAACACAAACGTCAGTTTTTCGGTTTAATCATTCCGAATCTCCCATCTCACTCTTGCTAGATTCCCGCGTTTTGACGTCTGGTAAAGAAATGGCGTGTTTTATGAAAATGGTTCGAGATGATTCGACTCTCAAATCACGATTTTTCTCGCGTAAAACGCTGTACATCCGAAGATGAAATTACCGAATTTTTGGTAAAAATTACAGGTATTTCGGCAAAATCTACTGGATTTCACGGTAAATATTTTCGAACTTTTACAGCTTTCCGGTTAAAAAACCACGGTATTTCGATAAAACTTACATATATAACGGTAATAATAACAGGTATTTCGGTAATAATTAGAGGTATTTCGGTAATATTTACAGGTATTTTGGTAAACTCTACCGGATGTTCGAATTATATTACCTTGCTTTTAAAGGTTTTCGATTGAACATTACCGGCCTTTCGGTAATATTCACAGGCAGTTCAGTGACTACTACCGGTCGTTCGGTAAAACAACGAGCTGGCGAGGTGACGACTGTCATTTTTATTTCTTTGATAAATGATCATTGAAAGCATCATCCGAGTTTCGGTAAAATTTTGTCAAAAAAGACTCGTAAGAATGTCACTTTTCGTCCATGAAAAAAAAATTACCAAATAGATCAACGAACTCAATATGTTGGAAATTCGGTAAAATAACTACCGAACTCGGTTCTATCCGCTTAGGTACTGTGATGATTGTTGAATTCCCATGCGATAGCTCGCATTGAACAATCAATGTTCTTAATAAAAGAAAACGATACAAAACTATTTGCAATAATAAAAAAAACCAAGCAGAGCCAGGAACAAATCAACACACTTGTACCTATTATGCTTCCGACAGCAAACAGGGTTGATGGTAAAATATGTGCTTTATGCTAATGAGATCGGCGCGTTTTCTTTTATTTCGAAGAACCTTATCCAAGAAAAACCCACCAACAACAGCTGGCGCCTTTCCTGAACGATTCCGTCCAACGATATCGGATGGCGTGGTGCAAATTGATTACATCTGAAATGAAATGTAGAACAACTTAATTGCTACCGGTCTGCTATTGATGGGAGGAAGGCCAGAGAAAGGTTCAGACTTACAGAGCATATTTTATTTTGCTGGAAACCACCAAACTTTTACTGGATTCCGTCCCACTAGCTTTCCAGCCAAATTTCCAGAATTTCGATTGTTGGAAAATCAAGCAAATTCAATTGCTGAAAATCAGCATTTAAAAAAAACGGAAATTTTTGTTGTGTTAAAAGATTTAAGTTTTCAATATTAAATCCTCATGGTAATCATATTTCCTACGTGACATTTATTTAAATTTTTCACAAGTATTGAACACCATGCTCCATCTGGAATAGGAATAAAAATTATTAGTTGCTGTAATGAAATACTTTATCTCTTCGATAAAAATATACCTTTGGGCGCTGAAACATGGTGTCAAACACTTTTCGCGCGCAACGAAAAATAATAATCAAAAACAAAAACTAATTCGAATGACAAATCGAATGCTGGTGAGCAAAGCAATGAAGATCAAATGCTGGGTTAATCAGCAAGAAGGAGAATGTTTACTGGTTTCCAGCAAAAATTTGGATTGCTGAACGTTTCCAGTAACTTTTTTTACTGCAAATCGAGGCAAAAATTTACTGTGTAGATTAGGGTGATCAAGATTTTTATCCTAATAGCCTTATCTTGAAGCTTGTGGACAGCAAACAATTTTGATATCCTTATAAAAAAATCGGAACATGGATCCGCCTGTAAACGGTTTGATCAAGATTTCCAAATGCATACAAACATATTTTCCATTTTATGTGCCTACTCTCAATCCTCAAGCCTGTCCTTTAGCTTCAAACTTAAATTATCGCAGTGAAGACTACCTCTGTCAAGAAAAAAATCAATGAACGAAATAGAAGGTTTAGTTTTTTTTATAGCTTTCGGAAAATCGCTGGTATTTGTACAGATTTAAAAATTTGAACATGTTTTGAGAATCAATCAATCACAAACATCTTCCTGCACATCATGAATAGTATTTAGTTGCAATTTTTTTTTAAATCGTTCGAATCGTTTTGAAATAAATTGTCAATTCCAAAATTATTTAACAACCATGATGAGTTTTAACTTTTATAACAATCTTAACTAACGGCTTCAAATCTATTCAGTTGTGTTATTCGAATTGAAATGATATTTTTATAGAGAAACAGTAATGGCTATACCCATTTGAAAAAAAGGCTGCATGAAATGGTCGAAATGAACATTAAACCGTTTTAAATGAAAGCTGAGCTTCAGTTTGAATTTCGATCAAGTGACCCTTCATGAACTTTCACGAAAGAAACATTACAATGAATCCCCGATTTTGTCACTCACCGATTATGTCTGCCCCCGATTTTGTCTAATCCCGATTTTGTCACCTTTTTTGAACACATTTTGTCATTTTTTTGAAAGTCAGGACATTTCAAAACTATTTTCGGAAAATCAGGACATTTCAGGAGTTATTGGAAAATCAGGAAGGTCTTACGAAAATCAGGACACCTGGCACCTCTGATCGATAGTGACAGTAAAGATGACTTATGAATGGCACACAGAAAAGATGTTCGATTTTTTATTCCTAATTGAACAATAAAGAAGCTGATAAATACAATCAAATTAATAAATCATTGATATGATCTACAAGCTTGTTTATTTTATTAATTGTAGCCCTTGAAGCCAGGGCGAATTTTGAGTAAATACGTTTTCAAGTGGATGTGTTCTTATAATTTCCATATATTTTAAGAATATTTGTAATTTTTTTTAACGCAAAAGTATGTAAAATAAATTCTATAAATCTGAAAAAAAAATCACCGAACATACAGAGCTTGAATATGATAAAGCATTTCCCATTATAAACGTAAAAGCGATTATTTTTGGAGGGCCTCAAATAAGCTTTCTTCAAAGCAATTAACCTAGGGTTGCCATCCATCCCGCAAAAGTGGGACATGTCCAAGGTTGCTGAAAAAAAATCTATGCTTTGACGAAACAAAATTCTGACTTTTTGTGATTTTATTCAAATATTCTGTGACGGTTTTCAGTGATGCTTTTCCCATTAATTTCATTCGAAAGTCAAGTCAAATTGCGTCTTTTTACATTTTGCTTAAGAAAAATCAATTATCATTACACATTTCACATTTTTTTTCTATACAAGGATTATTCACAATTTATTTTGACATGAAAAATTGAAATTTATTAATACGTCTTAAATTCTACAATTCTGTGAAATCTGTGAGTATTTCTAAAATTCTGTGTTCTGTGACACATATTCTGTGTTGAAAATTGTCTTAAAATTCTGTGAAATTGTGATTTCGGCAATCTTGGACATGTCCCGCTTTTTTAGAAAATGTTCCGCTTTTTTTTAGAAAACTTTTGTGGTTGACTCAACCTTCTCCGATTTATCCATTTCAAAATCGTTGGTACGTGTTTGATGAAAACGCTTCTTATAAAATCTTTCCATGATCAATTTCAATTTCTGTCATGTTTTTCTAATCTACTTTCATCCATCTATGGTTTACAAAACTAGAAATGTTCTTACTTAAAAATTATGACATTTATCTATGAGGCTAAATTAAGCCTCAATTTAAATTCATTGGTTCAGCACAGAAAATCATTTAAATAAAATTTTCTTTTTGTTTTTTTTTTCTCAAAATTAGTAGCATTTTTTCAAAGTTTATATAAAACAAGATTAAATAACTCGTTTAGTTCTTAGCATTTGAGGCTTCCATAAAATTTTACAGACATATCCAGACCAGTGATGCCAACTGTTTTCGGAAATAGAAATATATGGAAGATTTTGAAAAAATGTCTGAAAAAGCGTGGAAAAGTCTGGATGGCACTCATTACTTCATAATAATCATGCATTCTATACACTAACAATGCCTTAGAGTTTTGTGGTGATGTCGGCGGTACTACGTTTTATGCTTTACTCCTTGTTACTAATTCGAATCATTTCCTGCCATTTTGCAACGAAAATTTTTAATTTTTACTGTTTGGTCAGAAAATGCATGTCAAAACTCAAAAGTCAGGAAACGTCTGGAAGAAATGACAAAAGTCTGGAAGTCTGGAAACCTAAAAAAAATGTCTGGCAAAAGTCCAAAAAGTCTAGAAGATCCAAAAAAACTTAGGAAGTTTGACAGCACTGATCAAGACCTGGCGAATCCGGACAATTTTATATAAAAACCTGGCAAAATCCAGGCATTTTATTTCAAATTTTTTAGGTCAAACTCCAGGCAATATCCGGCCTAATTTTGTCAAAACCGCGTAATTATTCAATATAAATCAAATCAATACACTTGAAAAAATATTTTTTCATATAAACACATCAGCAGATTTCAAATCGTATTCAAGGCTTCCGAAAAACTGTTCATAATTATTTGAAAAAAAAACTTACTAGAATGAATTGAACGCAAGAATAAAAAAAAAATGTAATACCTCATTTTCAGTATAAGAAATAAAGTGAATAAATTTGACCAAAATCCAGACTTTTTTTCTACGAAATCCAGACAACCAGGCCGGGCCGAACTTTTCCTAATTTTGCGTCAAATATCCGGGAAGTCCGGGTAAAGCTGGAAAATCTTGCAAGCTTATCTTAGCATCTTATGGTGATGCAATCTGGTTTAGTTAAGCATTCTTTGAAAACGTTCAAGCCATGTTAATGTTTTCGATTGAAGAAAATATTCTTTAAGCTGCTTCCAAATGATGATGGCCCCAGTTGTGTCTCCGGAATGGTATAGTAAGTACGTCTTGGTGGTCGAGTGGTTAGCGTGATAAGACGGTAACCGCTGGCCCACTGATGGCATGGGTTCGATTCCCATCTCGGTACTGGGTGTTAAATGTTAATCATAAGTTGTCCACGTCATTTATTCAGTCTGTAAATCCTAAATCGGCCAAGACGGTGTACGTCTTTATAAAAAAAATTCACCCAAATTTTGACAAATCTTAAAAGTTTTCCCATGAATTATTTTTGATGGCCTAACTTTTATACATTTTTCAGAACATTAAAACTTTAAAAGATATTAAATTTTCTGGAAAAAAAAATTGATAGTTTACAGCATTTATTGTTTAAAAGTTGTTTTTAAAAGTATAATTATAATCGGTTATATTTTGATTTATAAACTATTTGATTCGAATGCCGAAATTTCAACAAAATTATTTTCTGCAAGTCATCATTTCGTTGTTTTGTAAGGAAACTTTATGATATTTAAATCATAGTATTACTCTAAAACTTAGATATTTACCAAATTTTGATCAAAATAGTTTGCAAATTTTCCAAGTTCTGTCACATTTTATATAGGTCTTCCTCCTTACAATGAAGGCAAGGGGTTTCAAAACAATAAGCTACACTAGGGAACAGCATTTTTGGTGCCTATGTTTAAAAACATTTTTTGGAAGATTTTGGCGTCCTGTGTTCGAATCATTTGTCAGAGATTGTCTATCAGTTCTTGCTTTAGTGATATGGCGTGTGAAAATTTTGAAATTGATCGATCTTGAGTAAAATTGATCATTGGTAACTGTTGAAACTTCAAACCAACATGAAAATCAAAAACTGATTTTGAATCTATTTTTTATCCTTCATTCAATCAAGGATTCAGACTTTGCCTAGAGACTAAAGAATCAGAGATAAATCTTATTATACATTTTCAGAAATTTAAATAGATAACATTACAACTTTTACTGGCACCGCTGAAGAAAGTCTTCCAGTAGTAGATGTTTAAGATTTTAATTCACTAATCACTAATCTAATTTCCACAGCCAGAACTTAAATCTGAATCCCGAATTAAAGCATCTTATTTTTTTTTTGTTTCGATTATAGTCGTTTTACCATCTTTATGGCATTCGCGACTTTAAAGCATCTTATTATAAATCTAGTCTTCCTTCATGTTTTCAATCATTCCAACATAAAAATATTGAAATAATCAAAAACATAAACTGGTCGGGGCTACTGTGGAGCAGAGATCGCAGAGACGTCAGGAACAAAGAAAGAGAAGAAACGTGGACCACCAGTACCATACGCTCCAAGGAGCATTATCGTTGGGAGCACAAGTGATAAAGAATTGGGCTTCTTGTTGAGATTGGTTTTTATGATTTCGATCCGTCATCCTTCAATGGGTAAAAACTAATTATTTCGTTTAAAAAAATTCAATTTACAATTCCTATGAACCCTCATTTCTGGTCATCAATCAAGAATATAGCGCCTAACCTCGCTCTTAAATGAAAAAAAGAACAAAAGAAAAATGTAAAAAGCATAAAACTTTTCGAGATCTCTTAAGAACTTGAAAGGTTTTTTAAGGGATAAAATTACAATGTTATCTAATACACCACAGATTAATAAATTTGTATTTTCATGTTGAAATGGATGCAAAATATCATCTTTACTTTGGATTCAATCAAACAATTTTGCGATCAATATCACGTTGAAGAGACGAACCAGCCAAAGGCTGAAAGTCTCTCGAATAAAGACAAAAAAAATATCACGTTGTATCTCTTTTTAAAGACAAATGTTTATCATTCAATTCAAATAACACAATATTCAATAGAGCAGGTAAAATTCTGACCCCATAGTCAGAACAAAATAATTTTTGATTTTTAATTTTTTTTTTATTAAAAATCAGGTGTCATCTGCAAGTAAAAAAAGGGTAAATTTCTTAATTAAATAGAAGTATTCTAAACATGAACGATTCAAAATATTAAGGTTTCATAAATACTGCATTTAAAAGTTTAAACAACGTTTGACTTTTATGGTCGCAGCAAGCTAAGCACAACATGCGAGAAAAGGAAAACTAATTTTACTGGGGTTCGAAATTCTGAAACTTAAATGTCATATTGCTGGTTTGTCTAAGTATATTTCTGTCCTAATGAAAGCCTTATTGCAATATTGGGTAATATGTTTTGTTCGAATGCATTATTTAAGATATGTGAATTGATACCTACTAACCATACTGCCTTGAAACGGAAATCACGTGAATTGTAAACACACCGTTGCTTTCCCACAGCAGCTTGATAAGTAATGTCAATCTATGCAAAGTTTTTTTTTTAATGCAAAGCCCCGTGTTGAAAAACACATTCTGAACACACCTTAATAAACAACAACAAATATTTCATCAGAGGCATGTTTGATGTTGAATAATATTCTCACGCATTGTATATTGAAGATATGATTAAGCTACATTAAGTTAATCTCAACTTCTCAACACTTGCATTTCAACAAAATATTTGTCGGTAGATGGAATTCCAAAACTATTTGTCACTGCCTTTTACTACGATGTTTGTTCCACGTAGTGGTTATTTATATCGTGGCACGTGCCGTTGCAGTAGTGAGATTTTATCAAGAAATATATAGATAGAGTTTATGTAATATTGACCCATCATAATTTATCATAATTGTTACGCAACTTTCGGAAGCAGCGCTAGGTCTTCTATAAACAATCATTATCTTTAGTTCCTTCCTGTAATCAGCTATATTTTATAACGAAACGGACGAACCGAAAAACTTTTGAACACTTCAAACGAGAGGCTTCAAATCAAACTGCCACTAGTCGTTCAAGCTATGCAAATGGTACAAACAATCAGCGATCATGAAATTTTTTCCCATGTTGTGTGACAAAAACTCATCAATCATAAGGCACATTTTAGTTGCCTTTCTCCGGGCTGCGGATAAACCTGAGACAAAAATATTGGTTTAATGAGACGTTTTGTTCAGCCAGAGGTACTCGAACTATGTATGCAATAAAGTAGAGCCATCGAGAGAGTAGAGGTACAAAACATATCTCAGCAGCACCGATCGAAATCACTTTGGCTGGTCGACTGGCCGGCAGGCCTCACATATAATGGTTATTTATGGGCTCTCATTTTCATTGACTTTCCCGGCTCGGTATCATCGAGCCGAGCGAATGTTATGTATGTGACCTGGATGGAAACTCGAGAACAGCGCGTCTCGCTGTCTTGGCCGAGCAATTCTTTGCACACCTCCATGTCCGTACAAGACAAAGAGCGGCAGATCAACAACAAAAACAACAACAAAAAGTCTGCTCGGGAAACCGATAAGAGAAATGAAAGAATTAGCGTCCATAGGTACCTAGGGGAACTGGGGGTAAAACGCTCACGTTAAGAAAAATCTTTTATTACTAGTAAATTTCAAAAACGAACACTCACATATAGGATCGCAGTGATACTTCATGTTTCTTTGAAGAGGTCTAAATTCTACTTTATCACTAAAGCGTAAATCTTTCAAGGGTTTGATGGCTAGCATCTTACTTATGCTAACACCACCAGCCCACAGAAAGAGTACTATGTATGCAGTGACCGAGAAACGATCTCATGACCTCTGGCTTATAAGACTTAAGCACTTTTTCTCTAGGCAACGGTCAGCGGCAAAGAATTCGCCAATCCAGTAAATCCGACTCCTAATTTAAAAGAGGCCTGTTTTTCACCAGAAATACACAAACAGGACCACTGAATTAAGTAAGACTCATAAGAATCGTTAAATTTTGAAAGGCCGTCTAAAGTATGATTTGCGGTTTGTTTGGGGCAAAGTGCGCATAAGTGTGTATCCAAACAATCCGGTCAACTTTAGCTTTGCTGCCAGATAGGCAGACAATGAATAGGTAATAACATCCATTTTAAATTCAAGATTTTCCCATTTTATTCCATTAAAATTGAAATGATTTTTTTTTTTTGCAACTAAACGTCGATTTTTTTTTTGAGCGAGTTTTTATGGTTTCCCTGCCTCGAAACAGTTGGTAAAAATCGTTTAAATAATAACTGAATTCAATAATTTTGAGTTCTCTGATGGTGAAAATTAACCCAGCAACATTTAAAAAAGAATATCGCAGGAACAACAGAATTATTCAAACAAGTATACCAGATGAAAATATTGTATTAAACTTACCAAAACAGCATATAGCTACAAAAATGGAAGAAAATGACAAGATTCCAACGAAATTATTCCCCCACAAAAAGCTAAATAAACGATTTTAAGTAATTTGAGCAAAACGAAAAAAAAATATCCTCGACCGAGATTTAACCTCCAGTTCTCGGAGTTCGCTGTTCGTTATTTTACCACGATGCCAACTCATCATTTAATATGATCCACGCAATAGCCCTATACATGAGATTTTCTTATTTACGAACCGGTCAAAGGAAGAGAGTGAGTGATTGGATAGAGTGTCAATTGAAAGGCCGCCTATTTATCGTAAATCAGTTCACTTTTAGACAGCTCAAATCAAGAAAATCGAATTAACATATTCTAAACTTTTTGGAGACGTATTTACTTTTTTTTGTTTCGATTTTAGTCGTTTTACCATCTTTATGGCATACGCGACTTTATCAACGTTGAAGTTAGCGGATCGTTATTAAATATCTTATCTTTAATACAACTGTGTTCGATGTTTACACTTGGGCTCAAACTCACGGACATCGGCTCAGGAGACAACAGACTTGCCAACTGAGCTATATCACAAGTCCGGAGATATATTTACGAATGGACTAAATTGCTATCCGATTCAACTGCTATTTTTCAACTTCACGATTTCATGTTAGCTGGGTAAAACTCTTGTTCATATTTAGAACAAAAAACAGTTAAATTTTTATGCCTTCATATAGAGTGCGTAATTTCTCAAAAAAAGAGTTTTAAAAGTTGCAAGTGGAACGTATTAAAAATATTGTTTTCATTTTTCGTACAATCTTCGAAATATAAAAAAAAAACATTAAAGGTAGGTACACAAATGTTCAAAAACCCATAACAGTGTGAATAAAACAGACGATTGTTTTCAGAAATGTTGAAAAATTTTCGTTCAGTGAAATACTGATAAAGGCGCATTTCACACGCAGTTCCCCTATATGGAAGTAGACGGGCGGGGAAGCAATAATGCCGGATTCACAACAAAGAAAAGCACACCATTGCACAAACTGACTCGATATTGCTTCCCTCAGCTGACTGTGGCTGAAAGATGCTGGCGAAGATGCTAGGTTTGGACGTTCAAGCACACTTTAGCTCGAGTGAACAAAGTTGAGAATTAAATGAAGACAATTGGTCATACAGAGAGAAAGATTTTCTATTCGTAATTAAAATTTTCCTTGTGAAGATATGATATCATCGGTTACCAACAAAGGATGAGTGGTTTTGTTTTCCAATACCGTAAAACATTGTCACCAAAGGCTGTCGCTTTTTTTCGAGTGAAAGCCTATAAACACGATTCACTGATTTAAAAAATTATTTTCAACAAACATGATAACGAAAATCTTAGATATTTTATTTAAACGTAAACAAAATATCATTCAAAGGGATATTTTGTTTCTCTAAATCATGGTTTCATTTTAAATAAGCTGGTGTACAAAATTTAAAAAAAAAACAAGAACTTCATTTTTTAAAAACTTCCATAAGACCCATAAATCAAAATGATTAAAAGTGATGTGAGCCTACTTGGTTGAACAAATCTGCTGGATCAAAGCAACCGTTGCAAAGTTCTGTGAAATAGTTTTATATTTACGTTACATTAAATTAACTGTTGTCCAAACAGGAAAATTAACAATAACGCCCGGCATCAGTCATTACATAAACCACAAAATGATGAATTTGTTCAATCCCTGAGCTTAAGACCAACCTTGTTTTGAAACGTTTAGTTGGAGTTATAAATATTAAGAGCAAGTTCACTGATGTTGGGAAAAAGTGGTAGAAATTTTTACATTTTGAAAATTTTACCATGCAAAAATGTTTTCAAGATCTGTGGGTGTTGTATTTTTTTTACAGCACTGTTTCTATTTCAGCCGAATTTGATAGAAATATTGCTATTTTTGCATCACAGCATGCGAAACTATAACACGTGTTGTTAAAAAACTTGAAGGCCACAGATCTTGAAAATGTTTTTGCATGGCAAAATTTTCAAAATGTACTAAAAGTGACAAAATTTCTACCACTTTTTCCCAACACCAGTGAACTTGCTCTTATGTTGAAATATGAGTAATCAACGCAGGATTGTGTTGGAATTTATTTAATCTTTATTGATTTCTTTCGTCAAATCCATATACAATTACGAAATACCATAGCGATCATCATCTTGTCGATTAAAACTAACTGATTCCCAAACTCAGAATCAGTTCTTATATTCTATCGGATTCTGATATATCCTCTCAGAATAAACCGCCAACATTGCTGGAGTTCCAATCGAGCATACACACAAAAAAAAAGCATAGTAAAATTACTAAATCCGTGGTTTAAACGAACAACAGGCGACCATATTTTTGAGTCAAATATGTTTTGTTGTTTATAATACCTTACGCATAGCTATTTTACCATGTGCTCAATTTGGCTGCGCATAGTAAATTCGACTGCGTTTTAGTAAAATTGTCAATGAAATGATGCATTGTTTTACTTCGTCCCTAGTAAAATTAATATGTTTCATGATGAAACTAGTATGTATTATGATAAAGATTAGGAGGAGCGAGGAGCTTGATTTAAATAGTAAAATTACTATGTATGTTTGTTTGTTTATTTGCATGCATGCATTATGACATTATTTGAAACATGAAAATTCACACTTCCGACACACGTCGGTCAATGTTAGTGTGTTCTCCCGTTGCTCTGGAATGTTTTTCAAAGTTATCTATATATATAAAAAGCAATTATCTGTATGTTTGTTTGTTTGTTTGTTTGTTTGTCCTCTATAGACTCAGCCGCCTTAAGAGCTAGAGATCTGAAATTTGGCATGGATGCTCATTAGGACCAGGAAGGATGAAAAATGTTTTTAGATTTTTGGACGACCCCTTCTGAAGGGGGTCGTCTATACAAGACAAATATTGATTTAGCAATATTGACGTTATTTTTCGTCGGATTGAGATGAAAATTTGCACATGAGGGTTTTGAGGGACGAGCAATCGATTTCAAGTTTCGAATTGCGGATCAGAAGTCGGCTGAAGGAGTCGTCCATACCCAACTTTAATATTTTTGCGATATTGACGTTATTTTACATTGGATTGAGATGAAAATTGCCACATAGGAGTTTTTAGGGACGATCTTTTGCTTTCAGGTTTCAAATCTTGACTCAGGGGTCGGCAAAAGGGGTTCTTATCTGTTCACTGTTTTTGTAATGAATTGTAATGAAAATTGACACATGGGAATTTAACAGAAAAGATAATTGATTTCAGGTGTCAAGTTTTGAATCGTGGTCAAAAAAAAGACCGTCCATGTTAGTTGCTCACTGTTTTCGTGATATTGTCGTGATCATGCATCGGATTGAGATAAAAATGTTCAGATGAGGGTTATAAACTATGAGCAATTGACTCTAGGTGGACTCTAGGCATGTTCCGTGTCAAGGGTCGGCGAAAAGCATGCTTCCGAAAATCAATCATTTTCACTGAGCCATGCTTGACTACATTCAGAGCCAAAAAATCAAAGCAGTCAAATTTTCCTTCTTCAACCAAATCATACAAATAATCATGCATGACAACGACGCTTCTGTATTTGAAACACTTTTGCGATACATGATGAGGTAAAAAAGGACGCAGACTATCAGCAACGAACGTCTCGATGATGATTTCCTTCCCCTAACGACTTTCAACCTTTAGGATCATAACTGATATGTATCAGTTCTGAGCGATCTATGTAGGCTATCAGATGATTTTTTATTTTTCGTTTTGCCTAGAAGGACAAAATCATGACTAGGTAACCGCAATGAACTATCCAGCATGTGCTACAGCTTTTTTGAACATGTGGTCCTGGTATTTATTCAGATTTTTCCTTTTGAAACATTAATGATCGTCTATCAATAACGAGCATTATCAACAATGATGCGTGGATAGACGTTCGGGAATGATTGAGGGAGCGACGTTCAAAATGTATCACCAAGTATGTCGATCACCGTCGATTAGCCACGTGACGAATAGCAACGGTAGCCTCCGGTGGGGCATGGTATATCTTCTTGTATCAAGTTAGTGTTGATTTTCGACATATATTCAATGGGTACTTTTACCACGTGCGTATCACAGCACTCGGAGGTAGCATCATTCTAGCTAGAAACCATTCCTGATTGCTTTTCTTGAGCGATTTTCCGACCACTGGCGAAAAGGGCGTCTATATTCACTGTTCACTGTTTTCAAGTTCCTAACGTTATTTTACATATAATTTGAAAAGAAAAAATGGCACAAGGGAGTTTTGAGGAACGTAAAATTGGTTTCAATTTTCGAATTTCGGGCCATGAGACAAAAAAAGAGGGTTTCATTGAATGTTCAGTGTTTTGTGCAATAATTTTGTTGGAGGCAGTTAATTGATACCAATTTAAGTGTGAAGGTCAAGCAAAAGAGTCGTGCACATAAACAAATAGTACATGTTTCTGCCATAATGTCTAGATTTTGCAACCGATCGAGAAGAAAACACTTTCACATAAATTTTAATAAAAAGCCAATCAACTGTATAATTTGAATTTAAAGTAATAGTAATAGTAGCGACTTTAAACACTGTTGAATTTTTTCCCCAAAATTTTCAAAAGAATGTTTCGAATTCATTTTCTTAACTCATTTTGACGTACCAAAGATTTAAAGCGAAACGAAGTTCGTACGGGATCAGCTAGTGTAACTATAAAGCAGCTCAAAATTAGTTTTTTTACAAACGGGTTTGATGATTAATGATCCTGAATTAGTGTAAACAACAAGAATGTTTACCATAGTAAAATTATCATACGCACTTATGTTTTTGAGTCAAATATGTTTTGTTCTCAAAAGTACGATGTGCGTAGTATTTTGTTGATATGAATTGGTGCCACAATGTCAAAATTACTATGCGGACGGTAGTTGTGATAGAAATTATGATGAAATTATCATGATCATAGTATTTTAGACAACAAACATTGAGAGTTATCGAAAATTACCAGGTACATAGTAATTTCAATATTGTTTCATGCGCACTTTCACAAAATCGATGTTAAACTTTTCGTGGTTGAAAATACTATAGCGCTGAAATGGTAAAATTATCATGACAGCGTCTTTGGGATGACCACTCAATTTTTTTCCGTGTAACCATTTTTACCATTTCAAATTCGTGGGAAGTATTGTAATCTGTGTGACTGTGACTTTCTATTTTTTAATTAAAATTAATCAAGAATGCAGAGAAAATTCATAGGAGCCAAACGGAAAGAAGCACTTCATTTTTATTTTAACAATTTACACAACATTCACATAATATTCAAAAAACGAAAATCAGCTTCACAATCTGCGACACAGCTGCACATCAACAAGAAGTCATGCAAATGTTTACGTTATTGGCAGTGTTGAAAGATTACAGAAGCTTTTTCAGTGCTGCCAAATCGGTGAGAAATTCAGTTTGCATTCACTCTGAACCACATGCTGTGTTGGCTAAGTTAATCGTGTATGATGACAACATTTGTATTGTTGTCATCATTAGTTGTCAAAACGCTATTGTTTTCAGTTTGCGAATTGACCGTACAAAAGGGAAAACGAAATCAAAACAAACCTACGTGGTTTTGGTTTTTTTCCCACGGAGGAGCGTTCCGGAACGGAATGCCAGGATGGCCATAAGGATGAATTTTTAGAGGATCTGAACATCGTGAGTCTCGTCAATTTAAATGTTATATTCTAGAAAGTTCATGTTTTTGTAAAGTCTCACAACAAAATAGCACCACAGTAGGCTACATTTCTGCAAGCTGCTGTTAATTGATATTGAAGGAAAAGGAGGAAAATTTGGAAAATGAAACGATAAAAGCCGAAAAGGAAGCTTGCTTCCGTTTTTCAAGTCTCTTCTATAACAGGCGTCCGTGTGTGAAGTCGTAGTCTTCATCTATTGTTCGTGAAGTTCCAAGGAATTCGCCCGGAAACCGCTTTTCGGACTTCCCTTCTCGGCTTGTCCAGATACGGGGCACTCTCGTGGGCAGGCCGATTAAAAGCCAAAAAAGGAAGACACCTGCATCGACCTAGCCCGCTGGCACCGACGGTTTTGGCACCCTGTCGATACGCTTTAACATAGACGGCTCACAGTGGTCCAAAACCCAGAAAAGCTGGCAGAAAGTCAATTTTTGAAGCGCTCATAATTATCTATCCAAATATTTCATCGTGTTCCGCCATTTTCAGGCTACATGAAATCATGAAAACGATAGTTATAAGTTTACCCGTATAGAAGTTCTCAAAGAAATGCTAAGAAAAGTTGGAATATTTTTTGAAAACTTCGCGTAGATTTGCTTTGTAGTTATTTTTTTAATTTTTGTTGGGTATATTTTACACCTTATCTAACAAAAATTTGTGTTCTGGAATAAAGTTAAATTTTTTTATATGGAATCTAGTTGCAAAAAACGATAAATATTTCGAATATTATAATTTCAACTAGAGATTTAAAAAAAACTCCACATAACTCCACTCTAATTTTACGTTTGATAGATTCCCACATTTCTGAACCACAAAATATTGCAAATTGGGCTGCCTTTTTTGCCATTTTTGGAGAACGACGTCAAACAGTGGAACCACTTTTTTCTTCAAATTGGACTTCTAAGCCAATAACCTCCCGGATCACGAACTAAATTAATATTTGATTAGATCTCTAGGTTGATTTTTCTCAAAAATCCATTCATAAAACATCCTTTTCATATTTTGAAGCACTATCAGTATGCATTTCTTTGTTAGTTTTTGAATTAGGAATAACTCCCAAAACATAATTTATATTTCAAATATTCTTCTGATTATTGATCAAATTATAGAACCTTGTTTGCTGTTCAAAATTCATGAGAACCAACTGATACTAGAAAAGTAGTTAGTAACTTTTATGGTATTGTTCAAAAAATATGAAATTTGAAATAAAGTTAAAAATTAAGAAGTTAAGAAAATATTAACCAAAAAGTTTGTTTTTCTCGTTGAAAATGTAAATTAAGTGTTTTGTGTTAAAACAACTATGGATAAAATAAATGATTATTAAAAAAGAAAAAAAAACTTGCATGCCTTAATTTCAAAATTTTGATCAGTAGTGGCGAAGTTGATAAATAATTCTCATCTATCATGAAATTTCTTTATTGACACATTAATAAATGAAAAATAAAAATAAAATGATAGACGCCAGAGCGTTGTCGTGTCAATCTGTTTTGATTTAATTTCATATGTATTGTAATTTTGGGATAATTTTAGATTCAATGAACCTTTTAAGGATGGTTTTGCAGCAATCTGTTGGAAAATTTGAATACAAGAATTGCTTTACTGAGCTATTTTTTTTAGCTCTTACAATAATAATAAAAAAAAAAGAAATTTAAAAAAATATATGAGAATATTATGTTTTTTTTGTGAAATTATGATTATTGAACAATTTTTAAAGGTTTCAGAGCAAAAAATGTTGAAAACAGACTTTTTGCCAGCTTTTTTGAGAATTGGAGCACTGTGCGGCCCTCCTGCTTCCGGAACTGGATTTTCGGAACCACAACGTCGTGACGCAACACCTGTAATTATCCTGTCTTCCGAAATTATAGCAAAAACATAAAAAAGTAAACGACCACTTTTTCTGCCGACTGATACAAAATTTGAAATCAGGAATAGATTATCCGTGCATGCAATTTCATCTCGATTCGATGAATAGCAAAACAATATTTGCAAAAATCATTTTTAAACTAATATGGACGACCCCTTTTTCTGTCGTTTGATTCAAAATTTGAATCCGGGAATCGATTGTCCGTTTTCCCATTCATGTGTGAATTGGCATATAGACATTTGTATAATAAATTAATTATTGCAAAACCATTTACCAGTTCATGTGTCATGTCATTTTCATGTCATTTATGGTTGTATAATACAAAGTTTAAAATAAAAAATCGATTTTTTTGTCCTTTAAAACTTTCGTGTTCAATTTTCGTCTCGATCCAATGCCTAAAAAGGTCAATATAGCAAAACACGGAATAGGTAATATAAACGACCCCTTTTTTCGATCCCTTGCACAAAATTGGACACTTGAAATCAATTCTTGTTCTAAGAAATCCCTGTGTGCCAATTTTCATTTCAAAAACTCTGAACAGTAAACATGGACACCCCCTTTTGCCGACTTCTAAACAAAAATTAAATATCTGAGATCGATTTCCCGTCCTAAAAAGCTTCTTTGTGTAAATTTTCATCTCAATCCGATGTACAATAGCGTCAACTTGTCTAAAACAATATTTGTGTTGTACGGAAGACCCCCTTTAAAAGGGGTCATCCAAAAATATTGAAACTTTTTTCATCTTTCTATATAGATAGGTACATATAGATATGCCCTTTTACCATGTTCGTTAACATTCAAGAAATGGCGGATACAGTCAACATGTCATAAAAAAGGCTACTTGAGGACCATTTTGTAGTTTCATGCATGTCTATTGGAGGCTATTTAAGACACATTTGGTATCTTTAATACATGTCACAAAAAACTATTTGAGGATCATTTTATAACTTTCATGCACCGTTTTGAGAAGATTTAGTATTGTGAATTTTAATAAAAACTGGCAGCAAAACACAAACTTCTGACAATCTAGTACTTCACTTTTCTTTGTCGGAAGTTTTCCGGAAGTCGGAAGTCCGGACTTCCGAAGTAAAATTTAGTGCTGGCGCCTTAATATCAATTCCCTTTGAAACGTTAGTTCGGCAAAATTCGGACTGTGGAGGCACGCGTTCAAGTAGATATGGGATTTTTGGTTGCTTGGGATTGTTCTACCGGATCACACCAATGACCGTGGCTTTCGAAATGTCTTTTGTTTGCAAATTTATTTAAAAAATATGTTTGTTAAGAAAAACTTTCAAGCATTTCGGGTTTCGGATAACATTATCTGGATATCTGAGCCAGATTTGACTTATCTCGAATTCCTTATTGAATTAATGGGATGTACTCTTTTTCTCCGAAACGTTTACTCAGAATGAAAAATCCCCAGAATTTCAATCACCAGAATAAATATATTTTTTCAAAGTTTGTCCAGTACTTTTTACCTTATTTACTTTTCACTTACAATTGTTTAAAAATTTCCCACTTGATTCATGTTTGAACCAGTATTGTATTTTGTTACCGGTTTGTGCACTTTGATTTTATACTAATCAGTAAGTCTTTTCAAAATTATTACAGAAGCCAACTCTTCACGCTGCGCGTTCGAACTTGAAAAACAAATTGTCCTTCACGATGTAACGTGGAGGACAGGGGCTAAGTGATCACCCCTAGCCTTCTTGAAATTTTCAAATTTCAGTTTGCATAAATATAATCAACTTTCTGGGAAATGGCAATTCATGCGAAAATTTTTCTAGGAAACGGTTCATTCTGGTGAAAATTTTTCTGGAAAATGGTTCATTCTGGCGAAAAATTTCCTAGGGGAATGATTCATCTGGGGAAAATAAATCTGGGAAAGTGTTTTTCTGATGATAGAAAATCTGGGTATTTCTCATTCTGGGAAAACATTTTCGGGGAATTGGAGAACAACCTAAACTAGACGGGTAAACCAAATTACAGGAAAGAATCTTGGTTTTGAGCACTCTATGAAATGTTCAATTTTTTGGAAAAAAAATTATCGGATATGATCTATTTTAGGGAAAAAATTCTAGGAAATTGTGCATTCTGGGAAAAAAAAATTCTGAGAAATTGTTCATTTTTGGGTTTGATTTCGGGTATTTGTCATTCTGGGGGATAATCATTCTGGTTAAATGTTTTCGGGCTTTTGGTATACAATCGAATTTATGTGCAGAACCGTATTTTTTAAATTATGGGTGATATTAAGGCAGTTCGTCATAAAAGGTAATATTTACGATTTTATGAACTTTTAAATTTTGAACATCCCAAGTAACAGTTTTTTGAGTTTTAATATTGTTTTATGAAGACTTTTCCATGACATCCAATTTTTTAAACGGTTTTATTGTAATAAAAGTAATGCTTCATTTATCGTGTGTTTTAAAAGAGCCCTGAAAGTTTTGCTAAAACTTGAATAAAACACTATCTTAAGAGTGTTGTAAAAAAGTGTTGAAAGTATTGCTAAAGTTTCAATAAAACACATACTTTCTTGTTTTTATTAGAGCTTTGATACCAGTTTCAAAAATGCGCTCAATGCGCTTTTAAAACTAGCGTTCAAGCCAAGTTAAAAAACTGTTTTATTGGAGTAGTGAATGTATGCATGATAAAACTAAGTGACAGATGATTTGACAATCGAGAAAAACGAATACACGCATAAACTTTTTTACTTCTTTTTGAGATAGCATAACCTGTTTTTAAAAAGGATTATCACTTAAAATTGAGAAAAACGGGCTATCAAATTGATATTAATTAACACAACCAAATTCATCTGAAAAATAAAAACAACTTTGTTGCATCTGCATTCAAATTTCAAAACAACCGCAAATCAGTCCAGTCCTCATTATTATTCGCTCAATTCTTAGGGTTCGAATAAACGCACACTGTGAATAAACGTTTTTTGTGATACGATAAGAATAAATGTATTAGACAATTAATTTACAAGTACGCCGAATAAAGTAGGGGAGAGTGGGGTATCGCGGGCCATGGGGAAACGTGGGCCACTTTTAATATCTCAGATGTGTGTTGAGATAAAAATCTCAAACCAACTGTCATCGTCGTCGCTTTGCGTGAGCATATATTCCTATATGTTGTTGACTGAAATACGCATCATATGCTTCTTTTATTTATCAAGCTAAAAAAAGTTAGAAAAAATTACTTACATAATTAAAAAAACACCCGCTAATTTCAGCGATGGGGAACCTAAAGTGCATAACAAAAATATGCTCATACGCCTATGATCTTAGTTTTGTCATGATCTTTCACGTGGAAAAGGAATTTTTGATGAAACATCAATAAGTCACACAAACGCAACCAATTTGCAAATCATAGCTTGTAAGGAATCGTGGGCCACACATCTTGAATCACCTATATTTTTATGTTTTTATACACATTCTGAACTTAAAATACTTTTTCCCTATCTGTAAAGTTTTCTAATGCCAAATGAAGAGTTATGAAAAAACGTTCGCGAGCCAGGTTTTGGAATCTATTCGATCATACACAGCTCTCTTTTTTTATTTCATCATCTGAAATTGCTTTAAAATAACGAAATGAATTAGGAAATCACAGTTTTGGGTCAACTCATAAACTTTGCATGTTATTTGGTCAATTTGGATTTGGTGGCCCACGATTCCCCACCATTTTTCAAAATCCAAAAAATATTAGTTTTTTTCAAACAGTCAGAATTTGTGAAAAACAACTTATTAAAAATTAAAAAAAAAACCTTATGATACCTTGAAAATGTAGAAAACCAACCCATTTTTTATTTTCATTTTATCTTTTATAATAAAGAAGTTATGGAACAACGAAAAAAAGTGGCCCATGATTCCCCACTCTCCCATATTTGTTTTATTTATCCATCTCTGTCTCTCAATGCGAAGTTAATCTATTAAACTTTCATAAAAATAATAATCAACGGTGACTATTCGTTAAAAAGAAAAAAAAAAAAAAAAAAAGTTAATCTATATTTACGTCATCCTATCCAAAGTTAAGGCGTCGTACACAAATTACGTAACGCAAAAAATCTAGAATTTAGACCCCCTCTCCCCCCTATGTAACAATAAGTAACGTTTGATATGACCCCCCTTCTATAGTTACGTAACGCTTAAGTACCCCCCCCCCCAACCATATTCAATTTTGAAATTAAAAGAAAAAGTACACAAAAATTTATTTGATTTGAATTACACTGCACATAAACACTGACTGAATGAGCTGCAGTCGATGACGTGACAGTTAAATAAATTTAACAGCAAAGCTTACTTCGTTTCATTCGCGCAGTGCGATTTTTCTGAATCAAACTTTATTTACAAAATACTTAACCACCATTGACGCTTTCGAACAAGGGGTGCGTAGATTTGCTCGCCAAAAAAAAGAAAATTACAATTCTTTTCTTTATGTTTTTTCCATTAATTTGTTACGTAACTGAACCAAGTACCCCCCCTCCCCCCTATGTAACAGTAAGTAACGCAGACTCAACCCCCCTCTCCCCCCTACATGCGTTACGTAATTTGTGTACGACGCCTAACAAGATTCTTTCCGGATAAACTGCCCTTGACAATTTCTAGAAGACTGCAGCCACCGGCTTCTCCTCAGCAAAGACGGAGAAAATGAAATTCATCACAAGCGAAAATGCTCATTCTAAGCTAAGCCTCAACAAGTTTCAGATGATATATTCAGAATGAAGACCACTAGCATTGGCCGATCATTGAAAATTACGATTTATTTAAAGCGTAACGTAGTTCTTGATTATCGTAAGCGAAATAACCGAGCACGTTTTATAGAATCGTTTTATCGCTTCCAATTGCAGCAATAACCATTATAATTTGATATGTTGCATATTTTTAAAAATAGCGTTTCCTAAACCGTTACTGTTTGAATACTGTTTGCAGAAAAATGTTCTCATACAACTGTTTCAACAGTTACATAACCTAAATAGGGTAACGGACTTATTTTGGACCGGGTACATATTTTGGACCACCTTGTAGCTTTTTGCCAATATTTCTCTCATAAATCATGTTATACTTACAAATTTTGAACAAATAAAGTTAAAGCTACTTCTTATGATTCTAATCACATCTAAGTTTTATTTAAGTAAGCTGTTAACGAAGAGAAAATTCAAAATAAAGTTTTGATTTTTCACGGTTGGACCGAATCAGGGTCATTTCAAGATTGCCATTATTGGAGTCATCTTACAAGAGGTTTGCGGCAAAGCTGTGATGAATTTAACAAATACAAACATGTTCACAGCTATGATAAATATAATATAATGATAAAACTATTTTGCAAGCTCGAAAAAGCAAAATAGCTGGTTTTAATAGCAATTTGATCCATGCCGAAAATAGGTCCTACTTCATTCCTTAGGGACATAGTTTGGACCACTCAACATAACATGAGTATTAAACTTGTTGTTAAATGTTCATGAACGTAATAAAACGTTGAACAATGATATGAAAGAATTATGCACACTATTTCAATCACTCATTATGAATAAAATTTGGAATTTAAGCATGATTTTATTTAATCAACTCGCCAAAGCCCAAACTCGCCATTAGACGAGGTTCATTTTAATCGGCATAAAACCAATCCAATCAAAGTTTTAACTTACTTTTTGTGCACTATGCTTTGAATCACGTTGATCTTACAATCTACATCAATGGCAACTGTTTGATAAGCAGTTGTTAAAAGCTAGAGCTTAAAGAAGCCTCAAAACATGAAAACTTGGACTTGCACCAATTTTTTATTAAGTCATATGAATATTGTTTTTTATGCTTCATGGAAAATTACACTGGGTGACAGCCAAAAAATAGTCTGGGGTTTCTCAGCTGATTTAGACTAATTTTTGTGTCCTGAGTTAGAATATCACATTGATTATGCTGTATCAGGTCAACTTTTTGAGATATTTGAGTATTCTAATATCCTGACCTGATTAAACAAAACCATGGTCGCTTTCGGACTCAGGGCGTCAATATTAGTCTAATTCAGTTGGAAAACCCTGGACTATTTTCAAAAAATCTTTTTTTGTTACTCAGTGTTATTGAAAGTTTGGTATAAAAGTTTCAACCATTTAGGATTGCCAGTAAACTGAGTGCATTCAAGAATGATTTTCGAGTAAAAAAACTTGGGTTGGCAGAAGAAACGAAATTTAAAACCCGGGTTTGGAAAAAAACGACAACAAATCGTCAAATATGCAGCGAGTTTAATTTTTGTAGCAGTTGAAATACCTCACTCAATATTAGAACAATTTTATCAAACAATATTCAATTATAGCTATGTATATATGTTTCAAATCCTGGGAAAAGGTGGATGAAACACAGAGAACCAGAGTTCGGGCTGGAGCCCCAACCGTAAAAATACCAACCGTGATTTCAAAATAAACGACGCCATTTTTGCAACTTAGCTAAGAGCCACCAGATGTCGTTACGAGTACTTTTATTTTTTCCATTTTTTCTACACGCTCAGACGATAGTACCTTCAACGAATGAAAAATCCGCTCAAAGCCAAATATATTTTCAGTCACTCAATCGGGTATTGAAATAATTGTATACGGTTTTTCATTTTTTGGCCTGTGTTTGTTTTTGTCGACATGAAATTCTCTACTTCAAGACTTTTTTTTTTATAATTTAGAATAAATTTCGATGATGAACACAAATTTAAAAATTCGTTCAGTATTCTTTTTTTTCACAAAATTGTTATCTCGGTAGGATTGATGAAAAATTGGCGCATGGTGTTAATAAGTATAATAGAAGGGGGAATATTTGAAGAATTTATAAAATTTTTACATCGAGTTGCTTTTAAAAGCCTTTTGCTATTTCCTTAAATTCTTAGGATTCTCAGGTGTGCGGGTAACCTCCATGCAATAACTTTGCTCTGTCTAAGAGGCCAAATTCGATATTAAGAAGCTATTCCAATTTTCGAATATTTTCGGAAGTAGGTACTGAAGTCCTATCCTGGCAGAAATGACGCGATGTTTACATGCTAGAATTTCGCAATGTTCGAACGAAGATGGGTGGTGATACTTTCGATTAATTAGATTTGAAATGCTTCATTATGAGTGAAATTTGATTAAAAAAAATCTGATCCTAAACAAAAAGTAGAGCTTATCATACAGAAATCCTGCGGCAAATGTTGACTGAACTATTTTTTGAAATTATAATTCATATTAAAACAGACACATAATTAAAATCTTATATGAACTTTCTCTTCAAACAACTAAATAATGTTTGCTTTATCTCAAACAAAATCAGTGACTCAATACAAAACGAGTACCAAATGAGGCAACATTGCCAAAAGAAAAAGATTTCGTTAAAAGAGCATATAGTTCCTGCTGTAAATTTCATTATGTTGCTTTTTCTACACCCCAAAAAAAAGGGAACTAGCTGAACTCTGTTTTGGTGCGACCTGGAAGTAAATTTTGGGTTATTTATGTTCTGAGTGATATTAACTGTTGACAAAAAAAATCGACAACAACAGCTGAGTCACTTAGCTAAGAGCCACTAGATGGTGCTGTTTTTAGGCCAATTTTAACGGTTTTAAAATGGCCGACCATTCAAATTCTTACACACGGATTCGACACATATTTGTTCGGGGCCCGTTCTCTGGTTCTTTGTGGTTGAAATGTGTAAATTTTACAAGCGATAAAGTACTAAAAATCTAGTTTTCCAGCCCATGTGGTTATGCAATTTTAAAAAAAAAACCGTTGGAAAATTACTCCAACGATAAATTTTATCCTAGAACAAAGTTGGTATCAAAATTAAAACTGATTTTTGTGAAAAAAAATCTGGCTTTTAGATAGCTAAAAAGATAGCATAAATCTCGCACATTTTTATCTTTTTGAATCTATCTACAGAACTGAAGCCAAACCAAATCCACAAAGGTCTTGGAAGTCAAAATGCATCAATTGATGTCGAGATGTTCATGATGTCAGACTTTCTCAACTTATCATTGGGTCGCCTGAAGGAGATTTGCGTTCTGTAAAATGAGCCTAAAGATAATCCAACTGGCCAGTATTGAACACTGCAGTACAAATTTTGTCGAGATTTCAGTGTGCTGTCAGAATTTTCATAACATTTGGAACACACTATATAACAGGAATTTTACTGTTTTTATTCTATTCTTTTCGAACAAAAAAAATTTGACTATAGTCTATAACAATAATAAAAGACAAAATTATCTGAATAATTCGCATAATTACGCATCAATCGCTGTCGAAATATAGCAAAATTAAGAAAAAAATACTTATTTAGTTTAAGGGTGGTCCAAAATAGGAACATGGTGGTCCAAAATACTGGCCAGAGTAATGATTAAAGAAACGTGTTTTCAGGCTTAAATCTTGTTACGTTGCAACAAACGACGATATTTTTCGATAAAAAAAAGCCTTGATCTTCGTTATGAACGGATAAAGCAGTCGAAAATTGTAGCATATGCTTTTTTATTCCAGAAAATAGCATAGCCACTTCCCAAAGCGGTCCAAAATATTCAAAGTTCAATAATTTCGGAATTCATGATTCAGGCAATGTATTTTACAATTTCTTTAATCGTTTGCTAATCGTTCATTGCGCTTCAAAAATGGGATCTGTACCTACTACTAGACACAAAAAGAATGATGTCTTTCTGAAAATTTAAAAGTGTAAGTTTCTCAATTGATTACCTAAGGTATTTAGAAAAAATTGCATCATTCGTCAAGTTCTTCAATATGAAAAGTCAGGAATTATCTGCCTTGATGATCACGTCAAGAAAGGGAATTTAAATGTACAATTTTATGGAATCTGTTTGACAACCTGCATATACATTCATAATTATTTGTTTGTTTTAATGTGCATTTTGCGAGTTTGATTCGGTTGTTATTTCCGAAATAATTTTCGCATAAAATAACTTTTTCCACGAAAAATGTTTAGATTCTTGAAACGAATCTGATTTTTTTTTTCAATAAAATATAACGTTAACTACCTAATTGAAGACCTGATTCGCTCAAATCCGCCCAGAGTCATTAACGCAGTTCAAATGCGCGAGCAATCGAGAAAAATGTGGCTCATTAGTGTGGTAGGTAGGTTCGCTTCTTCTTATGGATCGCCCTCGTCCGTCGTCATCGTCGTACCTTGTATATGAGAGCTTTCGATCCACCCCGACGAGATCTTCCCAGTTTGCGCAGACGGATTCCTATACCTTCAAATATAACAGCCAACATATCCGCTCCCAACCTTTAGTTCACAATCGTCCGATCTCCGATTCAGTCAGCAGAACACATCGCGAATTCACCGCTAAGATTTTGAGACCCGAAGATCCGTAAAAACCCGAAAAAAAGGTTGGAAAACAAACAACAGAGAACTTAATAATCAAGGGGCCCGAAAAAAAGGCGAGCAAATCTTGGCCATTCTTTCTGTTTGCCTCGCGTTCTTTCCTTTTGGTGCGGCAGAGGGCTTACGTTGTTGCTGGTGTTGTATTGTGTGTGCGTCTCTGCTCTGCTAGTGCGGTTGATAATTTCGCGAACCTGTACAAACCCGGTGTGCCCTGCAGCAGTTAACTTCGCCTGCCCTTTGTGTATCCCTTCGGTTGAACGCGCCTCCGCAAATTCTTAGTCCACGCTGCTGCTGAGTCCGCAGACCTCTCCTCGATCTCTCGATCTACACAGGAACCAGTCGTTGCAGCAACTTCGGCAGCACCGGTATCTTGCTCTTACGACCGGATCGGGATTGAGTCATTTCATTTGTGAGCGGCGCATATAGTGTAAGGGGTAGTACCCGTACCTGTACTAACTAACTAACTGACCGGTAACCTGTGCTTTGCAGCCAGGCAACGAACGACTTGAACCTCAACGCCGAAGCGAAGCCACGAGCAGAGAGATCATTTAAAGGCGGCTGCAATCAGCGCCCGATCAATCATTGAGCCGTGAACGTGACATTGGAACGGATCTTACAAGATCTATCATCCCATCATCCGTACCCTAGAGAGACCGAAGAAGTCCGAGTGAAGTTCATACTTACCTTTGAGTGTGGCAACAGGCGGGGTCAAAGTGCTTACGAAATTTAGAAAAAAAAAACCACCGTGTTTGTTTTTATAGCGGAAACGAGCAGAAGGAAATCACCGCCACAATGAAGTGTCTGATTTTTGCAATTGTGATCGTTGGAGTTTTGGTTGAGAATAGCGGTAAGTGGTCGATTATAATTTCCTGGGTGTTTCGCGTCGATGGGGCTCTCTCTAGGCAATTGGCACTATGTGAACACCCAATTTAGCCGGCATCGTAGATCATCACCAAACATGCGTTACAGTTCGAAACATTCGCCGCGAGTCGTCAAAAGTGTGTCAATTGGTTGCAGAAAACCGCATCCGCAAGGTTTCGGACGTGGCTCAGATGTCAATCCCCTGGTTTGCTAGGTCCAACCAGATCCGGTGTGTAAACGGTTTCTGTTACAATTAATGGATTCCTCATAACGGATTTTTGCGAACGACGGACAACGGACGACCGACGCGTTAACTATTCCACTTATCCTACTTTTACGGGTGTTGTGCCCCGGGTAAATGGCTTCCGCGAAGATGAGTTGACTTGTACCTAGCTACCTATAGTGTGTGTTCCGTCAAGAGCGTGTCAACTTTAAACAAGGCTTATTACCTACTATTAAATATAGCGCACCATACGAAAGTCAAGCTAGCAGCAGCGGGAAGATAGTGCTGATCTAGAAACGGTTTAATGGGTGTTCTCAAAGTGCGCGATTTAGAACAAGCTGACCGACCGTCGATTTTGCATGTTGTTCTATACCTACGTTTTTTTTTAAACTGATGTTTGTTTTTTTGCACCATTTATTTATTTTCTGTTTGCACGAATGCATGTGGAATTTTTATTTATGTACTAACAATGGTTTTTCTATTCAAGTGTTATTTACATGAATTTGTTGAATAATTTTAAGTCATTACGATCATGTGTTTAATGTTAATTGTATCATGAAAATGAAACTCTATTTAAACTTAAGTTCTTATTTCCTATTATTGTATCAAATCTTCAGATTTCATTCATTCAAAGTTAGGCGTTCTACAAACACGAAAGCCCATTAAACAAAGGATGTTTTGAATTCGCACTCTTTTCGAATTTCAAAGCCCCAAAAATCTCAAATAAGGATGAGCAACACATAACTCGCGGGCCACATGAGCTTAAAATATTGTGATTTTCTTGAATAGCTAGATTCGCTTGCAATTAATTTCACTAGTCAAAAATTAACATTATTTTTTCCTCACCTTATTTTGTACCGTTCTTGAATTATTTGTTTACACATTAAGCTGACAATTTTGCCATGTGACATACAAAATTTCATCCGTTATTTTAAGGCGCATCTATGCAACTGCACAAATATTTCAGATTTTCGAAATGGTTAAAGATAGTAAGAAATGGTGTAAAAATCAATCAAGAAACAGACAAATATTGGATCGATTCATGGCCCTGGTGAAAGATTTTACCATACGATAATAAGTTTTCTAGCAGTTTTAGACCTTAATCATGTTTAGATTATTCTTCCAGTTTTTTTATTTATTTTCTATCGCGTCCGTTGGAAACAGATTCTAACCACTATCACCATCTTCATCTCCCGTTTCTCTTCGACTCTTTCGATACACAGTCATAATCATGAGTCCAGAATACTATTCAATACTTGATGCTAGAAAAGTAGGAAAATAAAAAAAAACACTGTTTTTAGCAAAATTGAATTTTGACTTACACTTTTCAATAGAGAAAATTTATTGGTAGGACCATCTCTGACAGTCTTTCGTGCAAATCTTCTTCGTGGTAGATTTTAACGGCTCGTTGGATCTAGAGAAGAAGTTTATTTCAAACCTAAATTTTACAATCAAATACTTCAAGAGTTACCTGATGACTTCGCTCGAAGTGAAGCTCCATGAATTTTTGAATTATTTGTTTATTTTTGTTGTGAATGACATGATTGCTGTGATTAATTAGTTCCCATTATAGACACTATAGTGTTTATAGTTCCCATATTCAAGAGGTGTACGGATATGACAGTGAGAGAAAAAGTACGAAATCGTTGAGCGAAATTTGAGATTGACGAAATTTTTTTGTGAAAACTCTAGCGCGAGAAGAAAATCGCAATAATAACAATACCTAAAATGCACATTAAATTAGAAAATTAATTCTAAAACTATTTTTCTACTAAAGAGAATCGATCTAATCGATGCCCTTTTCCGGTAAATCATCAAAAAACTAGGTATTCTAAATGATGTTTCTTACTCTGAAAAAAAAAAACAAATTTAAAACAGTCTGGTTTACAAATTTGAGATCAATATTTCCGTAACCAGCAAAAGAATACGAATTAAAATTTCAGACATTTAAATCAGTGCGCAGAAGTAGAATACATAATAGATTTTAAAAGAAGTTGAATACAAGTTTAAAAAAAATAGATCAAATCAGTTACCTAACCATGATTAAGAACTGTTGAGCAAAATAATAATATGAAGTAATTATAAATTTTTTATCATCTTGATTCACATTTATTTCCATCATTTTCAATGGAAATGTTGATCAAAACATTCTGCGCTAAAAACATGATTAAGAAAATATATTGATTCACGAATTGAAATGTGAATTGATCTCGATTAGGGAAAAAAAACCTAAACCCATTAATAATTTAAGAGAATTTATTCAAAACACGTATTCCATGCTTGATTTATTTATATATTTATTTATTTTTTTTTATGAAAAGAAGAAAATATTTAATTTTAATTCAAGTGATTAAAGTCAGAGAAATTTTTTTTTTCTGCTCATTTTCTACTAGTAATTGAAAACCAAGGCTTACAAAGCTCATTTTTGAAGTTTATAACAAAAATTAAATATATTTGCATTTTCAGTTAGTCATTAAAAGAATAAATTGATTGATCAAAATATTTAAAACTGATAAAAATTGAAATGAGGAATTCTAAGTTGCGTTGAAAATATTGGTAGCACAAAGCAAATGCAAATAAATTGAACACAGCCGATAAAATTTAGTTTTAAAGTATCAACATCGAATAACTTTTCAAACTTTTTAAAAATTATCAAAAAATCATGATCGATTTAATAAAAAGATTAAAATCATAAAATTAAGTGAAACATTTTTAAGTTTTCAAGCGCAAATTTCAAAGTTTAAAATTTCAAGCTCTAAATATTTTGTCAATTGGAAAATTGGGTACTGGAAAAGGATAAAAGGTCCATACCATGTTTTCTATTTTCAAGAAGATTATGTTTTCTGAACACAAAAATTTAGATTTGAAGAACAAAAATTTATTTATAAAAAAAAAATCAATGATCTAAAAAGTAGGAGTTTAAAATTTGTTGAGTTCATATCATAAATACCAATTATGGAGATGAAAAACATAAGTTTTTCCACATTTGAGAATACATTTTTTTAAATATAAACGTATCTCCATTTAAAAAAAAAAATCAAAACAAAATTCAATAGACTCCAGCAAACAGCATTTTTGGAACTATTTTTAATTGACTGATTTAGATAATTTTTGAATCCTGAACTTGAATCGTTTGTCGAATTATGCCTATCTAGTTTTGTTGATATAGTGTTTATAATTAAAAAAATGAATCAGATTTTAGTGAAATCAATCATTGAAAACTGATGGAACAAAAAACCAATATGAAAAACAAAAATTGATTGATTTTAATCGAAGAATAATGTAAAGATTAGATATTTTTCTTACCTCACAAAAGAAAGATAAAAAAAGGTTTTATTTCATTTAAAAAAACTGTTGAAGACCGAAAAAAGATTTGACTTTTGTTATATTTTTTTTTGCTAAAATTCAATTGGTTCAAAGTTTTTTTTTTAATTCATTAAAATTCATATTTGATAGTTAACAAGTATACCAGAAGAAAATTTCAATTACTTTTATCGCAGAAGTCCAATTACTAACGGTCTCCGGGAAATTTGATCATTGATTTAACCCTTTTTTCTGTAAAGTTTTTGTAATGTTTTAAGGCAGGCATGTCAAAATCGTTTAAGTGTGCGGGCCGCATTAAAAATCTTTCATTTCCAAAAATAATATTATTTCCTCTCGTAGCAAAAAAAAAACTTTTAATATTTTGTGGCAGAAAAGTCAGCGTACTTCTGTGTAGTAGGGAATTTTGTGATAATTTAAGACGGGGCTACGCGGGCCGCATGCCTGTTTTAAGGTTTTTTTAAAAAAAAGTGCTTAAATTTCTTAAGTGATTTTAACATACTTTCAAAAGTAATATCAAAAAACAAAATCTGAAAGAAAAAAAAACTAATAAAATATTTAGATTCGGGACAACCAAATTAATCTGAAAAAGCTACATTATTCTTTGTACCTCGGAAAAAATGACAATTTGTTGCCTTTTGAAGTTGAGCAATTCGAAAAACAAGAATCACAAAATAAAATCGGAGCTGAAATGGTTTATTGAAAAATACTTCAATTCATAAAATTTGTATAGATCTAAACGATTTTTATATAATCAAAGTGATAACATAGCTTTAAAGCAATGGATATTACGTTTCATATTTATTTGCTCATTCTGATGGCTACGGAAGGCAATACTTTTTCGAGGTTCCAAGAAAAAAAAAGAACTAATTTAAACCAGTATGAGGGCGCTGATTCCAAATATGCAAATATTTTTTTTTCTAGCAGCTTTTGTTTCCAAAATAACTTTGGAAAATGGTTAAAAACTCCTTTCATCAATTTGTACACTTTTTTTGGCTAAACTGAAGAGGATTTCAAAGTTTTGAAAGTTGAAGATTTTAATTCAATTATCAACTTTCCCGAAGATTTTGAGTAATTTTGACTTCTGAAAAGAAAAGTTTTACAAGTTTTCTTATTGTTTATTTTTTTACAATTTCGCAAAATACAGCAACTTTGACAAAATTTTCAAAGAAATTATAACCTATATTGAATCTACGATATTTTTCAAACTATAAACAAGTTTAATCGACTTGTAGTCTTCAACATGTTTCTTAAATAAAATAAAAATCTTTCATATAAATACTCCAAGACTTTATTCAGCGATGTCAGAAATAGTTGTTATGTTATCTATTCAAATTACTAATGAGGCTAGAACAAATATCAATTTCTTCTTTTGTCACCCTCCCCCCCTTCGAAATTTTCAAAAACCCGAAGGGGGAAATAAATAAAGTTTTAAGTATTTAATGTAAACTCGAAAAAAAATCAAGAATCCAAAAAATTACAAGACGAAAAAAACAAATTTTGGAAGATGGAAGTTATTCCACCTTTTGTGTTCTTGATTTTATTGAATTTTTCGATTAAATATTACATGCTTTTTAGGTTTTGTGCAATGATATTCTATGCAACTGTGTTGCAACCTTTCGTGCAATTTATTCCAATTTATTTGTTTTTCGCATTATTTTTTATTGTCCCCCCCCTCGCGATGTTTCAACTCTGAGTGACAAAAGAAGGATTTGAAATTTGTTCCGGCCTAATTGTAAAATTTAATTTTTTTAAGCTACATACAGGTGGTCCACGATGAAATTGCCACACTATAAAATTGCTCTAACTTTTAATCGTTGGGTAGAATTTAATGAAAATTTGGATGGATTTAATTCATAGTGCATTATTTACATCCTGCAAGTTTAAACACGTTCGTCGCCATGGCTCCCATATTTGGGTGACGAGTGTAGTGGGGGCCCCGTCACATCAAAAAGCAGGTGACGCTCTCTTACTCAAGTTAGCTGCTCAGTTTAGCCACACGTTTCAAATCTGGGAATTCTCCCACTTTTCTTTCTCGCTCCCAGAATTTCTTTGGGCCTAGTAAAACTACCAAAATGAGCGTGGCGACGAACGTGTTAAAGTCGTGTGCTCAAAACTAGCGGAAATGGAGTCGAAAGAACAGCTCGTGCGTGATGAAATCTTGTGCACTCATCACGAGAACAGTCCTCAAACCAATAAAAATTATATATCAGTAACTTTATCAAATATGCATTTCATAATTGTAGTTGTCCCACAATCATTTAGAATGTTAAGCTTTTTCCATCATTTAAGGCTTTTTTTGTGTTCTTTCGAAGACATGAGTGCAAAATGTATTATTATCAAAATCGTAATATTATAGTATTTTAATTCAGAATACCTTCATGACTTCACTCCCACTTTGAAATGCCTTTAAATGAAGTCCTTAGTAAAATTTCCATAGTCTGAAGAGTTGAGAGAAGGTATAATTTTGTTTGATTAAAATAAAAGTTTCTTTTCAAACCTATTCAATTTACAGGAATATCTATTTTGAATTTTGTGTATATGTTGTCAAAAACAAAAATTTATTTTCTAAACAATAAGATTTACACCTCGCAAATTTCAAGTTCGGTAAAGTCACATTCTTCAACTGCGCAAATCCATTAAAATTCTTCACCCAATGCCGAGTAAAAAATATGAAAAAACCATCTGGATCATTTAAACGTTTATTATCCAGCTCAAATCGTACGAAGCAATAAACTGCAAAAGAAAGATCAGAAATTCTCAACGCGTTCAACCGGGCAGTCGAGGGAGTTCTGATTTTTGATTTTCGTTTTTTTCTCAGATTTGAAAGCCTGAGTTCACACTTGGCGCGATCTGGTGCTGGTGCTTTTAGTGTTCAGCAGGCACTAATGAACGACTTTTATTGCTTTCTGGATTGGCGCCCGGGACTCTTGTTTTTTTTTGCTGCTCGTTTGCCTGTTTCCCATTCTCCTTTTTTATGTGTAGTCATTTAGTAGTGGCTGCTGCCTCCCCGAGGCAATTGATGATAAACTTTAGACGTGGATGTTGGTTTTTGCAGTTTTCGATACATCGACCCCTTCGGAAGCAAGAGCAGGAACTGAAGAGCTGCAAAATTCACCACTTTAACACGAATGAACCCAAAAACGTTTCCTAAAAGAGAAAGGCACTCTTGAATGAGGATTGGAGCCCATAACAGAGGGCTGTTCTGAGGGGACGATACGCATTGTGCCAAGCCATTCGATTCGTTTCGGAAGAAATCCGTTAGGTACTTGGAGCGGAATTTCACGGGGTGGCTTATTTGTTTCTTTTAGTTTGTTTCGCTTTAATTGATGGGTTCGCGAAAGGTTTGTTTTTGTTTCAGCAAAATATCAATAGTGCACCTTTCAAAATGAAAGGTTTTTTAGGGTTGTTGTTTTAGCGAGACAAATTTGCAATCTTTGCTAGACTTTACGCCTTCGTACTACACGGAAGCTGTGAAAACTTTATGGAACTAATAATCATTTTTTGACCATTTATTTTCCAAAAGCGAACCCCTGGAGGCTGAAATCTCTTAAATAAAGAAAAAAAAAATATTTAAAAATTATAATTTTGGAACAAGTATTTGAAGAACATCATTAGATAACCATTTATCAGACCAGTGATTATTTACACCAACATATTTTAAAATCTTTTACATTTTTGTCTCATTTTTTTTTGTTGAAGACATGATTTCTTTCTAAATTTCCAAACAAATTCATTTCTTGCGTGAGCTTTCATTACGTCGTATGAATCAAAATTATTACAAAAAAAACAAAAACTGACTAAAATTAGTCCCAACTTTTTTTCCATTTAGAATATATGTAGTCTGGACAACATAAAGTCTGTTTCACATAGAATCTGGTCAGATAAAATATATCATTTCTCCGCAAAGAAATAACGTACAACGAAAGTAAAAATGTCATTTTGAAGGGTTTTTATTGCACTTCAAGTAAAAAATACATTAAAAATCATTCGTCAGCTTTTCGGATGAATTTTCTAACTTTTTTTGAGATACCACCCATCATTTTCTGCACAGTAGATACTGCTGGTAACCTCATTCGCCATCTTGTTCCACCACTTTTCCAATTGAGCGGTTTTTTTCATGGTTCTGCCACATTTCTTCAGTTTGCCCATAACTATTGCCCAATATTTCTCAATGGGACCAAAATCCGGAAAGTTTGGTGGATTGATACTTTTTTCAACAAAATTGATCTTGTTCTCTTTACACCACTTAACGACATCCCGGCTGTAGTGGTAGCTTGCCAGGTCCGGCCAGAACTACAACGGACCTTTGTGGGACCGAATGAATGGCAAAACCCTCTTCTGGAGACATTCTTCTTTGTAAACATTTCCATTCATTGTGTCCCCAGTGATGAAAATCTTAACTTCTTCCCAAAACTACAGATCCCTTGCCAAATCATCAACTTACCAGCAAATTTATCTGCGCAAACCAACTTGAATCTACCCGCAACATTCCCTTTACGCTTCGCAAAGCAACGTTGCAGCACCGAATTTGCAATCGATTTTGGATATTTCAGGAATTTCGCGATCTTTACCTCTGACCACGTCGGTTTCTCTACGTGAGTGTGAAGAATTTTCTCTCGCCTTTCGCGTTCCATCGTTGATAACTTTTGACTGACTGCTTCAATCTTGATGAAATTTTCATCACTAAGTAGGTAAACAAACCATCCGGATCCAAACACTGTCAATAGATTCGCGATGTGACAACTTGGGGCGCTGTAGTAAATGAAAAGATGCGACCAGATTCTATGTGAAACAGACTTTATTCTATATGTAAGATAAAATTTTTTAAGTTGTTTTGATAACTTTTGCAGCAGTTTTCTGTGAATTCTTAAGATGTTTCATACGACGTTATGAAAGCTAACGCGAGATTTATTCAAAGCAATATATTGAAAACACTTAAAACTTCAGGACATACATAGCTAGTAACCTGTGCCTATTTGAATTATGAGCTTTGACTTTCTAGGTAAATGAGAGAAAATTCAGAAAATCTACGTAAGGCCAGAACAAATTAGAAATCCTTCTTTTGTCACTCGAAGTTGGAACACCGCAACCTAGAGTAATTTTAGAGTCCACTCTCAATTTTAATAAAAATACTCATGTATTATTGAAAAATACTCAATTTCCCAGTATGATGCTCAAAATCTGTTTTGGAAATTTTAGAAAAATTTAACAAACATTGGAACAGATAAATTGTTTTCCAACTTTCTGCGTAAGATCGTCAATAAAAAAAAGCTTTCTATTAATTTTAGCCAACTTTTTTTATTTTAAACCAGCACACAGCACTGTCACATATTGTCCAAAATATTGGAGATCTCTTAAAACTATTTGAGAGGAACTCAATGCATTTTTTAGAATGAAAAGCGATTCAGAAGGTTGTAAGTTGCACCCGAGTAAAGAATGCGTTGTGACGTCACGAAAATTTATTTACTTTTTTTTTCGGAAACATTCATGACTTCTTACTGCAACACTATTACTTTTTTTATTTCTCCAATGCGAGGTCTACATAACAATGCGCTTGAATAAATGAATTCAATTATCAAGTTTTTAACGAAATTAAACATAATTTTTTTGCATAAACACGGTTATTTTAAAACTTCTCTAATAAAAAAAAAATCAAATCCGCGCTAGTTGATTACTTGATTCAACAGTAAACAAACTATAATTAACATAAAATCCAAATTAATTTTTTTTAAAGAATACTTGTGAATCATATGGCAGGAAGTTGATATGAAAAAAATCTAGCAAAAAGATCAAGTTCTTCTGTATTAGAATGAAAAAAAACGCGCAAATAGCTTCTTTCACTTTCTGGCATTATCCAAACGAAATACGTATCCATGGAATAAATGCAATGAGATTCAAAAAACCTTTAAACATGGCAAATTTTATAGACAAACAAATTCATAAGAAATTAATGGAAAATAAATTTCTAGTAAAATTTTTCTTAAAAAAAACTGTCCTTTATTGAAACTTCCACCTCAAAAAATATTATAAGAAAATCCATTTCGAACCCCGTATTTACATAAAATCCCACGAGATAGACTTTTCACTGAATTACAAAATAAATAAAATTAAAATATGTAGTTAACAGCACAGCATCACATGCAAAATTTGGCCAGATAAAACTACGGAAAGGGGTACCTGAAGTTTGTATAGAATTACGTGGATTTTGTTTGGGGATGAACAAAAAACAGTTTCTTACCAGTTGCTCTGGTCGTTATCAACCGATTTTTCTATTAAATATTTAAGTGTTTTAAAGCTTTAATTGTAGCAATATTTCATGTGAAGAAAGAATATCGATAAGAGTTATCATAAAACAGTTATTAAGCCTAAAAAACGGGTGTATAAGCGTCGATTAACGATCATTCATGTATTTTTTTGTAATTTACCCTTCGGAAGCTAATTTTTGAAACGGAATTTTTTTTTATAATAACCCTTATCGAAATGGGACGTTTAGATAAACTTTTTGTTATAATGAATGCTTCGTGAATGACTAAAGTCTGCTTCATTTAATATTGGAACAAATTCTTTTGCTCATTGTGGCGCTCCTAGTGGACGGATTTGGAAACTTTTTTCACCCACGTGTCGGGAAATTCATTACCTTTCACCATGTATTTATGTCATAACACCAAACGATAGCATTTTGTAAACAACCGCCATGGAAGCCGAACGGAGAGATCAAATTGTGCACAGTTTTCTTGAAAATCCATTGTTGTCGGCATCGAAGCTAGCTAAACAGCTTAAAATGCCCAGAAATACCGTATGGCGTGTTATCAAGCAGTACAAGGAAACATTGACGACGGCTCGGAAGCCGCATTCGAAGCGTCGGAGTGGAACTGTCGACCGGAAACTGCGTGGGAAAGTCATCAAGGCCGTCAAGAGGAATCCCAATCTTTCAGACCGCGATTTGGCCAATAAGTTCCAGGCCGCTCACAGTACGGTGCGACGAATTCGTCTCCGGGAAGGAATAAGGTCATTCCGAGCCAGCAAACAGCCAAATCGGACGCTGAAGCAGAACAATGTGGCCAGAATCCGTGCTCGAAAGCTGTACGACCAAGTGCTGACCAAGTTCGACGGATGTATTCTGATGAACGATGAGACCTACGTGAAGGCGGACTTTGGGCAAATCCCAGGTCAAAAATTTTATTTGGCCATGGCTCGGGGGGATGTACCTGCAAAATTTAAGTTCGTGTTTGCGGATAAATTCGCCCGCAAGTACATGATTTGGCAGGGGATATGCAGTTGTGGACAGAAAACCAAAGTCTTTCTCACTGACAAGACAATGACATCAGAAGTCTACAAAAAAGAGTGCCTACAGAAACGGATTCTGCCGTTTATTCGTGCCCACGACGACCGTCCAGTAATGTTTTGGCCGGACCTCGCAAGCTGCCATTACAGCAAAACGGTTATGGAATGGTACGCAACGAACGGGGTCAGCGTAATACCGAAGGACCTCAACCCCCCAAACTGCCCCCAGTTCCGGCCGATAGAGAAATACTGGGCAATCACGAAGCGGAGGCTTAAGGCAAAGGGAAAACTTGTTAGGAACATGACTCAAATGAAGAACTGGTGGAATCAAATCGCTAAAACGGTGGACGAAAAGGGTGTGCGCCGCCTAATGTGCCGTATTACGGGAAAAGTACGAGAATTTCTTCGAAACAGCAATGAATAATTTTTTTAATTTTTTTTTTATGAAAGAGTTAAGAAAATGCTACATTTGTATGAAAAACAAATTATGAATTCGTTAATAAATGACTGAACTACACGCAATATTTTGTGTTCCAATATTAAATGAAGCAGACTTTATAATGAAAACAAATCAGCCAATAGGGAGAAATTGGTGCAAATTTGGGTTTTCATGTTCCTTCCAAACAAAATTTCTCATAATTCCATACAAATTTGAGCCTATTTCCGTGATTCGATTAAGCAAATTACTTCGAATTAAAAATAATGAGCGCAGTGTTGCAAACCTTATCTGCTTATATGGGCCTTTATAATTCAATGCCCTTTATTTTTTGAGAATAAATGGATCAATATCAGGCCCTTGCGAAGGAATCGTCCAAGGAGGGGGGAAGGGGGGGGGGGGGTGGTTTCGAAATCGAAATTTAGCTAGAAATACCAACAATACCAAAAGAAGGCACGGTGTGTAGTAGAAGGACTTAAAGGAAAAAACTACAGTGTATTTTTGCATAGGCTGAAAGTAGAGCTTTTTCCAGTTCATTCCAACCAAATGTTAAAATATTTGATCGACCCCCCATAAAAAATATTTTTCTGATTTTTTTAAATAAATTTAAAAAAAATATATTTTAAGCGTTTTACAATTATAGTGGGCATTCTTTAATTTTAACTTTCAATAATATTAATTGTACTAGTTGAAAAAAAAAATCTCATCTTAATCAATATAAAATTTCAAAATTATTGTAAACAGTTACAGAAGATACGTAATTGAAACAAAGAATACTGCTTTAAGAAATATCTCTTTATTTTCAAATTTTAAAATCAACTGGCAAATCAGCAGTCTTGGAAGGTTGCATCAATATCATCACCAAATCATATAATTTGCATTTTAAGCATTTTAAGTAAATTAAGCATTAATTTTAAGATTATACTTTGATTAATTTCGTGTAGCTGACTATTAACTTTCGTGACGTCACAACGCTGTGCAAAACCGTGTTGTAGAAAAATGGCGCGTTGTGACGTCACAAAACTGAATCGCTCTAAAATAGATTCAAGTCAACATTTGAAAAAATCAAACAAAAAGCAGAAAAATGCGGTTTTGTAAAAAAAAAGAAAAGTGGAATAAGTGGCGCATTGTGACGTTATGACTTCTTTTGCTTAAATATTGATAAATATTTGTTCTATAAAAATACTTTTGATTTAAAATTGAAATTCTGAACTTAGAGGTATATTTTATTTAATGTGCGATATGAAGTGTACATACCAAAAAATTGTGTTAACGTTGTGATGCTCGCTGGAATGGGCATATATAGATGCAACAAACCGAAAACGTTGTGATTTTGTATCAGAACTGAATACTGAGACTCTGATAGGAATTCATTATATACTGAGTTTAACCCTCATCTGCATCAGGTTTCGTTACCCTTATTAGCCCTAGGAGTGTCAATTTGACACTACAAGCTCAAATCGTTATAACTTTTGGCGTGTTCAACCGATTTAAACAAAAACTTATCAATAGAAACCTTGTAATGTCAGAAAAATATGTTTGCTAAAGCTACTAATTTTTTCTTTATTCAGCATGAAAGAAAATCCGAAAAAACATGCCTCAGGAAAACTGCTGTATTTCATATATGACACGTGCGAAAAAAATTTGCCTTATGCATATAAAAGCTGAAGTAAATCATCGTCATGAAGCCAAGAAATATTTTATTAATTTTTTAATGAAATTGTCACAAAAAGTTCAAAAAAGTGGTCGGAAATACCTACTTTTCATTCGATTTCTAGTTAAAACTGTTTGAGCAGTGGTAGAGTTTAAAAAAAAATATGACTACAAAATATATTTTAAATCCAAAATTTTGTTGTCTTGAGATTTTTAATGCAAAAAAAATTGAATTTACTGGAATTTTTCAAAGTTGACTACTTTTAGCGTTTTTTTTACAAATTGAAATTTCATCTGTTTTTGTGGTCCTCCGTCAGGTTGTACCCGGATTTTCAATGCTTTTACTTTTGTTTGGACCAATCAAAAGTATATTCATTGGAAAGGAAATTCAATCTACATTCTAATGAAGTGCAATAGTATACGCTGTGAGATTTAACTAAAATATGTAAACTATAAACGTAAAATCATTCCCGAATTTCCAGGACCACCAGCAGAACGTATTTGTTTGCTCTCCGAGAAATTGGAAATTTCTATAATTTGTAATTTTTAACTCTTTTGTCTCAAAAGGTTTCGACCTTTAGGAGGAAAAGTTGTATGTTCTAATAGAAGGATTTCAAAAGGGAAACATTTCGAGAGCGATCGAAATGTCAATAGTAAAGTACGTTCGAGAAATTAAGAAATAAAATACTGTTTTTGATTTTAGAAATAATATTACATACTTTATACAGTAAATTGTTCTTTTAAAAGGTTGTTACGAAACAACAAAATAAAAGCTCGACAGATATTCATCGTTCTGTGTACGTAGATACATCATTACCCAGCATGACATAACAAGGAATGCAATCGAATCCGGTTTAAACTTTTCGGTGTGGTTTTCGTTTTCCGTTTGCCATTTCCAATCCCAAATCTCATTTCAGCAATTAAAATGCATGATATCAGAACCATACGAATTTTTATTTTTTATTTTTTTTTTTATTTTTTTTATTTTGATTCCTAATGACATTTGGCTTTCGAGAAGTAGCAACACTTTGGTTGGAAGGAAAATGGCAAAATGTAGAGGTATAACTTATTTGCTCATCATTCGAATTTCTGATCCAAGCCCACAATCCCAACCCAACACAGGATTCAGGCTCACTTTTTAACGACCGGATTGTATCATTACGATTCTTCTTCGAAAGATGCAAACGTAACAGATCGGCAAGAAGTTGTACGATACGATATGACCTATTCTGGGTGCTTTGCCTGGTATAGGGATCAACATCAACAACAACCGTATCTACGAAAAAAAAACATTAAGACAGATGTTTCCTGTATGAATCATGGCGTAGTTTTTAGGATGCTCGATTCTTCATCGACCATATCGACTGGGCTGGATGGCGAAAAAAATATTAGAAGGCGTTCTGACGTATATATGTTTTGTATACGAACGGGATCCAATCAGACTTTTTTTTATCATTTCTGAGGCATCCAACAATGACCGGGTTGTTGTTTCAGTTTACCTCCACGCCATATCGGGAGGAGGTCTTAGGGATCAAGCAAATTTGCAGTATCAAAAGATTTTGATCACAAGATTGAGTTATTCTCATATTGGAAGCAGCAAATCATTTGAACCCGGAACACGAAGGGGTGCTGATTCAACATTCCAAGTGGGAGGACGTCAACACTACACAAAATCAATGAAATACGAATCAATTTAAATAATGAAACAGATTGCATTGGGCTACCCTTTGTCAGAAGAATTTTTTTTATTTCTTAACTTGAAAGGTAAAATTAATTCCATAAACAAATCAGACCCATTCATGTTTCTACATTCAACAGTAAATCGCCCATTGATGCGCATTCCTTCACCTCGTGGCTCCGCAGAATCAGATCCGCACTGACTGATACCTAGATAAAGCGCAAACCATGGCCCAGCCATCATTCATTCAATCATTAATCGTTCGATTAGCCTGGGCTAAGCTCGAACGACTGATGAGAGGGAGAGCAATAAAAAAAATTAGAAAACACTTCCCCTATAATCAATCTGAGTCTGAGGGACCCACACCGACAACATAACAACAGAATGTGCGCGCCAAAAAAAAACATTGCCTACGTTTATCGAACCAAATAATTACGTTATCCCTCATTATCTTCCACTCAGTCAATCTGTCGATAACGAAAACAAATATCGGGCTCATTTGTCTGCTGCTAGCTCACCCTACCCGTACGCGGACTAAGATCTTTGCATGGGGTTGATGAGTTCTTGTTCGGGGATCTTTAGGGTCAGATGAACAATTATTTCTGAGCAAAAGTAACAATTAGATACTGAAGAGATGTGTTTGGGATAAGCTGATGCATCATCTGACACCCTATTTAGAAATAGATTTAAAAGATATATTCACAGAATTCGGTAAGCATCAAGAATTAACCTCTACTTAAACAAAAAGTTTTAACCTGTGTTTAAAACCTACTTTGTCTCTGTTTTCGTGAATTTATCAGATTACCCGTCTCTGTTTTAGGTTTTTAAAACCGCTGTAAAGTTCGTACTTTTAGGTAAGGGGAAGTGATCCTAAATGCGCATATTGGGTAATAGCGCAAGACCGCTGCAAAAAATACTTTTTGCTCCCATATGTTTTTCGAAGCCTTTTGGGCCCATTAAGAATCAGTGTAAAATTTGAAATGATTTGGTTGATTCCTAAGTTAGCGCAACGCGTTTCAATAATGTATGGAAATTTGTATGGAAGAAGAAATATTTGAACATAAAATCCCTCAGAAATTTCAAATTAGCTGGAAATGAAGTTGTTTTTAAATTTTTGGTTGTAACTATTCTTAAACTTAATTTTTTGCAAATATGACAAGCAGCTAAGCATTTCATAAAAAAAAGGTTATCTATAACCATTTCAAAATAAAAATCTTAATCCATTGAAAAGTATTTTAAAATGGTAAACTTTGCTTGCTAGAGTTTTTAATAATTCAATGAAATGTTTTGCAAATGTTATAGAAATCAATGAATTCCCTGGCGATACAATGCATTTTTTAAAGATTTTTTATTCTCATCCTACGGGTGCACAGCTTTCAAATAAGCAGTCAAAAACGCAAAAATTAAAAAAAAATAATCTTAATTTTTTTTCTGTATAACATTGAATATCTTTTCTGGGGTACAAGTAAGGATTATGTGCTTTGTTCACGTGAGTTGTATAGCAAGAATCAAAGAATATTTTCATCCAAGGTTAATCTCAGTACATCTATGGCGATTTTAAAATTTCTGGCAGCAAAAAAAAACCAACCAAAAAAGTTATGGGAGGTGTAAATAAAAATTTAAGAATTTGAAATTTCCATACAAAGCTTGTTTGAGGATAATACGCTTTTGACACCTGCATGAAATTTTTTTTTATTGATGAAGTCAAAAAAAATTAAAAATTCGAACAAGATTTTTAACAGTTTTGTTGAAACATATTAAACTTTAAAAATCGAGCGTACAGAATCTGTAATCAAGAATGTTAATGGTTTTACATTCAAATTCATCAGAAAATGAGAAATTCAATAAATTGAAGCTTTAATAGTTATAGTTTAAGCTATAAATGATAAGGTATTGGAATAAAAGACACATTTTAAATGCCCATATCAAGTAGGATTGCAATCCGTCTTGCAAAAACGGAACATGTCCAGCTTTTTTGTTGAATGTCCAGCCGTCCCACTTTTCGCTCAAAATGTTCCATAGTTTTTCATGAAAACTTTTACAAAGTTCACTGACTTCCACTGGAAAAAATCAAACTTTAGCCTCAATTGAAATTCATTGGCTCAACACAAAAAATCATTCGAATGCGATTTTTCTCAAAATAAGCAACACAACACAAAAATAATTCGAATACGTCTTTTTTCTCAAAAAAGCATCAATTTTTCAGAGCTTACTTAAGACAATACTGAATAACCTTAAAGTAACAGAAAGATAATGATTCAGTTAAGCGTTTTGCAGCACGTTCAAACATTGCAATGAAAATAACTTGGTATGAAGAAAACATTGTTCAAGTGGCTTCCAAATGATTATAGATCTTAATCTTTCGACAGAATCTTATGTAAATTCCTTTTATCATACACCACCTAAGTCCTGAGCCGATGTCCGCGAGTTGGAGCCCAAGAGTAAATATCGAACACAGTTGTACCGGATAAGTTTTTCGATAACGATCCGCCAACTGTAACGTTGATAAAGTCGCGAATGCCATAAAGATGGTAAAATGACTATAATCGAAACAAAAAAAAATTAAAAAAAAACACCACCTTTCCCGACTATGCTGTCCAAAGTGTACAATGATGGAAGTTTTTTTTTAATTTTTAAAAGAAATTTGGAATGAAGGTTTTAATTTTAACACAAAGGTTTTTAACGGGATATGAAATCCGCCGTTTACATGCAGATAAGACTTGAAATATTTTTCAATAACTTAAATAACGTGTAAATTTGCGAGAACCGTGGAAAATAACCGTGTTTTTGAAAAAAAAACCGTGTAAATAGAAGTCATTTAAGACAAAAACATTGCAAAATCAATCCGCGTTACAAAAAGACCATATTGTACTTTCTATGAATAACTTTGGCTGATGGTATAAGTTTGGCAATACAATTAAGCTTTTTTTAAGAGTTTCTTAAATGTCCCGCTTTTTTCGACTGTGCCTCGCTTTTTTGTCATGAAATGCACCGCTTTTTTCTTAAAGTATGTGGTACGCTTAGCTTAAAACAGATCAGATAAAAATATGATATGAGCAATATTACCATGAAATATTGCTATATGGCATCTCTAACTGTGTTTTATGTAAAAAAAACCAATAATATCTGAAATTTTGCCAGAATTCCAGCTTTGACGACGCTTAACACGGCTTCTTAAAAACTGTAAAAGATTTCACGCGTTCGTCGCCATCTCAAAATGCAACATGGCAATGATCTTAAAGGGATCATCAAATTTCAGTTTTTTCATTGTTTGTAACTCCCATCTTCCAAAATTTGTATTTGATCTTGTTATGTTTCGGATATTTGAATTTTTTGTCGAAATTTACATAAAATACTTCAAACTTTATTTATTCCTCCCTTCGGGTTCTTTTGGAAATTTCGAAGGGGGGGGGGGGGGGGTGACAAAAGAAGAAATAGATATTTTTCCAGCCTAATGTTTCTATTATTTCAATTTTCAAAGCCACACCACTTTTTTGAAAAACGAACACAAACACATACAGGAACCTCAATGAAACTTTAGGTTTCCTCGAAGAGATTCCTTTTTCTTAACACTAAGCGTACATATTTCGAGGATATGATGGCTAACATCTTACAAATGCTAAATCCACCAACCCACAGAAAGTGTACTATGTATGTCGTGACCAAGATTCGATCTCAAGCCCGCTTTCTTAGAAGATTTGAAGGCTATCCTCTAAACCACGGGCTGCGGCTTTTTGTCGAAACGGCTTCGGACCGACCGGAACACACTAAAACTATTTCACTGGTAGGCAAAATAAAAGGGAACAAAGTATATGAAAAAAATATATATCCTGAAAAATGGTTTTTACACTTTTTGATTACTTTCATAAAAAAAAATTGGTCGTTGTGAAAAATAATGCTATTTTCAGCATTAGACGCATAGACCATTATAAAACAAACCCAGCAGAAGTTATTTTAGCGTGTTTAGTATGATTCTTCGACATAAAATCATAATTTACAATCTCCTCTAGAAATGTATCAGGAAATATTTTGTTATCTATTTTGCTTTGCTTTGTGAAACCTTATTGAATGGGCCGAAAAAATTACATGAAATTAAGAAAAAAACTGAATTATGGAATTTTCACAACGCAGGAGTATTTTAAGAATAAAAAATCATACTCGCCAGGGAAAATCACAGCATTTAAATTACATTAGTAGGGGACTGTGGGGTATTTTTGGCCACTTTTCTTGCTCCATTATTTCTTTATCAGAAAAGAAAATGGAAACGGATAAACGGCATGTTTTTCTGCAATTCTCTCATATCATTTGGCAAAATTATTTATTTTTTGATTTTTTTTCCTCAAGTTCTGACTGTTTTAGGATTTTAAAGAATTGTGGCAAATTTATGACCAAATAACATACAAATGTATGAGTTTAAGTAATTTAAAGTGAAGCGGTTGGGTGAGTAAATAAAAATCGGTCTCCAAACATTTTGGAAAATATCATATGTAGAATTTATGTATGTCTGTATCGCGTTCAATAAAATTTATAAGTTATTTTTCAAAACTCTCAAAATAGTGGTGGCAAAGATACCGTACATTTTTTGGCCCGTGATACCCCACTAACTACGGTTTGCAAAAAGGTTATGCCGTTTTGAAACTTATTTCGAATTTTATAAACCCTGTTGTTCAAAATGTTTCCTTTTTGTTAAAAACAAATGCCAGAATTTCGGCAAAATTTTAAATGAGATTTTGCTACCTGGGTTTTGATTTGAAATTGTTTATAGAAAAACGCCAAATTTTCGCCGAATTTCCCTTTTTTGGTTTTTTTTTTTTGAATATTTAGTCCTCACGCAATGCAAATGAAATTCAAATATAAGGAACTACATTAAAATTCCCTGGCTACAAATTTACCGGCAGCGACAAAACGGTACTAGTTGCGAATAAATAGCTATAACGCCCCAAGCGGAGAATTATTATTTCCACGAAAAGAAACTAGCTGAAAAATTTTCCGTAAAATTTTCAGAAATTTTAATTCACAAGAAATTCATTGATTTTATAGCACAGAAATGTTCTAATGTAATGTCCTTCTTTAAATTCTCTATCATTTGCAAAAAATAGTAAGGATTACCAGAAATTTCGAGTCATCAGATGCAATGGTTTTGTAAAAATTAAACATCAATCAGGTAGAACTCTCTTTTTTCTTCACATTTCGATAAAGAACATACATATGTATATGAACTTACATTAATTTGTACAAATCTGTTCGATATCAAAAAGCTGCACAATCGGAAAAGCTCAAATTGGATTCAAAATGTGATTTGAATTAGTAAAAAGACAGTTCGTCACAATGTTAGTTTAACTTTTGCTAAACTATCGCACCTGGTGAATCTAAATTCCTAGTAAGCTTATCTAACTGTTTTTTTTTTGCAAATGATAGAATATTTAATGAAGATCATTTCATTAGAACATTTAAATGGCTCTGAAATCAATAACTTTCTTGTTAAAACAATTTTCTGAAAATTGGCCTGCAAATCTGTCAGTGTTACAAGTTGCTTTACATGGAAAAGCAGCTTTTTTGGGGCATTTTAACTGTTTTTTTTTTTGCTACTTCTACCGCTTTGCCGTCTTCCGTAAAATTGGAGTAAGTGAAAATTTCCCAGTAAGCTTCATATATTGGAATTTCATTTGCATTGCATGAGAACAAAAAAAATCAGGAAAAATCATAAAAGTGACATTCTCCGCACAAATTTTCGAGTTTTTTAATCAAAACTTTGAATCAAAACCCGGGTACCGTAAAACGGGGTAACTTTGATAACCGGGGTAAATTTGATCAACAATAAACTTTCCCAGATTATTATCAATAACTCAGTCTATAGTTTGAATATTCTAAAACTCTTTTCTGCGTTTGAAAGCCTATCAATTGAGTATTAAATAGGCAAAATTAGGTTTGTATTTGAATTTTTTTTCTGAAATTAAAAATGCAATTTTTATAGTCATTCAATGATAATTTTTTGATATTTAAAAAATGAGGGCATTTTCCAAGAGTAAGCCCGTATTGGACAAATGAATCGAAACCTTATCAAATCGTTAACTTTGAAGAAAAATGAAAATGGAAATAGTGGGAGGGCTTACGTAAAACTTCATTTGTATTTTTAAGCTAAAACTATTTAGCAATTATTATAATTTTTGCCCCTAAATGTAGGCAGCATCAAAGTTCTTTTTTCGATCATAAATATTTTTAAAATAAAACGTTTAAAATCGAGGCTAAATTGATAAAGTATCATATGTATATATAATTTGTAAACTTTATGATCAAGAAAACTTGTTGAAACCGTCAGAATAGAGACTGATCAATGTCACCCCACAGCATCAAATTCTGAACAGAGACGAAAACGATTTTTAAATAAAATTTAAAGAAGTCCAATAAATTTCTGCATCCATGTTTTACGTTCAAAGGAGTCCAGTACTGGTTAAAAAATATAAAACATGCCACATCTCCGTTAACAAAAAATAATCGAAATTTATTGGAAAAAAATGATCAATCTTACCCCGGATTACGGTACCTAAATTTCATTGAAAAATCGGCAAAATTCGTTCGTTCGTTTTTACCAAAAAGGAAACTTTTTAAACTACAGGGTTTTTGAAAGTCGAAAACGAAACGACACATCCTATTATGCAATTCATGTTAGATGACAATGTTCAATGAAATTGTGTTCATTTTTTTGCTTTTATATTGTAAGCGAATATGAAAATTTTCTTTTCAAAACACGATTTTCATGATCCTTTCTTTTTTTTAAAGTCGCGAATGCCATAAAGATGGTAAAACGACTATAATCGAAACAAAAAAAAAAAAAAAAAAATGATCCTTTCGAATAGAATGTCTCAAAAGCGTTGAAGATTCATAAACATTGGTTTTCTCCATACCTATTTGAGGCAGTGCACAGTGGGCAGATTTGGACCTCCAAAAAATTCAAAGCCGCAAGTTTAAGACCTGAAATAATACTAATCTTATGTGAATTTTGCTCATAAATTTTAATCTGCCGTCAGATTCGACCGGAGACATCTGAGTTGAGTGTTATTTGCCCTTTATAATCAAGTAAAAAACAATCATATCTACGTATATATGATTTAAGACAAATAACTGTTTTTAGAAACATTTTAATGCAGTGTGAAAGTTTCATGAAGATTGACGAAGATACTGGAGTGAAAGCCTTTTAAATTTTTGAAATCTGAAATGTTGATCAATTATCTTCACGTTAGATAAGTATGTATTATTTCAGGTCCTTAAACCTGAAGCTTTCAATTTATTGAACTTTTTGAGCCAAATTTTCCCATTGTTCAGTGTTCGGAAACTTTTTTTTTTACATAATATTACTTCCATGATGAAAATGATAAAAGTAGATATGCCCTTTAATTTAGATATATTTTTTGTGCTACGAAATAATTTTTCTGGCCGCTGCAATGTTTTCCGGATTAAAGGTAATAAAATCAAGCGTGAAGCCTGGAGCGATGAAATATAAAATCCGTCATCCGAATCGTTTCCAAATATATATATAAATGCACACCCATTTAACTAGCCGCCATGCCAAACTTATGAATATGCATGAAATCGCTTATCTTGTTTGCCGCTGTGATTGCAGCAAGAATAACAATCGACGATGGAATTATTATTATTCTCATTTGATTAATTTCTTTGCGTTGAATCATTAACCTGTTGCAGTAAAAAAAATGCAACGCCCTGACAGTGAAAACAGGTTTTCGGCCTAAGTGTATCCCCCCTGCCTGGTGGGAGAAAACGGGATCCTGTTGAACGCAGCAATTATTGTTAAAGCTAGAGCAATCATAATCCAGAGTTGTTCTTTAAGGTAGCAACAAACATTCCAATCCGGTGTGTTTCCATTTCGCTGGGATTGTTACGGTCGCCATGTGAGACCACGGGATTCGATGGATAGATTCCTAGATTCTTGCAATTAATTTCCGCGTGGTTGAAAAGTTTCAGGCAAGGCAGAAGCTGGTAATATCGAATAATTTAATCGATTTCAAAGCTTGAGCTTGAAATGGTACCTGAGCATTTCAGAGCTTGTTTATGTTTGCCTTCAATAAAAAATCTCGAATTGCATACTGATATTATTTGAATAAAACAACACAGAGGATACCGGTCAGTGACTTAGATCTCACGATGACTGTTGTGAAATTCTATAAGTAAAGCTGAAATATTCAATTTTAATATTGATGATATTCTCATTGAATATTAATCATCACTGTAACAAATGCGTCTTAATATAAATTTAAATGACTATGAAGCTAACGAGACATAACAAAATTAGTTTTGTTTTTGTATCAGATTAGTGCATTTCTAAACAGATTGACCTGAAGTGTAAACATTGTGTTTTTCTCTATTCCCAAAGTATCACTCCTGCCGATGACAACCGGATCTGTCGCTATCGCCCTGCGGAATAGTTGAACCGTTTATGACTAATTTAAGCTAACTTGGGCATCGCCTAGTTCTGATCTGATCTACATATCAGGCCGCCTCGCAAAACTGGATTAAGCACTCGGGAGGGACGCTAGTTTGCGAGCAGCAAATGAAGAGGGGCGTGTCAATTTGCGCCAGGCGGGAGGTAAATTTTCAATTTGCATTTGATACCATTTAGACTTGCGCTTGGCACCTTTCTGTCCACACTTTATTACTCACCACACACCGCCCGTAGTTGTTTACCGAATGTCCATGGCCGTCTCCATGAATGTGATTGCCAATTTCTCAATCCAAAGTTCTCGGGCGCTGGTTGATGTTGGAATATGTTGGATTGCTATTTACCAGTGGATATATTTGCATTTCACCTGTAATCGGATTGCGGAAGCTGGCACAGGTCTGCATTTGAATTAGGCTTTTGTTAATAAATGAACCTCAGGTAAAATTAGTTCAACATTTGATGGGCGTAGCTGGCAATAGGAATATTTCAGTAACCATTTAAGCTTGGAACACAATTAAATCAATCGTGGAATTTGCTTATGTTCTATCCCGTGTAACTTCATGTTTATCATAAGAACGAACATGAACATGAGGTGAGTCATACTTGTTTGGAAACCCTCCCTTTATCTTTCCTCTCCTTCCTCGATAGGAGATAGAGCGGTCTCAAACAATCAAAAATACGTTTCACTTACAAAAATACTCTCCCTACCCAAATGAGGATTCATAAATTGTATAGAAGCTCCTCTGCCCGACCCCCTCCGGAAGAAGGAAGGGCTCTCAAACTACCATTATTTAGAACATTGCTTGTGTTCAAATACCTTCCTGGGACTTATTTGTTTAGTAAATTAAAAAAAAAATAAGCAAGAATGATTAAGCTTTTGAGAATGACAAAACACATTCAAACCTAGTCTCTAGCTGGTGTTATCATTTACAAATAAGTTGCATCCCGAGTGAACCTTTAATGGAAAAAAAATCCACATGAGGTCTGCAAGGTCACTTTAATCTTTCGAACCAAATCAACCACGGCGCAAAATGCAATGTTTGATAACAAAAACCCACACCTAAAACGGCTCGATCAGATTATGAAATAAGACAGCGATAGGGTTTGCATTCTAAAATAAATTTAATAATTATCAACATAATCAGCCAAAACAACAAATTCAAACAATTTAATAAAGTTAATGATCTTCGATTTTTTTTTTTTCAAGGTTCATAAATTACTAGATTTATGATGAATATGGGCTATGTTTAGATAACTCTATCACAAAACACTTTTCCTTCAAATGTAAGACTCAAATAAAATCTAGAAACGTGACATAGAGGTTATGAGTTTCAGTTGATAACACTTGTTCTTATCTGTCAGTACCGTGGGAAAACCCCTGATTCTTGACAGACGATATTATTTACACATTGCCTTGCCGATCCCTTCTTGACTTGCCAAACTCTTCTTGACTTGCAGTTAAAGGGCGTTCTTATATCTTATATCTAATTTAAATGAACTCTTATGGAGATCGCTGAAAATATTTTTTCCTATAGGTGAAATTTCAATTTAAACATATGCTAGCTAGATTTTTCATTCTATGAATTTTATAACGAAGTTAATGGAAAAAAATCAAAATTCCTTAAATATTCGACTGGTCTCA